>NW_012114932.1:97179-148955 GCF_000951035.1 Colobus angolensis palliatus | reverse complement strand
TTCTTCTTCTTCCTCCTCCTCTGTATTATGTTGGCTATTCTGGGTCTTTTGCCTTTCCATGTAAACTTTATAATCAATTTGTTGCTATCCACAAAATAACATCCATTTTTATCAGGATTGTGGTAAATCTCTAGATCAAATTGGAAAGAACTGAAATCTTAACAGTATTGAAGTTTCGATTCATGAATATGTAATATCTCTCCATTTAGATATTCTTTGATTTCTTTTACCAGGGTTTTGTAGTGTTCCTCATATAGATCTTGCACATATTTTCTTAGATTCATACCTAAATCTACCTTTCTTTCTCTCTTTTTTGGGAGTTGTCCTAATGTAAATGGTATATGTATTTTTATTTAAAAACTTATCCATCTTGGATAACTGAAACTATATCCATTGAGGGATTGTGTTTTAAATTTTAGATTGCAATTGTTTATTGCTGGTATACAGGAAAACAATTTTTGCATGTTAACCTGTACCCTGTAACTTGTTGTACCTATTTATTAGTTCTAGAAAAAACTTCATTTTTTATTTTAATTGTCTGTAATTCTACTTCAATTCTATATTCTGTCTCTTGGCTAAAATAGTAATCTAATGAATTTCTACAAACTCAATCACTTCTCTTTGTTTCTCAGTCATTTAGGGGCTTCTTGCCCTCCCCTGCCTCTCCCTAGGTTGGCAGGCATGTATTAGGTGTTAGTACACTGTTCTGGCAGATCTGTCAGGTGCCTAGTTGGTGGCTCCTTCACTATGTTGGCATTGGCTGCTGATATCTGCACATTCACATATGCAGCTAAGCCCCAACCTTTGGAGACTGGAGGGGGTGAGTCCTGGGCCTTCTGTGCTGAGGCCACCACGTTGCCAATTCTACACTGTTGCTGCCACCACTTGCTGGCTGAGAATGGGGGAGAGGTACTGTGATCTTGCTTTCTTTTCTGGGTCCCACCCAGGAAAAGAACACTGGTATCCTTGCTCTCAGGTTCTCCAAATTGTATGGAGATTGTTAGCCACCTTCAATGGTTATTGAGGGGGAATGGATCTGGACAAAGGCCACTTTCTCAGGAACACATGGCAAGCTAAGCTCTCTAGTTTCTGTTCCAACTTGCTCTATATTTAGTATTTTTATTATAAGTTTAGGTCCAGATTCCTTGAAATTTTTTGAAACCCTAAATTCTGTTTTTTTCTCAAAAAGCATGGCTCTTGCCAATCAAAAGATTTTGCCTCTGCCATTAGTTTTAAGAGTCTATTCCAAGATTTTGAGTCTATTTTAGAAAGTCAGAAGCCAGTATTTGATTTTAATTCCTTGGATTGCTAGTATAAAGTTTCTTTTCTTTACATTTTGCTAGTAATTTTTTAAAATGGGAATGAGTGTTTAATTATAATCATGATTTTTCTTCTTTAAAATAGTTACAGTGATGGATTTTTCACTGTTGAGCCATCAGTATTTTCCTGGAGAAACCCCTATATATATAGAAAGAATTCTGATTGCAATTTGCTTATAGTTTATTTAGAGTTTTTACATCTACATTTATTATTAACAGTGGTCTAAATTTTCCTTTCTCATAATATACTTGTCTGGTTTTGACATCAGTGCTTTGCCAACATGATAGATAGTTGGGTGGCTTTCTATTCTTTCTATACTCTAGAATAGTTTGGAGTACTTGGAATGATCTGCTGTTTTACATTTTGCAGAACTATTCTTGGTGACAAAAACTGCCCATTGCTCGCAATACCCACTTTATCCTTTAAATGTATATGTGTGTAATGTTTTAATTAGAGGGAGAGCGAGAGAGCGAGAGTGTGTGTGTGTGTGTGTGTGTGTGTGTGTGTGTGTGTGTTCTTTTTCAAAAACTTCATTGTATCAGGGTTTTCTTACAGCTGGAGTCACAAGTCCTCTTGAAGAGGCAGTTTGTAGAGTGGTTGAAAGCCCAGGTACTGGCGTCAGATGCTTGCAGTTGAATCCTGGTCACCTCATTCCTTCACTCCTCTGAGTATTTTTTTCTTCAACATCCTCCCTCTTGCTTACCCTTCTCTTCTAGCTTTCCCATCTCCAGAATTGTGGTCCTCTTTTATCCACTGAAAGCATTTCTCCCACTCTCTTCATGATGTGAGCTTTCCTGGGTGAAGTTAATTTCTTTATCTTCATTTTACTTGGACTCAGGAGAGAGGATTAAGTGTGTTTTAAACAGTTAAATTTTCTCTCCTGATTTACCTTTTCTAATTTTTAGTTTCATCCTCCAGCTTCCTTTTGTTTCAGGTGTGTCCATTATAAACAACATATGGTTGGGTATTTTTAAAACCCAGTGTGAGATTCTGTTAACAGACACATTTTACCCATTTCCGTTTAACACAGACTTATCCATCTTTGAGTTTTCTATCATGCTTTCTTATTATTGTTTTCTTCCATTTCATGCTGCTGTTGAATTGATTGAGTTTTCACCTTCATGTTTTTCTTCTAATGTTTTAGGAGTTGTGGCAGAGGCTGCTGATTGCCTCCCCAAAATCCACTTTCACTTCTACCTTAGAAATGGAACCTAGATGTAGAGGACATTGTTCTGTTCATCAACATTCTTGTTCTCTTTTCCTTTTTGGCATGTGGGAAGACTGTATTTCCCTTCTCCTTGAGGTTAGACACAGTTACATGGCTACTTGAGTCAACAGAAGAGGAGCCGAAGTGAAATATGACACTTCCAAGTGAAAGACTATAACTGCTGATGCTCTTCTCTCCATCCCTGCTAAGCGCACAATCACAGAGGTTCATATCCATATGAAGGTAGTATCAGAGTGGAGGAGCTTGGAATGCTGAGCAAACACACAGAGGAACGCTGCCGTGGTCCTTTACATGGACCCCAGCAGGCTTTGCGTGAGTGAGAAATACACTTCAGTCAAGTCACTGAGGTTAGGTAGTTTGTACTGCAGCACAATCTAGCCTATTTGGAAGTATCTGAGTTTTGTCATGGTAGCATTATGCATCCTCGTAGCTGGGAGGGTCAAGTAACAGTTCTAGCAAACAAAATATAAATTGAGGTGACTGGGCAAGTGAGCCTTCTAGGAAAAGCCTTTTAAAGAAATAAATTCAGCTGGCATGAGCAGTTTCTCTTTTTGTCCTTCATTTTCTTGCCTAGGATGTAGACATGATGGTTGGAACTGTAGGAGTTATCTTAACAGCATGAGGAGTAGGGTCCCATCCAGTGGTGCAGTGTGGACAGAGGAAAGGAGATGGAGCCCTGTTGACATCACAGAGCTGCCATGCTTTGGACTTTCCACTGCTGGGATTCATTCATGGGAGACGAAAACAAACTTTTGTGTTGTTTAAGCCACTGGTTTTCAGGTTTCTATTCCTAACAGCCCAATGCAATTTTTAACTGTTATGGAAGGTACAGAAGTAATTTTTATTCTTCTAGTATTTATACTACTATTAGTTTTTCATATTTTTATTGTGGAAACTTTCAAACATATCCAAAAATACAGCGAGTAGTCATCATCCAGCTTCAGCAATGATCAACTCATAGCCAATCATGCTTTACTCACATTCCCCACTTTTTCCTCCTGGGTTGATATCTATATATATATTACATATTATATATGTATATATATTTAGAGACTAGAGACAGGGTCTCACTATGCTGCCCAGGCTGGCCTTGAACTCCTGGCCTCAAGCAATCCTCCCACCTTGGCCTCCCAAAGTCCTGGGATTACAGGCGTGAGCCACTGCTCCTGACCCTGGGTTGATTCTTGCAACTGGTTCTGCTGCTCTTATGGGTGACATGTTGTTTATCCTCAACCCACCTCTGAGAAATGGACCTCTCTGTGCTCCACTCCTTGACCTAAACTCACCTTCTGCAATGCCCATGGTCCCTGCCTTGACCTCAGGTGGCAAGGTCCTTATAGTCTGTGGCTTCTTGTCTCTATCTCAGGCCTCTTTGGGACCACCAGTCCTCTTGCCACTTCTTGCCTCCCCCATCTGGGGGTCCCAGGGATCTTGGCTACTTGCAGGCTCCATAAGGAAGTGTACAGGGCTCAGTGGGAGCTGCCCCCAGACCCATCACTTAGGCATCTCAATCGGCTTCTGCTTCCTTTCATCTCTGAGCCATGCAGTCTCCCCAGGTTATATTCTCAGATTTCCCTATGCCTATTGGGGTAACACAAAGGAAGGAGGTGGAGGGCATGTTCTGCAACAGTATCTCAGCCTCCTCACACTCTGTCTCAGAGTCATGCATGGGCTTTTCTTTTGTCTCTTCTTGCGTAGCTGGAAGTTTCTCTGCCCTCTACCCCATCCCCCACCACCTGCCACCCTCTGCACATGGAGGCTTACCAATAGGCTGCTAACACCTCCTGGTTTTCCTAGGACAGTCCTGGTTTGCACTTGGTATTTCCAACGTATTTATCAGTAGTGTCCCTTTCACTCTCAAAATCTATGGTTACCTTTTTTTTTTTTTTTAATACTTTAAGTTCTAGGGTACATGTGCATAACGTGCAGGTTTGTTACATATGTATACTTGTGCCATGTTGGTGTGCTGCACCCATCAACTCGTCAGCACCCATCAACTCGTCATTTACATCAGGTATAACTCCCAATGCAATCCCTCCCCCCTCCCCGCTCCCCATGATAGGCCCCGGTGTGTGATGTTCCCTTTTTAAAGGTGAAACTCTATGCAAAGTTATTTGTTGACACTTGACATGAAAGCCCAGCTTTGAGAGTGCCCAGGAAACATTTTTTTCTTTCAACTCACTGTAGCTCTTCTACATTAGTGCTTGCTTCCACTAACTTGTGGTGGACTTGAGCAAACTCAATTTTTTGAAACAAAGTTGATCGATTTTTTTACACCAAGCATTTCCACCCTGGCAGGGAGGGGATGGAGTAGGGTGGTGCCCTCCAGCAACACAGGTGTATGTGTGGTCAGCGAGATGGTGGTCAGTCCACTCAACCTGCCTGGCATGGCATGGCGGTGGCTTTGGTCATCTCATTTTGGATTTAGCATGTGGGACACACAAAGAAGCAGAAGACAAGGCTCTGGGGATCCTGGGGCTGTGTGGTCAGAGCTGAGGTTGGTGATGTATCAGGTGGGAGGCTTGAGAGCATAGGGTGGGCACCCTGGGGACAAAGAAATGAGATGCTGTCTGGGAATCCTTTCCCAGTGGTGGAAGAGAACTGCAGGGGATGGGCCCTCACTTACTGGACCACCTTCTTAGGGCTTCAGCAGGCTGCGCCAGTCTGAGGGCCAATGCAATTCTTTACTGATGGGAGGGCTGTGGGTGCATATCTCTTGGGGACACCATGTCATCTGAGGGAGGAGCAAGATTGGGGATACTTGGTCCCCCTAGAGTGCTCTCAGGCCTACTCCCATCCCAAAGCCACAAGCACAGCCTCCCCTTCTACACTTCAGTGTTTCAGCATATGATACATGTTGCAGGAAAGAGTTCTTCCTGCAGCTCAATCCTCAGCGATGGTGAGGAGTGGCAGGAAAGGCCTCTGAGGTCTGCCTCTGAGAATCCCACCAGCAGCCTTACCCCTGCTGAGGAGGGAAGGGTGGCTCCAGTGATCTAGGCCAACACTGGCCACAGACCTTACTGTTAAAGAGGAGCCTTTCTCCTGACTCCCATCCCATGCCTCACTCACTTCCTCTTCCTTGGGGCTCTCCAGTGCCCACTGCCCACAGGTCCAGACCATCCCCAGTTTCTTAAGACCCCTGACCACCAGCAGGACACCCAAAGTGGAGTGGTGGTGAAGGCTTTGGATGAAGCTTGGCTTTCTTGGGCTAGCCCTTGAGTCTCATTGCTTACACCTATGTGGTTCCATCTTCTTGAGATCCTGTCTACCTGGGACAGGAAGTCTCACTCATGTTCCCCTCAAAAGCCCCTCCCATTCAGCCCCCAGCTACCAAGCTGTGTCTTCCTGTTTCCAAAAGTTTTTGACCCAAAGTGGTGCTCCCGCTGGATTCCTGTTTCACTTGGCATTGTTAGCACATCAGAGAGCAGGAAGCCTTGATGACCTGAGTCTCCTGTGTGAGCATGAAATTCTGTAGAGCATCCCCAAGTGGGACTACACAGGCCAGTTGAGAAGGGCTTAACTCAGCAGTTCCCAAACTAAGGCTGCACTTTGGAAAGCTGATGCCAGGCCGCATACCAGCCCAGTTAAAGCAGAATCCCTGGGTGGACCCAGGTATCAATATTTTTTTTTTTTTTAGTGTCCTAGGGGATTGTAATGTCCTCCGTTGAAAATATATAACTCAGAAACTTAAACCATTGCCAATCCAGGTTTTAAACACCTCTCACTGTTGAGGTAGCACCTAAGGGGTTAGTCATGCAGAGTTCCTATTATGCCTAGCTGCAGACCTATCTAGTTTCATACCACTAGCTACTGTGAGTAGGAGGTGGGCAGAGCTGTATCCAGCACCCCTGAATGGGTTCCCCTGGAAGAGTGGGATTCAGTCAGAAAGTCCAGGTACCCAGCTGCTTCACTGCCACCTGCAGCTACTGCAGATGCTGTGTGTCAGGCTGAACCCTAAACCCTCACAACTGCTATAGCTGTTCTGGAGACTCACTGCCAACACACACACACACACGGATTAGGGAAAGTGTCACCCAGCTGCAAGGCATGAAGACCCCTGCACACCTCCCCACTGGCCCTCCCACCGCTCATGCAGGGCCCACCATGGAAAGACCCTGTGGAGGGTTGCAGACCTCAGACTTCTGGGACTGAGGTTCACACAAACATCTGCGGGACACAGGTAGAGAGTGAGGGGACTTGGGCATGGATGACAAAGCAGAGACAGTGAGAGACCATGTGAGAGATGGTTGCTCCATAGGTGCCCAGAGACAGAGGGAGACTCAGCAAAGCAGTGGCCCAGCAACACCCACCCAAGGCAGGCCCGGCAGAGGATGAGGCAGCCTGGGGGTAGGCCAGAGAGGGGACATGGGAGTGGACGAGGAGCACAGCTGCTTCTGAGGACGTGGTAGGATTTAGAGGCTGTGTGCCCAATGACCTGCACTGGCAGAGGGACAGCCCTTTCCCCTGCCTACCCCTAGTTGTTTACCTACCCCCATGCCACCCCCACCACCATCCCCCTACACCCCCCGAGTCCCTCTCCCTTCCCAGATCCCATGCCTGGTTCTCCCAGGAAGTGCCCAGCAGAGGAGAGGGAAGCCTCGTTGTTCAGCCTCAGGGTGGGGAGGCAGTAGGCACAGCTGCTGCCTTCAGCTCCTGCTCTGGCTTCCCCAGAGGCTGGCTCTGGCTGGCTGCTCCCCCACTGCCTCCCCCACCATAAGGCAGAGCATCTGTCCTGCTGTTGCCAGCCGAAGTGCCCTGTCTTTCTGACTCCCTGCCATGCACTCTGCCGGCCCTGAGGGCCCTGCCAAGCACAGGCCTGTTGAATCCTGGCCTTCGCAGCTGGCCCTAGCTGCAGCCAGATTCTCTGATCTTCTGATCTGAATGGAGATGCCTGGATAGGGGCTGCAGGAAACTAAAGCTCAATGCCTACTCCCACTGTGGAAGGGGCCAAAATCAGGCAGACTGAGGCATCAGTGCTTGACCTGGGCCCTGGGGTCTCTCTTGGATGCAAGACTGGCCAGGTATGCTGTTAGGAACAGGGGCCTAGGGTTGGTGACCTGAGGATAGGGGCTCTAGAACATACCAGGGAATCTTTCTAGGGGGAAGGCAGAAAAGTTAGGGGCTGAACCCTCCTCCATGAGTCTAATCTCCAAAGAGCAAGTGTGTGGTCAGTAAAGGTCTTTATTGGAAGAGAGATCCAGCCTCCTTGGCTCTGTCAGCGCCCTAGGTCATGAGGATTTCGATGTCAAGCTCCAGCTGGCTGGCTCTGACCTCATAGTGACCCCGGATCAGGCCTCGGGTTTGGCTGGCATGCCAGCGCCAGTGAGACTGGATGATGCAGGCTGCTTGGCGTGCCTGGAGGAACCGCCTGCGGGCCTGCCACATTCGAACCTGTGCCTGCACCTTCACCACTGCCCACTCCTGGCAGGTATAGAGTCTTAGTGCCAGGCGCCGTCTTTGGTCCAACATCTTGGCCTGCATCGACCTCCACCAGCACTGGATGACCCAGGCTCTGAGTGCTGCATGCAGTAATGTCCGGCGCACCATGTTGCCACGCCACCATGACTGAATCTTTATGGCTGTCTTCTCTAACTGATTGGGGGGAAGAAAAAACAGGGAAAGGCTCAATGGGGGACCCTCCCCTCCTGTTCCTATCCCCACCTCTGATCTTGGGAGGAAAGAAGGCCTGGCCCAGGTGCCCCTGACTTCTTGTTTCTAGGGCCCATCCATCTTGTTTCCAATTCCCCCCTCGCCTTTAGACACTGTTCATTACCCATCAGGCAAATCCCTCCTGCAAGGGCCTTACTCACATTTTGCGTGTCCATGGCCTTCGTCCTTAGGGTCCACTTATCTATTATTTAGGCCACCCTAGTCTTTAGCCCCACCCTCAACTGTTAGTCACACCTCCATCATTGGACTCCGCCCACCTGTACACCAGACTCCACCCCATCAGGTCCTGTCTGCACACATTTTAACCACATCTCTCTCTCCTCTTCTCTTGCTTGCATCTCTTTTGCTTTATTGATTCCCACCACTGTGGGAGCCTACCATTATCTCTTGACTTCAGTTAATTTCACAGCCCCAGTGGCATTCCCATTCCTCCTGATGACACTGAAGAGGGAGTCATGCAGCTTACCTACAAGTAAGGAGTTTTACTTTAAGCTTACTCATAGCCAGTATAGATTTCCTGAAGCTTAAGTGTCAGGGCACCTGTCAGGGCCCGAGGAACGTGTTTATAGAGCTGTATATTTTGGGGTAAAATCTGTGAAAGCAAGATATTTCAGCGGCAATTGGAGAGGACCTCTGTTTCTCTTCCCTCTTACTCCCTCTGTCACTCACCTCCTGTTGAGTGGTGTGGAATGGCAGCCTCTTTTGCAATGAGACTAAGGAAAGTCTGAGTTGGGATAGACTCAGTTTAACAGCATAGATTTATGTGGTTCGCAGTCTCCCTTGGGAACACATAAATCCTTGCTAGCCATTCTGCTGTTGCTGTGTTCATTCACCTTGCTCATGGTGTGAAGATGCGGGAACAGAAGCGCTGCTATCCTGATAAGAATGTGTCTTCCAGTGCTGCCACCAAAAGTATTTGCACAGGGGAGGAAAAGTAGTGTGAAAAATATGGAACCAGAAGCCAGTCTGTAGAAAATTCTTCCTGTTATTAGATGTGTAAAACTATAAGTGGAAGATTCAAGTCTCATTGATGCCTGATTAAAATTGAAGTTCTCTCTTGTCAGGAATATACTTGACAATGCAATGATACAATTTTAAATACTTCATGCTTATTTCTTTTCTTGGTGGGAATTTCGTGAAATTCCAGCTACCGTAAACAACGTGGAAGTCAGTGTGAAAAATCACATGCTTTATGCATACCAAATGTCAATCATAAGAATGTTTCTGTAGACAATGTGGTTGTAAAATCATCCTATGAAGAAACATTAAAAGGTTATGCAGCTGAAATGTAGAAAAATATAGAGGTGGGTCAGTCAATTCATATAAATATTATGTTATGTTTGATGTATTTATCAACTTAAAAAATGTGTAATTTGTTGTAATTTCTTTTCTTATCTTAAATAAATACTAATTTGACATCTGTAATTTTGTGTGCTTTTCTTAAAAAGCAGGCTTTCTAAATCATATGTTTTAGGTGCCACAAAACCTGGATCTGTCCTGCCTCACTGTAAGAATGCAGTTGTGCAAGCAGATCTCCTGGGAGCTCACAAAAAGTTGTACTTCTAGGATTCAGAATTAGCACTGGAACTGCACACTCAGGTGATTCAGAGATGCTGGGAGTCCTTTGAGATCTGGGAGGCCATTTTGGCTCTGGCTTTAGCATGCATTTCATTATCCATTTTCCTTTAAGAAAGGTTAAAGGAAACCTGCTGGGTGCCCACAGCTTGCAGGGCCACACACTGTTCATGGCTTCTGTTTATATGTTTTTGAGGATCCTGCTGCCTCGTATCATTGCTATGGCACTGCTTATCTGGGTGTCTTACAGGTTCTGGCCCTACTGTGAACCAAGCAACCCTGGTAAACCAAGCATGTTTAAAGTCCTCAAAATAGCGGATCCTATTGCTTCCCTTAATGATTGCCAATCTGGGTGAGCAAAGTGCTGGAACCAGCCATCTCAAGGGCCTTCACTTTGTCAGTCCCGGCATCAGGCATCCACCCCTACAAAAGGGATCACTTAGTGGCCAGTGTTCTGGGGGCTCAGCCATCCAGGCCAGGTTGCCATGGTCAAGATGCCACACTCCTCCATTTCTCCCCTATTTTGGCCTGGTTGGGAGTTACCATAATACTGTAACTTTGCTATCTTCTTGGCTGTCTCTGGAAAATCCTGCCAGAGTTCACAGTTTTGCAGTTGAAAGTGGCAGCAGATGGGGGTGGGGGTAAGACAAACTCTCTGAGTCTTACTAAGTTTTCACGGAGCATGGTCCTCGGTCTCTATTTCCTCACTACTTCTTCTCCAGCTTCCTGTTCTTTTCCTGTTGCTTGATATATATTTTTTATGATTATAAATGTAGTACATGTCTATTGTCAAAATTTCAATATGCAGACACATACAAGGTAGAAAGGGAATTTCCCATGAAATTTTTCCCCAGAGCTACTTTCAGACCTTATACCATGTATATACTGATGTAAATTTTCTAATAAAATAACTTACTTTTAATTAAACATGTAAAATACATTCTTGTAAAAACTTGTGCATTTCAAAATTTACCTTGGCGATCAATGTTTCCTCCTCTGCATTATTACTGGTTCCAGCTTGGAGGGTATCCTGGACAACTAGCTACGCGTTTATCTTTCTTGTTTTTAACTGTGCATTTATAAACACATTACATCCATATACCTAAAAAATACATAATACTGTTTTTAATGTGTTTCTGTGTATCTTTTTTAATTAATTAAAGTAATCATGTAACATAAGATTCATCATTTTAACCATTTTAAAATTCCAGCTTCTAATTTTATCTAATTTCAAAAAGAAACCCTGTACCCATTAAGTAGTCATTCCCCATTACTTTTTCCCACCCTAGTCCCTGGCAGTCACTAATCTGCTTTTAGCCTCCATGGATTTGCCTATAAAAGACATTTCATGTAAATGGAATCATACAGTATAGGGCCTTTTGTGTCTGGCTTCCTTCACTAGGCCTAACGTTTTCAAGGGTCATCCATGTTGTACCATGTATCAGTACTTCGTTCCTTTTTATGGCTGAATAATATTCTACTGTATGGATGTACTACATTTTGTTTATATATTCATCAGTTGATGGGCATTTGAGCTGTTTCCACTCTTTGGTGACTGTGAACAGTGCTGCTGTGAACATTCTTGTATAAGTATTTGAACACCTGTTCAATTCTTTTGGGTATATACTTAGGAGTGAAATTGCTTGGTCGTGTGGTAATTATGTGTTTAACTTTCTGAGGAAGCACAAAACTGTTTTTCATGCAGCTGAACCATTTTCCATTCTCACTAATCTCTGCATCCTCACCAACACTTATTATTTTCCTTTGAAAAATCATAGCCATCTTGAGTGTGAAGTGGTATCTCATTGTAATTACAATTTTCATTTCCCTAAGACCAATGACATTGAGTATCTTTTCCTGCACGTGTTGGCCATTTGTGTACCTTCTTTGGAGAAATGTCTGTTAAAGTCCTTTGCCTGCTTTAATTGGCTTATTTGTATTTTTGTGGTTGAGGTGTAGGAATTCTTTATATATGATGGGAAGGAGACCTTTATCAGATATATGATTTGAAAATATTTTCTCCATTCTGTAAGTTGTCGTTTCATTTTTTTCATAATGTTCTTTGTTTCAATTTTGTCAAGTCCAACTTATCTATTTTCTTCTTTGTTGCTTGTACTTTGCCATCCTAGCTAGTAACTCATTGCCAAACCCAAGATCATGAGGACTTACCTGTGAGTTTTATTGTAAGGGTTTTGTAGTTTTATTGGTTACATTTAGGTATTAGATCAATATTGAATTAACATTTGTATATGTTGAGGAAAGAATCCAACTTCATTCTTTGCATGGGGTTATCCGGTTGTCCTAGCACCTGTGTTGAAGAGACTATTCTTTCCCCTGGGTCTTGGTACCCTTGTTGAAAATCAGTTGAACATAGGTGTACACTTGATTTTTATTTCTGGTGTCTCAGTTCTAGTCTGTCAATCTATATATCTATCCTAATGCCAGGATAGATACCACACTGTCTTGATTATGGTAGTTTTGTAGCAACTTTTGAAATGGAAAGTGTCAGTCCTCCAACTTTGTTTTTTGTTTTCAAGATCATTTTGTCTATTCATAGACCCTTGCAATTCCATATGAACTTTAAGATTAGCTAGTTCATTTCTGCACAAAAAGGCAGTGGGAATTTTGACAGGGATTGCAGTAAATCTGTAGATTAATTTGGGGAGTAGTCTTCCAACACACAAACATGGAGTATCTTTCCATTCCACTTACATCTTTAATTTCTTTCTACTGTGTTTTGTAGTTTTCATTGTACACGTCTTTCACCTGCTTGGTCAAATTTATTCCTAAGTATTTTATTCTTTTTGATGCTATTACAAATGGAATTGTTTTCTTAATTTCATTTTTGAATTGTTAACTCCTAGTGTGTAGAAATACACATGATTTTTCATGTTGATCTTATATCCTGCAACTTTGATGAATTAGTTTTTTAGCCCTAATAGATTTTGTTGTGGATTCTTTAGGATTTTCTTTATGTCTTTATGTGTGTAAGGTCATGTTATGTGAAAACAAATAGTTTTCTTTTCTTTCTTTCTTTCTCTTTTTTTTTTTGAGACAGAGTCTCACTATGTTGCCCACGCTGGAGTGCAGTTGTGCAATCTCAGCCCACTGTACCCTCCGCCTCCCGGAAGCAATCCTCCCACCTCAGCCTCCTGAGTAGTTGGGGCACACCACTATGCTTGGCTAATTTTTTATGATTTTTTTTTTTTTTTTTTTGAGACAGAGTCTCACTCTGTCACCCAGGCTGGAGTGCAGTGACCGGATTTCAGCTCACTGCAAGCTCCGCCTCCCGGGTTCACGCCATTCTCCTGCCTCAGCCTCCCGAGTAGCTGGGACTACAGGCGCCCGCCACCACGCCCAGCTAGTTTTTGTTTGTTTGTTTGTTTTTGTTTTTTGTATTTTTAGTAGAGACGGGATTTCACAGTGTTAGCCAGGATGGTCTCGATCTCCTGACCTCGTGATCAGCCCGTCTCCGCCTCCCAAAGTGTTGGGATTACTTTTTTATGATTTTTGTAGAGACAAGGTCTCATTATATTGCCCAGACTGGTCTCAAACTCTGGGACTCAGGTGATCCTCCTGCCTCAGCCTCCCAAAGTGCTGATATTACAGGCGTGAGCCACTGTGCCCGGCTAGTTTTACTTCTTCCTTTCCAATATGTATGCATTTTAATTTTCTTTCTTGCTTAATTGCCCTGGTTAGAACTTCCAGTACAGTGTTGAATAGCAGTGATGAAAGCAGACATCATTATCTTGCTCCTGATCTTAGAGAAAAAGCTTTCAATCTTTCGCCATTAAGTATGATGCTCATTGTGGGTTTTTCATAGATGATCTTTAGCAGGTTGGAAAAGTTCCCTTCTATTCCTAGTTTATTTAGTCTTTTTATCATGAGAGTGTGTAGGATTTTGTCAAATTCTTTTTTTGCATCAATTGAGATAACTGTGTGTTTTCCCCCCTTTAATCTGCTAATATGATGTATTACATTGATTTTTGTATGTTGAACCTCCTTTGCATTGCTGGGCTAAATCCCAGTAGGTTATAGTGTATAATCCTTTTAATATGCTATTGGATTTGAGTTGCTAGTATTTTTTGAGGATTTTTGCATCTATATTCATTCATAAGGGATATCACTCTTTAGTTTCTTACAGTGTCTTTGTCTGGGTTTGGTAACAGGGTAATGCTGGCCTCTATAAATTAGTTAAGAAGTGCCCCCTATTCCTCTGTTTTTTGGGAGAATTTTAGAAGAATCGTTGCTGGTTTCCTTTAATGTTTGATAAAATCCACCAGTGAAGACAATCGGTCCTGGATTTCTCTTTATTGGAAATTATTTGGTTACTGATTCAATCTCTTTACCTGTTATAGAGCTATTCAGATTTTCTAATACTTCTTCAGTTGGTTTTGGTAGTTTATGTGTTTCTAGGAATTTGCCCATTTCATCTAGGGTACCTAATTTGTTGATATACAATTGTTCATAGTATTATTTTATAATCTTTTTTGTTTCTATAATGTTCCCACTTTCATTTCTAATGTTAATAATTTAAGCCTTCTATCTCTTTGCTTGTTTACGGTAGCTAAAGGTTTGCCAAATTGTGTTGATATTTTTGAAGAATCAACTTTTGGTTTTGTTGATCTGTAGTTTTTTTTTAAATTTTCTATTTAGTTTATCTCTGCTATAATCTTATTATTTCTCTCCTGTTGGTTTTGTGTTTAGTTTGCTCTTCTTCTAGTTTCTCAAGGTAGAATGCTCTTCTTTTTCTAATTTCTTGAGGTAGAAGGCTATGTTGTTAATTTGAGATCTTTCTCCTTTTTTAATGAATGTAGACATTTGCAGCTATAAATTTCCTTCTGACACTGCTTTTTATGCATTCCACAGGTTTTTGCACATTGTGCTTTTATTTTAATTCATATGAAAGTAAATTCTATTTTTTTGTGATTTATTATTTGACCCATCAGTTGTTTAAAAGTGTGTTGCTGATTTCCTCAAATTGGTGAATTTTCCAGATTTCCTTCTATTGTTGATTTCTATGATCAGAGAAGATATTTTTATGATTTCAATCATTTTCAATTTATTGAGACTTGTTTTGTGGCCTAACATGTGGTCTATCCTGGAGAATATTTTGTGTGTACTTAAAGAGAATGGGTATTCTGCTATTGGATGAGTACTCTAAATAGGTCTGATAAGTCTAGTTGCTGTGTATTAATGTTCAAATATTCTATTTCCTTGCTTTTCTTTTATCTAGGTGATCATCTATCCATTATTGAAAGTGGGATGTTGAAGTCTCCAACTATTGTTGAATTGTTTATTTCTCCCTTTATCTGGGTCAGTTTTTACTTCTTATATTTTGGGGCACTTGTTAGGTACATATATGTTTATAATTATTATGTATTAATGGATTGACTCACCATTATATAATGCTTTTGTCTATTGGAACAATTTTTTGTCTTACACTCTATTTTGTCTAATATTAGTTATTGTCTAGTGTCCTTTCATTTCAGCCAGAGGACTTCCTTTACCCATTCTTAAAGGGCAGGTGGTCTACTAGCAATGCATTATCTCAGTTTTTGCTCATCTGGGAATGTTGTAATTTCTTTTTCAGTTTTTCTTTCTGCTTTTCAAACTAGGTAATCTCAATCAACCTATCTTCATTGCTTCTTCTGCCTGTTCATATATGCTATTGAACCCCTGTAATGAATGTTTCATATCAGTTATTGTACTTTTCAACTTCAGCATCTCTATTTGGTTCCCTTTCACAATTTCTAGTAAATATTCTCTATTTACTAAGACATAGTTCTCAGGTTTTCCTCTAGTTTTTGTACATGGTTTTCCTTAGCTCCCTGAGCGTATTTAAAATAGTTGCTTTAAAGTCTTTGTGTAGTAAGTCCAATGTCTGGGCTTCCTCATGGGTAATTTTTATTATTTCATTTTCCCCCCTGCTATGTGTAGACCATGCTTTCTTGTTTCTTGCCTTACAAATTTTTGTTGAAAACTTGGTGTTTTGAATGTTATAATGTAGCAACTCGGGAAATCAGATTATCTTCCTTCTCCAGAATGTGCTATTGCTGCTTGTTGTATGTGTTGCTGTGTGTTTGTTTACTAACTGTTCTAAACTAATTTTGTAAAGTTTGCATTCTCAGTTTTATGTGGTTACTTATGTGTTTTTCTGTTAGCTTAGTGGTCAGCTTGTGACTCAACAGAGATTTACTTAGGTACCTGGAACCAAAAGGAAAAATGAAACAAAACAAAACAAAAAAAGGAAAAATACCTCCCAAACTCCAAGTATTTGCAGAAGGGCCCTGTGTAAGTTTGGAGACACATCTGTAACTCTCTGCATACTTTATAACTCTGCATTACCCTTCACTTTCTGTTTAGAGCCTGAAAATTAGCCAGAAGTGAGAGATTAAGGCTGACCCCATGATGCCTAGACGTTAATTAAGATGTTATGCATAGCGACAGAAACTGTTTGAATAATGGAGAGATTAAGAGTTACCAGAAAAATCTGGGTCAGGTACTTATTAAGGCATTTGATGAGCATAAATAGACAAGCAATATGAAGACACCCACTATGATCTGAAATCCCATGTGCAGCCATCCACCCTACTGTGTAGGGTCAAGCCAAGTGAATGGGTCAAATATTTTACTCAGAGTCAGAGAGGAAATGTTATAAAACTGGGTAAGCTCACAGAATAACCTGTACTTGTTGGGTCATGGCCTTTAGATTTGTTTATACTTGGTCAGAATGATTTATATACATGCAATAGGTTGCTCCTTAGATGGTGCAGACTCCCTCCCATCTGCTCTGACCAGGAACTAATCTAGGGTGAGGTGATTATCTAATACCATCTAGGTTAGAGAGTCATGTGATAGTTGCACCAGGGTGAGACTGTGCTATATCAGATTTATGTGTTGGGCCAGCATAACTGACAAGTTTGTATTGACCTGAATGATCTGTTGCTGTGTTACAGTAGCAGTACTCATTATGGATCCTGCTGGTGAATAGTCCTGCTCCTAAGAGTATGGGAATGAAAATAGCTCACCTTTGTCAGAATGAATGTGGTCTGACTGGGAACCAAGGGGTCTTGGCTACTTGAATATAAGGGAGGGTCCAAAGACATTAGGTAGTGATATGGCTTGACTATGTCTTCACCCAAATGTCAATTTGAATTGTATCTCCTAGAATTCCAACGTGTTGTGGGAGGGACCCAGGGGGAGGTAATGGGCCAATCATTCCTGTGCTATTCTCATGATAGTGAATAAGTCTCAAGAGATCTGATGGGTTTGTCAGGGGATAGCAAATAAGTCTCAAGAGATCCGATGCATGCATCAGGGGTTTCTGGTTTTGCTTCTCTCTCATTTTTCTCTTGCTGCCACCGTGTAAGAAGTGCCTTTCATATCCTGCCATGATTGTGAGGCCTCCCCAGCCATGTGGAATTATAAGTCCAATTAAACCTCTTTTTCTTCCCAGTTTCAGGTATGTCTTTATCAGCAGCGTGAAAATGAACTAATACAGTAAATTGGTACCAGTAGAGTGGGGCATTACTGAAAAGATACCTGAAAATGTGCAAGTGACTTTGGAACTGGGTAACAGGCAGAGATTGGGAAAGTTTGGAGGACTCAGAAGACAGGAAAATATGGGAAAGTTTGGGACCTCCTAGAAACTTGTTGAATGGCTTTGACAAAAATGCTGACAGTGATATGAACAATAAGGTCCAGGCTGAGGTGGCCTCAGATGGAGATGAGGAACTTGTTGGGAACTGGAGCAAAGGTGATTCTTGTTGTGTTTTAGTGAGACTGGCAGCATTTTGCCACTGCCCTAGAGATTTGTGGAATTTTGAACTTGAGAGAGATGATTTAGGGTACCCAGCGGAGGCAATTTCTAAGCAGCAAAGCATTCAAAAGGTGACTTGGGTGCTGTTAAAAGCATTCTATTTTAAAAGGAAAACAGATCACAAAAGTTCAGAAAATTTGCAGCATGATGATGCAGTGGAAAAAAAAAACATTTATTGAGAAGAAATTCAAGCTGGCTGCAGAAATTTGCATAAATAGCAAGGAGTCTAATGTTGACCCCCAAGACTATGGGGAAAATGTCTTCAGGCCATGATGGAGAACTTCACGACAACCCCTCCCATCACAGGCCTGGAGGTCCAGGAGGAAAAAGTGGTTTTGTGGGCTGGGCCCAGGGTCCCCATGCTGTGTGCAGCCTAGGGAGTTGGTGCCCTGTGTCCTAGGCACTCCAGCCATGGCTGAAAGGGGACAATGTATAGCTCAGACTGTGGCTTCAGAGGGTGGAAGCCACAAACCTTGGCAGCTTCCACATGGTGTTGAGCCTGTGGGTGCACAGAAGTCAAGAACTGAGGTTTGGGACCCCCTGCCTAGATTTCAGAAGATGTATGGAAATGCCTGGATGCCAAGGCAAAAGTTTGCTGCAGAGGTGGGGCCCTCATGGAGAACCTCTGCTAGGGCAGTGCAGAAGGGAAATGTGGGGTTGGACCCCCAACACAGAGCCCCTACTGGGGCACTGCCTAGTGGAGCTATGAGAAGAGGACACTATCCTCTAGATCCCAGAAAGGTAGATCCACTGGCAGCTTGCACTGTTTGCCCGGAAAAACCACAGACACTCAAAACCAGACTGTGAAAACAGCCAGGAGGGAGGCTGTACCCTGCAAAGCCACAGGGGCAGAGCTGCCCAAGACTGTGGCAACCCACCTCTTGCGTCAGTGTGATCTGGATGTGTGATCTGGACTCAAAGGAGATCATTTTGGAGCTTTAAAGTTTGACTGCCCTGTTGGATTTTGGACATGCATGTGCCCTATAACCCCTTTGTTTTGGCCAATTTCTCCCATTTGGAACAGCTGTATTTACCCAATACCTTTACCTTCATTATATCTAGGAAGTAACTAGCTTGCTTTTGATTTTACAGGCTCATTAGGTGGAAGGGACTTGCCTTGTCTCAGGTGAGACTTTGGACTGTGGACTTTTGGATTGATGCTGAAATGAGTTAAGACTTTGGGAGACTGTTGGGAAGGCATAATGGTTTTGAAATGTGAGGACATGAGATCTGGAGAGTCCAAGGGTGGGATGATATGGTTTGGCTGTGTCTCTACCCAAATTTCAACTTGAATTGTATCTCCCAGAATTCCCACATGTTGTAGGAGGAACCCAGAGGGAGGTTATTGAATCATCAGGGCTGATCTTTCTTGTGCTATTCTTGTGATAGTGAATAAGTCTCACAAGATCTAATGGGTTCATCAGGAGTTTCCGCTTTTCCTTCTCTCTCATTTTTCTTTTGCCCCTATCATGTAAAAAGTGCCTTTCACCCCCAAGAATATGAGGCCTCCCCAGCCATGTGGAACTGTAAGTCCAATTAAACCTCTTTTTGTTCCTAGTTTCACGTATGCCTTTATTAGCAGCGTGAAAATGAACTAATACAAGTAGGTCACATTTGAAGTTACAGATTTGGGTCTGGGCCCTGTTGTTCCCCTTGCATAAAGGGAGGCAGAAGTGGGCTGTGGGAATCAGGAGTCATGTAATGAGTCCAGGTTTCACAGGACCATGGTATATCCCTTGGATGAATTAGAGAACCTGAAAATGGGCTATGTTACCTCTAGGCCCCAAGAGGTGAAGTGACAGTGAGCTCCCAAGTGTCTCCAAGTCATGTTAAATCTGGGGCAGATATGTAAACACAATCCCTGCCTGGGGTTCTGGAGGGGCAAATAACAACATGTATGCCTTGGATGCCGAGCAGTTGGGCTGTAATTTTGGGTTTTATGTTAGCAAGAGAGAGTGATATCTGTGATATCTGTAGTGCTGGTAATTGTGCCAAATCAAGGGGAATTAGAGTAGCTCAGGGAACAGCTTTGGTGTGGTATATTAACAGGCCCAACAATTACATCTCCTGAGAAGCTTGGCTCTGATTTCAGCCCACTGTGTTAAAATATTGGGACTATTAGGCTTGTAAGGGGAGGTGGTAGTAGAGGGGTGGTCTGATCTCTGATGGTGTGGATGGATGATCCTGCATTTGGGGAGACCTCAAAGGATGTGTCTAACGTGTCAGGGGAGAAAGTGGTGAAGTTGTAGGTGGGGCAGCAGTGGTAGAAAAATAATTATCCCAACAGACGTCAAAATGTCTCCCATCCTGGAGGACCCAGAACTCAGTCCATCTCAATGTTGGAGGTGTGGCCAGACAGGGGATGGTTAGGTTAATTGAGACTCCAGTGAGGTGTGGGTAAGCACACATGACTTAGCCTGCCACAGTTGGTGACAAGAGTCAAGAGTGGTCTGGCCAGTATCATGGGCCAATTGGTAGAATCACAGGCAATAACGTAAGCCAGGAGACTTCGTGACAGGGAATGCACTAGCTTGGTAAAATGCCCTTTCAAAGGTTCCTTCTCATCAGGGAACTTAGAAAGGCAACTTTTGAGTTTTGTAACCAAGTCCTAGATGGGGGTGCAGGGGTTGTCAGTCATCTGTTGTCTTATCTTCCTGGACACTGTCATGGCCAAGAGTCCAGGTCAGGTAAATGTGGTGCTGTCCCCTGTTGTCTTGGGCTGAGGCACTGTCATATTCTGTGTAGCAAGGTCCCACATCGTCTTGGGCTGGGTGCTATCATTGGAGGCATTTCCATCTCCAAGACTAGGTTATCATCTCCTGACATTGATGATGTCTACCAATTTTAGCACCTCCTCTCCTCCAAGACAAGTATACTTCCCAGGTAGCAACTCAAAACAGGAAGATGGGGCATTGGGGGCCTACTATGGTCCAATACATTTGGAAGGCTCTGAGCAGGCTATGTTTACATTGTTGGGATGGACTACTGAAATCACAGGTTATAAGTAATCACCGAAGGTCCTTGAGGGTGCATTGTGCAAAGGCTTTGATGGTGCTTTTTTCTGAAGAGGAGGATATTTCCATCCATAGATAGTACACATTGCATGCATGGCCTTTGGCCAAAGAGAACACAATATGTTGTGAAAATATCACCAAATCAGCTGGTATAGATCTAACCATTCTTTTCATTGAGAATTAATACTCCAAGGAATGGAAGTACCACTATTTATTCATCCATTTCCTTACCCATGAGTATTCTTTTGTTCATTGTTTTTATTTGCCACTACCTATTGTGTGGCATAAATGTCTTTCCTGTGTGTCATCACACACATGAAATGCTATCACTCAGAGTTTCTCATAGGAAAGTGTGACTTCTGGGCCAAAGGGTATGAAGGGTGTGGGTCTATTAAATTTTAACAGATGATGCCAAACTGCCCCTTTAAAAAGTTATAATTCCACCAACCATAGTGGAACCATGCATCTCTGACAACAGTAGGCATTATCACACTTACAGATTCTTTTTAATCTAAAGGGTATAAAGTAATATCTCATAGTAACTTTATTTTACATTTCTGTTGCTACTGGAAGGATTGGGGATACTTTCATATGTTCATTGATAATATTAGGTTGGTGCAAAAGTAATTGCGGTTTTTGCCATTACTTTTTTATGTTGAGACAGAGGCTCACTCCGTTGCCCAGGCTAGAGGGTAGTGGTATGATCTCATCTCACTGCAACATCCACCTCCCAGGTTCAAGTGATTCTCATGTCCCAGCCTCCTGAGTAGCTGGCATTACAGGCATCCACCACCATGCCTGGCTAATTTTTGTATTTTTAGTAGAGATGGGGTTTCATGATGTTAGCCAGGCTGATCTCGAACCCCTGACCTCAGGTGATCCTCCCACCTTGGCCTCCCAACGTGCTAGGATTACAAGCATAAGCCACTGCGGCTGGCCTATTTTTGCCATTACTTTCAATGGCAAACTGCAATTACTTGTGCACCAATCTCATATATATTTGCCCTTGTATTTATATTCTTTTGACCATTTTTCTATTGGGTTGTAATTTTGTCATCCAGGACAACTCTACAGGCATTCAAACTGTTTATCTGTCATTTGTTTTGCAATTTTCCTTTCTGCTTTTTTTTTAACTGTTGCTTATGAAAGTATCTTTTACCAATGAAGCATTTCAGTCAAACATATCTCTTTTTTTCTTTTTCTTTTCTTTTTTTTTTTCTTTTGAGATGGAGTCTTGCTCTGTGGCCCAGGCTGGAGTGCAGTGGCACAATCTCAGCTCACTGCAACCTCCACCTCCTGGGTTCAAGCAATTCTCTTACCTCAGCCTCCCTAATAGCTGGGACTACAGGTGCGTGCCACCACGCCAGGCTAATTTTTTGTATTTTTAGTAGAGAAGAGGTTTCACCATGTTAACCAGGATGGTCTTGATCTCCTGACCTCATGATCCACCCACCTTGGCCTCCCAAAGTGTTGGGATTACAGGTATGAGCCACCGCACCCGGCCAAACATATCTCTTTTCTTTCCTAGCTTTTGTGTTTCCTCTCTGGTCTAGAAAGTTCTCCCAAACCTACAGGTCATACAGTATTGTCTCAAACTTTGTGGAGAGGGAAATATTGATTACAGATAAAATCTAGTAAAAGGGAGGAAAGGAAAACATCAAGAAAGTTAATTAGGACATCTGAGAGAAACTATGCCCATCAGCTAGAGCCTTGAGGTGAAAGAGAGAAAACAGGCAGGGGGCAGGCAGCAGGTAGAAAGGTTTGTCTTCTGTTAACCTCAAGAGCGAGGGAGCCAAGGCCCAGAGGAAGGTTGCACCTGGAGCTGCCCTCTCTGGCAAATTCCTCTCACAGTTACTCTGGCACTAGTATCCCAACATCCGTGGTCATAGAATTATAGTGAGAGACACTATGTGGAAATGAGGTAACGTCACAGGAGGAGGGCTCCTGTGTCTGCTGAGCTCTGCACCATGGGAGGCCTGCCAGGTGATGTGTGCTGGTGTCAGGAAGGTGCAGACTAGTGGTCTCCAACCTTTTTGACACTAGAGACTGGTTTCATAGAAGACGATTTTTCCATGGACGGGGTTAGAGGGGATGAAGCTGAAACTATTCCACCTCAGAGCATCAGGCATAAGATTCTCA
Source organism: Colobus angolensis palliatus (assembly GCF_000951035.1). Lineage (NCBI taxonomy): Eukaryota > Metazoa > Chordata > Mammalia > Primates > Cercopithecidae > Colobus > Colobus angolensis. The sequence goes on along the minus strand of NW_012114932.1, from coordinate 126,187 downwards.
TAAGGGCGTGCAACCTAGATCCCTATGCGCAGTTCACAATAGGGCTGTGCTCCTATGAGAATCGAATGCAGCTGATCTGACAGCAGGCAGAGCTCAGGCCGTAATGCTCACCTGCTGCTCACCCTCTGCTGTGTGGCTCCTTTCCTTGCAGGCCATGGACTGCTACTGTCCCTAGCCTGGGGTTCGGGGACCCCTGTTGTAGACTATACCTCGGGTGTGGAAGGACTCGCTCCAGTCCACTGCCTGGCAGGTAACTCCTGGCTGTTGTTGGCTGGAGATCTCCTGCTGCTGCTACACAGCCAAGTTGGACATCCCAGGAACTGGAAACAAGGGCTTTAAAAAGTAGGTGCCCTCTCCTTAGGGCCCTTGGAAGGGTCTGAGCTATCCTGGCCCAGATCTTGTTGCCTGATCATCCTGTCAAGGGTGAGCCATCCAGAGTGTGCTGGAATCGGTTGACTGGGAATTGGGAGTCAGCCACCTCAGGGGTTGATTTTCCAGTTAGATTTTAGTCCACCAGAAATTAATGTGGACATGTGTTGAGAGATGAGGGGTCCAACTTTATTCTTCTAGATGGACCCACTATTTATTAAAGAAGCTGTGATTTTCCCATAAAATTGAAATACCATCTTTGTCATTTATTACATTTTCATATTAGTTGGGGTCTATTTCTTTTTGTTTGTCCACTCTGTTCTGATCATCTGTATGTCTATTCCTGTTGTTTGGAGTACAGTTACTTTAGAGTGCTAAGTCTGGGCTCCCTGTCTATTTATTCTTTTTTTTTTTTTTTTTTTTTTTTGAGATGGAGTCTTGCTCTGTCACCCAGGCTGGGGTGCAGTGGCACAACAGCTCACTGCAACCTCTGTCTCCTTGGTTCAAGCGATTCTCCTGCCTCAGCCTCCTGAGTAGCTGGGATTACAGGTGTGTGCCACCATGCCCTGCTAATTTTTGTATGTTTTGTAGAGACGGGGTTTCACCATGTTCGCCAGGCTGGTCTCAAACTACTGACCTCAGATGATCTGCCCACCTCGGCCTCCCAAAGTGCTGGGATCACAGGCGTGAGCTACGGCACTGAATCCCTGGCTGTTCTTTATTAATGATTTCTTGGTAACTGGATATTTATTTTAAGAGATACGCCTTTGTATCATTTTGTATAATTAAAAATCCATTGGTATTTTATTTGGGATTGTATACATTATATATTTGCTATCATAATCTATTCTCTCTCTTAGAAAATATGTTAATAATCTTACCATCCAATGACGTTTTCAGATCCTGTTTTGTGTCTTTTAATTTGACCTACAGGTTACTTCATGCAGGTTCCATATTTAATTGATTCCCAAGTATTTAACAGTTGTGGGGATTTTTTTACTATTATGGATGGATATTTTATCCAATTCATTTTTCATTTGGCCATTGTTAATACAGAGAAATACTATAGATTTTTGTGTATTTATTTTTTATTAGGCCACATACCAAATTCTCTATTAATTTCTCTATTTTGTCTTCATTAGATTCTCTTGGAATTTCTAGGTACCTTATTATTGTATTTTATTTTTATGGGTACATAGTAGGTGTATATCCTGGGTATATTATTATATCAGCATCAGAAAGAAGTAATTTTTATCTTCTTTTCAAAATGTATTCTAATGTTTCCATTTTGCCATCCTGTTGCATTTGGTGGAACCACGACAATATGTATAGTGATAGTAGAAGGTATTGTTGTCAGGTGCCTAATTTTAATGGAAATGGCTTTTTAATGGAAATGGTGCTCTGTCATCCAGGCTGGAGTGCAGTGGTGAGATCCTTGAGCTCCTGACCTGAAGCACTCTTTCCTCCTAGGCCTTCCATAGCTCTGGGATTACAGGCGAGAGCTACTGTGACTGCCACCACCACCCCTCCCCCGCCACCGCTCCCCCACCCCACCACTGCACCTTTTTTTAAACCATTCAGAATGCTCCTTGCCTTAAAAAAACAAAAATCAACAAACTAGTCTTCAGTTTTAGCAGTTTCTTTCTATTCTAGTTTTTCTCAGAGTTTTATTAAGATTGGCTGCTGAACTTTATAAGCAGCATTTTCAGCATATATTGAGTTGATCAGGGGGGCTTTTTGTTTTCCTTTTAAATTGTTGATGTAAAGACATATGACTAATTCTTCCTGCTATTGAATATTCCTGGAATAACCCTTATTTACTCTTACTGTCTTATTCTTTGGACATATTGCTGGATTCTACTTGGTAATGTTCAATTTTTTCACGTTGACATCTGTATTGATTACTGAGATTGGGTCATAGCAGAGGTCAGCAATTACTGCCCCTGGGCCAAATTCAGCCCACAACTCATTTTTGTACATCTCATGACCTGAGAATGGTTTTTGCATTTCTTAATGTTTGTGAAAAAAATTAAAAGAAGAGTAGTATTTTGTAACAATGGAAAATTATATCAAATACAAATGTTAGTGTTCATAAATAAAGATTTATTTGGAACACTACTGCACTCATTCATTTACATATTGTTCACAGTGCTTTTGTGAGTGGTAGAGTTGAGTACTTGCAAAAGAGACTGTATGGCCCCCAAACCTAAAATATTTACTATTTGGCTCTTTACAGAAATGTTTGCCAACCTCTCTGATCTATTTTTTTGTTGGGGGAGGAGCTATCTTTAGCAGATTTGGTATGAAGTATAATCTGGCTTCGTAAAATGAATTGGAGAATTTCTTTTCTTTTTTCTATTATGTGGAATAGTTTAAATATCTTTGGAATGATCTTATCTCTAAAGGTTAGATAAAACTCAGCTATGAAACTATTTCTTCCAGGGCAATATTTAATATATAAAAATATAATCTTCCTTGGTAATTGGTCTATTCAAGTTTTCTATTTTTTCTTGGATTGATTTTGGTAACTTAGATTTTGTTAGAAAACCATCCATTCCCTCAATATTTTCAAATGTGGTTTGCCATAAATTTTCATAGAGTGTTCTCCTTAATATAATTTTAATTTTACCACATCTGTAGTTGAGTCTCAGTTCTCATTTTCTGTCTTGTATATTTTTACCCTCTTTTTTTCTTTAATCTGGTTTATAAGAGAACTGGAGCGTTTATCTGTTTTTCTGTTTGTTTTTCAAAGAAACAGCTTTTGAGTTTATCTTTCCTTAAATATTTTTTCTTGGTTTTCCATTTAACTAATTCAAACTTTTATTATTTCCTAGTCTTCATTTATGTTATTTTGTCTTTTTTCACTGTTAGGATGAGTTCCCACATTTTTGAGGTGTATTTTGGGGATCTATCCTCCATAATAAGGCATTTGAGGCTGTGAAATTCCCTCTAAGCCCGGGCTTTATTAGGAAGTGGTCTATTTTTTCATTGCTTTATGGGTAGTTTGCAATTTTATCTTGATTTCACCTTCCATTAAGAATTTTTCTTAATTTCCAATGAGGTAAGACTTTTATTAATTTTAAATTGTTTGTTTCTGATTGTATTGGATATGATCACTGAAAATATGTATACAATTTCTATTTTTTTTTTGTTTGTTTTTAAGCTTCCTTCAGTGGCCAAGTACATGGCAGTTCTTTGTTAATATTCTGTGGACATATGAAATAAATGACAGTTCTCTGTTTGAAAGACATAAAGTTCTGTATGTATCTGCTGATGACTGCTTGATAATTACTGTTTATTCAATTCCCCTGTCCTGCTTTTTGGCTACTGATGTTGAAATTTCTTACAATAATAATCACATTCTCCTTGCATTTCATAGTTTTAATAATTTGTTAGTTGATTCTTTGGGGTTTTTAAAGTAGGTGACCATATCAGTTATAAATACTAACAACTTTGTAGTTTTTTTCACCCAACATGATACCTCCTTCTTTTCTTTCTTTCTTCCTTCCTTCCTTCCTTCTTTCCGCTGTTGCACAAAGACTCAAGAACAGCGCTGCAAAGCATTGTGGGGAGTGGCACTACGTTTCCCTCTGACTTTAATGGGGATATTTCTTATGCTTTCCCACCAGTGAGGATGTTTGCAGGAGTTTCATTTTATCTAGCCTTAGCAAATTAAGTACATTTCCTTCCATTCTTGTGTGCTAATTGTTTTTTTAAATCAAGATGTTTATTAAATGCTTTTCTTTTTAATAACAGCATGTAACCTCCCAGAAGGTTCTCTTTGCCTGCTGTCTAGACAGAGCCAATATCAAGACAGCGGAATTGCAATAGAGAAAGAGTTTAATTCACACAGAGCTGGCTGTGTGGGAGACCTGAGTTTTATTATTATTTAAATCAGTCTCCCTGAAAGCTTGGGGATAAGGGGTTTTAACCATAATTTGGCGGGTAGGGGATCAGAAAGTGGGGAGCGCTGATTGGTCAGGTTGGAGACGAAATCATAGGGAGTCAAAGCTGTTCTCTTGTGCTGAGTCAGTTCCTGGGTCAGGAGGCCACAGGACCAAATGAACCAGTTTACGAGTTTGGGTGGTGTCAGCTGATCCATCATGTACGGGGCCTGAAAATATCTCAAGCACTGATCTTAGGTTTTACAAGAGTGATATTATCCCCAGGCACAATTTGGGGAGGTTCATAATCTTGTAGCCTGTAGCTGCATGACTCCTAAACCATCATTTCTAATCTTGTGGCTAATTTGTTAGTCCTGCAAAGGCAGTCTAGCCCCCCAGGCAGGAAGGAGGTTTGTTTTGGGAAAGGGCTATTACCATCTTTGTTTCAAAGTTGGGCTACAAACTAAATTCCTCCCAAAGTTAGTCCAGCCTATGCCCAGGAATGAACAAGAACAGCTTGGAGGTTCGAAGCAAGATGGAGTTAGTTAGGTCAGATCTCTTTCACTGTCAGAATTCTCTCAGTTATAATTTTTGCAAACGCAGCTTCAAGCAGGAAGGATTTCACGGTTTTCCTCTTTGATCTGTTGATATGGTAAATTACATCAATATATTTTTCCCACAGAAACCTCCTCACAGTGGTGGACTTTAGCCAGATTTTAGGCTACCTGACACCTTCAGGGAAGTTTAAACTTTCCCTCTGAAGTTTTGATAATTGAATCTGCTGAAATAGACTGACGATAGACAGACAGGAGAAAAGGCAGCGAGTGTATTAGCTGCAAGCACATGGGAATCATACAAGCATGAGACTCAAAGAAAAGTCAGATAATTGAAGTTTAAATACCCTCTTCATGTGGGAAAGAAAAGTGGAGAATGCAGACAATTTTAGAGGAAGAGTAAATGATTTTTAAGAAGGATAAATGAGCCTGAAGCACAAACAATAGCTGAAGGCAAAGTTCTTCTAGGCTCTGATAGGGGTAGTGATAAGTTGTAGGAAGGTGCGGGGTGGAACTGCATTGCAAACAAAGGTTGTGGGGGTTTTTTTTGGTTTTTTTTTTGAGACACAGTCTCGCTCTGTCGCCCAGGCTAGAGTGCAGTGGTGCTATCTCAGCTCACTGCAACCTCCGCCTCCCAGGTTCAAGCGATTCTCCTGCCTCAGCTTCCTGAGTAGCTGGGATTACAGGCACGTGCCACCACGCCTGGCTAATTTTTGTATTTTTAGTACAGATGGGGTTTCACCATGTTGGTCAGTCTGATCTTGAACTCCTGACCTTGTGATCTTCCTGCCTTGGCCTCCCAAAGTGCTGGGATTACAGGAAGTGAGCCACCGTGACCGGCCAAATGTTGTCTTATTATGCAGATGAAGTCTCTTGGTGACAGCCCTCAGAACAGATGAAAAGTCTGCTCATGCAGATGATCTTTAATTTCTTCTTCAGTGAGTAACTATCCCTTTTTAATTTGATTTCAAACAGTGGATTGAAGGCAATTGTGTTTCTTTAAAAGAACTTCACTCAGTCAGATAAAGGAACTTCAGAGAAGAGTCCCTTCCTACACTTGGAGGGGAGAAACAAGGGAAGATCAGAGATCTTGATTCTGAGGCAGCTTGGGAGGCCTTTCATTCAAGGTGCTTAGTATGCCAAAGAGTTATACTTTGGGGGTGTTGTTTTCTGAGCCCAAACACACCTGATTCCCTTCCCCATGTCTGGGGACTCTCCTTCTTATCTATCTGGGTGGGAAACAGCCTGCCTCTAATTATAGAGCTGAAAATGCCAGTTTCTCACTTTCCCAGCTCCCCTGGCTGCTGGGACAGACATGTGACCAGGTTTGGCCAATCAAATTTGTGTGCTGAGAATTTTCAGTCTGCAGTTTGGGATCCAGAGAATGAGGATAGCACCCCCTGTGTTGGTGCTGGAATCCTCAGCAGACTGGTTCTGTGGTATGATGCTTTCTGTGGTTCTGGGTGCATAACTTCTCTTTGATCTGCCTGTTTTCTGAGCCTGGTCCCTGGGCTTTCTGACAATTTGGTGAGCTACTAAATATTGTTTCAATACACTTCTATTTTGCTTAAATAAATATGAATCTGTTTATGTTTGTAGTTAAGATCAATGACTAATATATTTGCATTTGTGGAATAAATCCTACTCATTCAAGCATTATTTGAAATCACCATTGGATTCAGTTTGTTGATATTTATACCTGTGTTCATAAATCAGATTGGCTGATAGTTTTCTCTTCTTGCACTGTTCTAATCTTATTTCAGTATTAAGAGGGTGCCAACTTTTGGGAATTTTTTGTTAGAAAAATTCCTACAGCAGAATTGCTGGATCAAGGGGTCTGTGCATTTTCAGTTTTGATGACTATTGTCAAATTGCTATCCAAAGAAATTTTGCCAGTTTACATTTTGACCAGCAACATATAATACTGCCTGTTTCTCTCTATCCTTGCCAACACAAAGGACCTGTTATCAATCTGCTTCTTTTTTTTTTTATGGGTAAGTTGAGCATGCTTGCATATGTTCAGAGTCTTTCTTTCTCCAGCTGTTTTGTTTTCTATGAACCGTCTGTTGATGATTTTTGACTAGGTGGTTAGTTTTTCTTCTTATGTTTTTTGTTGGGGAGGGAGGAGGCATGGGAGAGTCAGGGTTTAACCTTTTGTCCTACAGTGACCTGTTGGTCTGAAGTTTAAACTCAGTTCCTGGGTGTTGGTTGTAATGGCTGTCGAAACTGGAAAAGACCCTCACAAAGACCTGCAATGCAGAGGGAAGATGGCAGGATTGGTTCTGCCTTCCAACTCAAGACATTCACTTTCCAGTTGCATCCACCAATTAAGCAAAAGTTTTTATTGAAGTCTGGTGAAAAAAATTTCATATTCCCTAATGATAATCAGTTGTTCTATAAATCAGTCAGAAGTTGTTGCATTTTTACATTTTTAACAAATGGGTCCCAAACCAATGCAATGATTTTGTAAGTAATAAGTAGGTGAGGAAATTCTATCTCCAAAGTTTTAAGTGTTCGGCTGAGAGAGTTGTTATGAGTGAGCCACATGCCTTTTGGCAACCGAATCACATAAAGAAGGAAACATTTCAAAACATCTGTTTTCTAAAAGCATTTCCACGGCATCTTAATTTGACTGATGAGGAGCTCCCTCTAGGGGAGAGAAAAATATCAGCACCAGGATTTCTTGTGCGTTTCGCCTAGGGGTTTTTGTGGAAATCTTTTTCGTCCCCTTGCCTATGCTGGTAAGGCTTAGCATTGTTATAACTAAACAACGCAATCCATAAATACTTTGTCAGTGCATCACAGTCACAAATGATCATCTCTCCCAATGCATGGAAAGCACATATATTGGCCTGTCTCTTTTACCAGAATGTGACCTTTATGTTGGGGGGGCTTTGCCTGTTTTATTCTTTTCTTTAATAAATACCAATAACAGTACCTGACACATAGCACGGTTCAATAATTTTTGAATCAATGAACAAATCTTTGAACAAAAGTTTTGAGCTTAGTGTAGCTTGAAATCCATGACTAGGCTCTGTGGCCAAGGGCAGGCATTTGTCTGTGACCTAAGGCTGAGTAGTCTGTGCTGAGGGTGTGGGTGAGATTTATTTAACTGGCTTAGGCCAAATGTATTCACTCAATGCTTATTTATTGACCACCCACTGTGTGCCAGACACTGTTATGGGGCGGGGCTCCCAACAGTGAAAAGGGCAGGCAAGATTCCTGAACTTAAGGAGCAGTGATACAGAGAATGTTGAGATGATAATACTTATTACGGGGAAAAATCAAACAGGGAAGGGAGATAGAGTATTCTGGCATGGAGAGGAGGTCTTGATTTTATCTGTAGTGAGAGAAAGCTTCACTGAGAGGTGAAGGAGAGAGAGAGAAGGTTGAGCAGCCATCTGGGAGACAGTCATCAAGGCTCCGAAGCAGGAACATGCCCAGCATGTTTGAAGAATGCGGAGGAGGCCGGTACAGCAGAGCAGAGTAAGGGAGACGGAGAGGGATAGGGGACTGGAGTCAGAAAGATGTGGCCTACAGGTATGAAATTCCTAGAGAGAATGTTTGAAGATTTTCCAGCAGTGAGGAAGGACCCTGTGAGTCAAGGGCAAAAGCAGGCCTAGGCCTTTCCTGCATCCTTCCCTGCTTCTAAAGGTGATTTTCAGGTTTTCTCTGAGACCATTTTCTTGGAAAGAGTCAGATCATCAATATGAGGTAACAATGCCTAAGGTGGTTCTGCTGTAGCCCACCTGTCATGAGGTGGAAGATGTTGTAGGATAGTATGGAGTACAGAGGGGAGAACATGCTGAACTGGATTCTGGCTGAACTAAGCTGAACGAGAGAGCACTTTAGACCCTGGACGTCAGAGGTGGAGGAAGGGACCATAGATCTCTCCCAGCTGCTGTCTGTAGGGCATCGTGCCCCACTTAACTGCAACCACCACTCTCGTTGAAGAATCTTAATCTAAAAACTCTCGCTGGGCGCGGTGGCTCAAGCCTGTAATCCCAGCACTTTGGGAGGCCGAGACGGGCGGATCACGAGGTCAGGAGATCGAGACCATCCTGGCTAACATGGTGAAACTCCGTCTCTACTAAAAAATACTAAAAACTAGCCGGGCGAGGTGGCAGGTGCCTGTAGTCCCAGCTACTCGAGAGGCTGAGGCAGGTGAATGGCATAAACCTGGGAGGCGGAGCTTGCAGTGAACTGAGATCCGGCCACTGCACTCCAGCCTGGGCGACAGAGCCAGACTCCGTCTCAAAAAAATAAAAAATAAAAAATAAATAAAAAAAATAAAAACTCTCGAAACCTCCCAACAGCCAGAAAGAAACAGCCTCCACTGGAGATGACAAAACAAGATTAACCTTTTTGGACACTGATATGATTCCCTTTAGCCTCATTTTGTTATTATTAGATTCTTTTGTATTTTTTTTTTAAGTCTACGGTTGTTCTAAACTTTGTAGTATAGATGGGCGATGGTGTTGTCCTGGGCTTCCTGCTGGCCAGTTGAGGTGGGGGGGTGTGCCAACACCTCTTGCTGCATCTGGATTCATGACATATTTAGCTAGCCTGGCTCCAGATGGAAAGCCTGGCTGCAGTCAGTACTCTGAGTCGGCCTGATCACTGTATTAAGAATCATTGTTATGGTCACACACCTCGTTGTCTGTAACGAACAAAATGCACTTATTCAAGCCCTGATCTGTACAATGAATTGGGGTATCTGATGGGGTGACCCAGGCTCCTGAGAATTCTTAGTAGGATACATGAATGTCAAAGGATGGAGTTGTAGGGGAATGACTTTGCCATGGCAACCTTGCATATATCTACACCCCCTGCAAAGGCGAAGGCTTGAACCACAGCTAATCTGAGTCTTGGCAGAACACTTCTTGATCCCCCCTGGAACAAGAGGATGAGAGGCTTGTAAGGCATGCTCTGAGGCCCCTGTCTCCTTTGGGAGGCTGTCATGAGACAGTTTTCTATCCCCTCCCTAGTCCTGATGAGGTGTGGGGCTTTCTGCCTCGTGCCCCTCAGAATAGAGCTACAGAATATAAAACTACATAGCCGCAGTCTAGAACTGGCTCAACAGCTGCAGGGTATTCCACGACTTGCCTTGTAGTCATCGATCCCCTTTTGTGTTGTTCCTTTTGCTATGTGAGAAAAGAACCACAGGGAGCTAGCACTTTTGACTAATCTTCCTTTCTCTGTCTATGTGAGTAATAAACAATCAGTCTGAAGTGGCTTGATTGGATCAGTTAGACCTTGGCCTTGGTTTTCTCTTGTGTGCCTTGTGTGTGCTTGACAGAAAGGCCACGTCCTGGGGGTCAGTTTTCTGTCACGGTTACTGTGAAGCCTGTGAACTGGGAGAGCTGTAAGTTGTAATGCTGATGATGTGCCTGTGTGACTAGCATGATAGAAAAGACCAGTGGAAAAATGAGGCAGTGGTTCCCTGTGGCAAGGGGAACTGCACACACTTGGACCTCGTTCCTGGTGGATGTTTGCACCCCTCCTTGCCCCTTGTGGGTGGAAGTAGGGTTAGGGAGGAATCAGAATCTGCATTCTGAGTAGTTGCTGGGACTCCTGAGGAGAGAGAAGCTGATTTCCTGACCTGTATCTTCTACAGGGCTAAGGAAACTTAGTGCTAGATTAAAGTCTGTCGTGTCTTGAATTTGAAGTCTAGCCTACCCTCCCAGTGGTGGGACAGACCTGAATCTTCAGACTGAGGATGAAAATAAGTCCAGATAGATCAGTAATCACAATAAGTTCAATGAGTTAAACTTGATAATTAAAAAGCAGTTTGATAGATTACATTTAATAGATCTATATAATGTTCATAAGCTGTATATCTAAAACAAAGTAACACAGAAAGTTTGAAAACAAAAGGATAGAAAAAAGATATATCAGGCAAATTTCCAACCAAAGAAAACTATCACAACAAAATATAATTTAAACCTTAAAAGGAATGAAGGAATCAGCAAACTATGGCCTGCAGGCCAGCTGAACCCACCAGCTGTTTTTAGAAATAAGGTCTTATTGGAACACAATCACTCCCCTTTGTTTACATATAGTCTGTGGTTGCTTTTGAGCTACAATGACAGGGTTGAGTAGTTGTGACAGATACTGAATGGTTGTCAAAGCCTAAACTATTTACTACCTGGCTCTTTATAGAAAAACTTTGCCAACTCTAGTTATAAACCAGTGAAAGGAACATTACTCTAAGATGCTATAATACTGGGAATTTGTATGTATGCAACAAAACTTCAAAATATAAAAATAAAAAGGCTGATAGAATTACAAGTAGATAATTCTACATTTACACCTATTTCAGACACTCATGGATCAAGGAGACAGAAAAATGATAATAGGATATTTGAAAAATCCAGTCCATACACATAAACAATTCAGGTTTGAATTGTGGTAAATGGAGACGATTGAACAGAGAGTGGCAGAGCTGAGGATCATATGCATAGATGCATGAGGGGTCATAGTGGTCATGACCAGCCAAAATTATGAAGCCATCAATGTTACAAGGCAGAGAAAGCAAAGACAATAGAAATCACGAAAAAATGGTAGTAACAAGAACAATTAGAGCATAAAAAAGTTAGCCAAACTGGAGAGACCAGCCCAGAGTGAATGTCACTAAAGTTCTGAGGAGTCCCAGAGCTACCTTGCATTCCATTCAAGTCTTTCAGATGCTCCTTTTTATGACTTGTTTGTTTGTTTGTTTGAGACGGAGTATCAGAGTATCACTCTGTTACCCAGGCTGAAGTGCAGTGGGCGCAGCAATCTCGCAATCTCAGCTCACTGCAGCCTCTGCCTCCTGGTTCAAGCAATTCTCCTGCCTTAGCCTCCTGAGTAGCTGGGATTACAGGTGTGTGCCACCATGCCCGGCTAATTTTTGTATTTTTAGTTTTGCCATGTTGGCCAGGCTGTTCTCAAACTTCTGACTTCAAATTATCCACCTGCCTTGGCCTCCCAAAGTGCCGGGATTACAGGTGCGAGCCGCTGCGCCCAGTCCATTTTATGACTTTTTAAACCTGCATCTCCAGAACACCCTCTTTGTTGTATTGATCTTGTATTGGCCGTCCATCATGTGAGCTAGCCAAAGAAAAGTCATCCTTCTTGTAATAAAGGGAAATAAACTAAAATCTCCTTTTGAATGTCTTGCCACAGCTATGACACAGTGCCATGGTGGACACATAGATGGGTAGGTGAAGTCCAGGAGAACCTGGTCTGCCAGGAAGTCCTAGTGGGACTTGTCCCTCCACCTGATGCTAGCTGTCACAGCTAATCTTGAGGTTTCTGGCTTCCTCTGGAAGGACATAGATGCATCAGCCCTGAGATGTTAAAACAAGCACGTGAATACCTGGGTTTCCTATACTGTCTCATGTGCAGTAAGGAGCAAGGGTTTGGGAATCAGTACTATATGAATGCTGTAAACTTTGTTACAATCCCCACTTTTTTTTTGTTCCCCTGTATGAAACCTTGAAAACAAAGAGGAATAGTGTGTTTCCCTGGGAAGCATTGAGGAAAGCTGAAGAGCTGGGCAGCATCTAGATTTGATGTGAGAGAAATCCTCAAGTACCCACAAAAGGACAGAAAAGAAAACAGACCAAAGACAAAGGATCAGGGCCAAGGGAAGCATGTCCAGGGACAGTTAGGGCCTGAGAAGAGGGTACAGAGAGGGCCCTCAAGGGGCAATGTGGTCTTGGTCCTTTCCTCCTTTTTTTTTTTTTTGAGATGGTCTCACTCTGTCACCCAGGCTGGAGTGCAGTGGTGCAATCTTGGTTCACTGCAACCTCTGCCTCCTAGGCTCAAGCAATCCTCCCACCTCAGCCTCCTGAGTAGCTAGGACTACAGGTGTGTGCCACCATGCCCTGGGTAATTTTTAAATTTTTTTATAGAGATGAGATCTTGCCATGTTGCCCAGGCTGGTCTTGAATACCTGGGCTCAAAGGATCCATCCGCCTTGGCCTCCCAAAGTGCTGGGATTATAAGCATGAGCTACCAAGCCCGGACTTTCTGTTTTCATAAAAGACTATATCAGGAAAGAACTGTGCCCAGACCACACAGGAGGAGAACTTGGTGAGTGATGGGATTCAGGTTTCACGTAGTTTTACTTATGCCCCTACAAGGCAAGTCGTGGAATACCCTGCAGCTGTTGAGCCAGTTCTAGACTGCGGCTATGTAGTTTTATATTCTGTAGCTCTATTCTGAGGGGCACGAGGCAGAAAGCCCCACACCTCATCAGGACTAGGGAGGGGATAGAAAACTGTCTCATGACAGCCTCCCAAAGGAGACAAGGGCCTCAGAGCATGCCTTACAAGCCTCTCATCCTCTTGTTCCAGGGGGGATCAAGAAGTGTTCTGCCAAGACTCAGATTGCAAGGACTCAGATTAGCTGTGGTTCAAGCCTTCGCCTTTGCAGGAGGCGCAGATATATGCAAATTCTTTGACAGGAGGGTAACAGACAAGTGTTACATTCTTGTCCACAGAGCCTCTCCCTGAGGAAGACTCAGTTATACGGCCAGCATCCTCATCCCTGGGCTATAGTCACTTTCCATCTCATAATTTTTCATCTCCTTTACTCATGCCTGGTGACTGAATCATCTAGAAACAAGCTTTGGGCATTTGCCATTGTATAGGAAACATAACCATATCCACCCAGTTGGCAGAAGTATCCCATGACTATCCCAGGATGAGACGGACCCTGGAAATTCATAGACTCTGAGACTGATTAGGAAGCTAGGGTTGTGGATGTCATTGTTATAAGCCAAAAGGAGAAAGAATCATATCTTATGCAAATCTATCTCTTTCTCTATAAAATCAACTCTACAAAAATGCATAGGCAACTATAATTGAGACCTAGAAAGTTGAAGAAATATTTTAAGTGAAGCAGAAGGTAAGTAGGTATTCCATATAAAAAAGAGAAACCCAGATTATTACTATCAGAAACTTAAGCGTCCTGAGGATGCTGAACTGTGCCTCCTGTGTGGATCCAGAAGCCAAAAATAAAAAGGGTCACCCTGATCAGTAAACATTGGCATCTCGTTTCTCATCTTCCTGGGTAGTGGTAGAGGGAGTGGGAGGGGTGGTGAGAAGGCAGCTGGAAAGCCAAGGAGCTGAAATTTTGGGCAGAATTTTTGACAGTTTCTGTGTAAGGAGGCTCTGAAGTTAGAGACCAGGCCTGCTAAGGATGGGGGCACACTAGTAAATCCCCAATATTTAGCAGTGGAAGCCAACAGGGCTATACCATACCAGAAGAAAGGTGGATTTAAAATATGCCCCCATTTCCCATGGTGGAAGCCCTGTTTCACATCTTAATCTCTGAAATTAGGTTAAAGTGATCCAGGATTGTTAACGCTCCAGTCACCTACCAGAAGCAAATGTAAATTGCCTCTGAAGGAAGGTAGCATAATCTCAGACCTCAACTTGTTTTGCAAATGTTTTTTATACAACCACCTAGCACTCCATAAAAAAAAAAAACAAAAAAAAAAACCCATACTTAAAAGCAAAACAGAAAAACCCCACCCAAAACACGAGAAATAATTGACAACAAAAACAGACTCACAGAGGAACCAGGTCATGAAGTTATACACATTTTAAAATTTGTGAGCACTCTATACCTTAATGTGTTAAAGAAAATAGAAGGCAAAATGAGAATTCAGCAAGAAATTGCAATCTTTCAGAAAGTATCATATGAGTCAGCACAGCCACTGCAGAAGCAGGCACCATCTCTGCCTGATCCTAACCACTGAAAAGCCACCTGGTGCCGCAAGTCAATGCTCAGCAGAAGGTCCTCTGGCCACGGCCTGAGGGGTCAGCATCAGGCCCTGGTCCCCCTCAGAGTTTCTGCCCAGGGGTCACTAAAGAGTACATTTGAAACGTTTAGGGTAAGTACTGGGGAGGCTGCAGTGGGGCTCTGGGGGGAATGTAGGGAAGAGGAGGAGGCCAGTTAAGGCTGGGAGTGGATATCAAGGTGAAGATAGTAGGACGAGGGGCATGGAAAAGACAGGTGCTAGGTGGAGGGCAGGGTAAGTGGTGAGACGAACCTGTGGGACCGGGAAGGTGCAGAAAGCATTTTTTGATGAAGCGATTGGACAATACCCAGAGGGCCAGATTTGCATTTCTGAGTGTCTTTCTTTGGATCATGGCCTAGTGATTTTTTTTTTTTTTTTTACTGTATTGTTTGTTTTCAGTTTCTTCAAGCAGAAACTTAAAATGTTTATTGATCAGCTTTTCTGGTTAACTTCAGCAAAAGGACCATTCCAGCTCCTTAGCACATCATTACTAGAAGCAGGAGTCTGTCCATGCTGTATCCTTACCCACTCCTTTATTTTCAAATTCCCACCTCCTTCTGTGCACAAAATACATATGCTTCTCTTTTGATCCAGCAAGAAAGTCTCTGTATTTTGATAGACACTACTACAAATTCACGGTTATTTTCATTTCTAATATGCTTTGACTTATTGCCATATTGCTTCATAATTTCCAGCTGCCGTTTTTTTGTTTTTTTTTTTTTTTAATTTTCACTTTTGTTGTCTTTTGTTGAATTGGCAGGGAATTGTTTGGATTTTTATACTTTTCTCACTATAGAAGTTGAGGCAGACTGTACTTGCCCAGCCAGTATCCATTTTCCTCATTTTCCAAACTAATGGAACCATGAATATTTGGAGTAGCAGTATCTCCAGCGTGGTGGCACCTCCAGGGATTTGTCATGCAGAATTCCAGGCACAACCACCTTACAAAGTGAGACATACAAGAGTAGGCATGGCTTTCATCAGTGATGGCAGAAAGTTGCTCTCTTACTGCTTTGGGAGGAGGAGGAGGAGCTTCTGAAGAAAAGATCCCCTTAGAGAAGTGAGGCACAGGCCAAAGGCAATAGGTCCTGAGCAGAATCTTTGCAACCCGCCCTTGCCAATGGCGTTGGGCACCAGACAGAACCCTGGACCTGAAAATATACTATAGCTGCTCTGCAGATCCCCACTCCCACACCTTCCAACACACAGAAGGGACTTGGGGCTGAGGAAAGCGTCACCCAGCTGCAAGGCATGAAGACCCCTGCACACCTCCCCACTGGCCCTCCCACCGCTCATGCAGGGCCCACCATGGAAAGACCCTGTGGAGGGTTGCAGACCTCAGACTTCTGGGACTGAGGTTCACACAAACATCTGCGGGACACAGGTAGAGAGTGAGGGGCCTTGGGCATGGATGACAAAGCAGAGACACTGAGAGACCATGTGAGAGATGGTTACTCCATAGGTGCCCAGAGACAGAGGGAGACTCAGCAAAGCAGTGGCCCAGCAGCACCCACCCAAGGCAGGCCCGGCAGAGGATGAGGCAGCCTGGGGGTAGGCCAGAGAGGGGACATGGGAGTGGACGAGGAGCACAGCTGCTTCTGAGGACGTGGTAGGATTTAGAGGCTGTGTGCCCAATGACCTGCACTGGTGGAGGGACAGCCCTTTCCCCTGCCTACCCCTAGTTGTTTACCTACCCCCATGCCACCCCCACCACCATCCCCCTACACCCCCCGAGTCCCTCTCCCCTCTCAGATCCCATGCCTGGTTCTCCCAGGAAGTGCCCAGCAGAGGGGAGGGAAGCCTCGTTGTTCAGCCCTAGGGTGGGGAGGCAGTAGGCACAGCTGCTGCCTTCAGCTCCTGCTCTGGCTTCCCCAGAGGCTGGCTCTGCCTGGCTGCTCCCCCACTGCCTCCCCCACCATAAGGCAGAGCGTCTGTCCTGCTGTTGCCAGCTGAAGCGCCCTGTCTTTCTGGCTCCCTGCCATGCACTCTGCCGGCCCTGAGGGCCCAGCCAAACACAGGCCTGTGGAATCCTGGTTTTCCTAGCTGGCCCTGGCTGCAGCCAGATTCTCTGATGTCCTGCTCTGAATGGAGATGCCTGGTCAGGGGCTGCGAAAAATAAAGCCCAGTTTTTACGCTCCCTGGGGAAAGGGGTTGAAACAGTCCTCCTGCCTCTGTTGGCATCCCAGTCAGCCTGAGCACTAGGGCCTCTTTTAGAGACAAGTTTCGCCAGATCTGTTATCAGGGGCAGCAGCCAAGGGTCAGCCTGGGCCAGGCCTTCTTTTATGCAACAGATCTCCCACAAGTGGCCATAAGATTGGCAAATCTGGGGTTAGCTAGGTTTTCCTATAGCCAGGCCTATGTCATGGCATTCTCTATTTCAAGTTCCATCTGGCTTGCTGTGACTTTGCAGACCGGGCAGATGTGATAGGAAGTGAGGAAGGGCCTGGTAATACTGTCTGGGGTTCCGAATCCAACTACAAAAAATGGGCCTTCTGGTATGCTAACAGATGGGCCTCTAAAAGGTATGCACATGAAATCCCTAGAATCTGTGACTGTTATCTATGACAAAAGATGTGATTAACTTAAGGGCCTTGTGAAGAAGGATTTATCCTGGATTACCTGCATGGGACCTAAATACAGTCATAGGCACTGTATTTAGGTACTGAATGGCAGAGGAAGTTTTAAGAGAGACACACTTTAGACCAGGCGATGTGAAGAGGAAGGCAGGGACAGGAGGGATGTGACCTCAAGCCAAGGAATGCTGGGAACTACCAGAAGCTGGAAGTGACAAGGAAGGAAATCTCCCCTAGAGCTTCTGGAAGGAGCTGCCTGTGACAAGAGAGCAGTCAAAGACATTTGTACCATAGCTGGGGCCTCAGAGATATCCTTCTCTGTGTGTGTCCTGTTCTCCCAGGAGGCTGATAACTCGGTGCCCTGCAGACAGGACAGACACAGGGGATTCAGCCACAGTGAGGGAGTGTGCCTGTCCCTCCAATTCTACTGGCCTCATCAAAGATAATCATTGATAAATTTTGGTTGTGTATGTCTTCCTAATTCCCTTGTTTTCATATTACTTTTATGATATGCTATAAGTATTTGTCCATCAACTCAATTTGTTTCACTTGTACTCCATATCAGTACAGAGAGAACAAAGTTCTTTTCTGTGGTTTCATTAAGTGCTTGGTTTGATGAATTTTCACAGTTCCATATTCCTTGGTAACCACCACCCAAAACAAGATATAGCACATTCCTCTTTGTTTCCATGCGCTATTTGCAGGCAAAACCCCTATATCTAGGAATTCATCTGATTCATTTTCTATTGTGGTTCATTTTACCCATTAGTTTTACCTGTTTTAGAATTTTATATAAATGGAAGAACCTATAGGTAGTCTAGCTTCTTTCATTTAGCACCAAGTTTCTGAGAGTCATCTATGTTATTCTGTGTATGAATATATTCATTTTTGTTACTATTACTCCATTATACTAATATATCACAAAAGTTTTGTCTAGCCACCTGTTGGTGGACATTTGGGTTGTTTCCAGTTCTGACCTATTTGAATAAAGCTGCTATGAATATTCATGCACATGTCTTTGTAAAATGTGTTTTCATTTTTAATTTGCAAATTTTAGGACTGAAACTACTGAGTTACAGGACGGGTGCATATTGAACTTCATTAGGAAGTGCCAAACCATTTTCCAAAGTGGTTCTGCTATTTCACATCTTTTTATCAGCAGTATATAAGAGATCTACCCATTCTGAATCCCTGCCAGGATTTAGTACTGTCAGATTTCTTATGTTAGCCATTCTCTTAGGGTGTCTAGGTTCTCATTTTGGTTCTCATTTTTATTTCCCTCATGACTACTGATAGTGAGCATCTTTTCATGTGCTTCTCAGTCATTCCTAAATCTCCTTTTCTGAAGCACCTGTTTGAGAATTTTTCTACTAATTCGTTCTTTCTCATCTTTATATGGCTCAATTGTTTCATTGAACTGAAATCCATGTGACTGAATTTTGTATTTGATGGAGGTTTAGGTTGTCTCAACTTTTGTTTTTATTAACTAGATTGAAATCACTAACTATATACTTCTTTGTGCTAATTAGCCAGTATTTCCAGTGGCTTGCTTTTGTAGTCAAATTGTGGCCATGTCTGCAAAAAGAATGGACAAGAGTTCCACATATTCACTGGAAAAGACTCAGCTGTTGGAAGCCATTCTGATGCCAGAGTCATAGGTGCCCTTATGACATCATCACACTCGCTCTTCCTTCACACTTCCTGCCACAGTGGTGGCTAGAGAAGTACAGACCTGAGTATAATGGAGACCTCTACCCTCTAATCATGGGCACTGAAGGGGACTGCAGACTTGAAGGGGTTGACCAACTACCTGCAAGTCATGGGCATTCAATTTTGTGTAAGAGACAGCCAGTTCACCCAAAGATGCAGGCAAGGGGAGGTGAATTCCCACAGTTAATCAGAATGCAAGCCTTGTGTCTATGGTCTCTGCGAAAGCCAAGAGGTTAAGGATGTGGTGAACTTGGCTGAAAACTGGGTATCCTGCAGACAGGACAGACACAGGGGATTCAGTCACAGTGAGGGAGTGTGCCCTGAGTTCTATAAAGAACTATCTACCCACACCTCTCCTCTTTAAAATTTGAATACAGAAGGATGGCCGTGTTCACCAAACCATAATGGAAGATGATGATGAAACCACACTGTCGAAACAAATGGAGCGGGAGAAAATGCCTCCTCCCCACAAACCAAAGGTAAGTCAGAGCAGGCCCTCAAGGTTGGAAGAGATCCCCCACACCTGCAACATCTCTGACCCATGCCACCCAGTAGTGGTGGTTGTCTTCTCTGTGGCTCATAGAACTGGTTAATCATGGAATTTCTTGTCCGAACTAGGAAACATTTGTGAGTGAAAGGTGTTGCTATTAATCCTTACTCAAGAACTACCACCATAAACCAAGAATTCCAAAAGAAGGCATTGTAATCTTAGGAGATGACAGCTCCATGCATGTTTTTGACCTAAAGATGTTCCAGAAGGACAAGATGTGGAGGTGGAAGACAGTGATGTGGATGATCCTGAACTTGTGTAGGCCTAGGCTAATGTATGTTTGTTCCGTAATATTCAGCAAAATAGTTCTGAAAGTACAAAAAAAATTCTAATAGATAAAAGCTAATAGGATAAGTATATAAAGAATATATTTTTGTACAGCTATATAGTATGTTTATGTTCTAAGCTGTGTTATTATGGGTCAAAAAGTTTAAAAAATTAATATGTTTATAAAGTAAAAATGTTACATTAAAATGTCAATTTATTATTGAATAAAGAAAATTTTAAAATAAATTCAGTCTAGCCCACATGTACAGTTTTAACATCATCTATAGCAGTACATGATAATGTCTTAGGCCTTCACATTCACTTAGCACTCACTAACTCACTGACCTAGAACAACTTTGAGTCCCGCAACTTCCATTTACGGTAAGTGCCCTATACAGGTCTACCATTTAAAATCTTTTATACCATATTTTTACTGCACCTTTTCTATGTTTACGTACACAAATACTTATCATTGTGTTATAATTGCCTACAGTATTCAGTATGGTAACAGGCCATATAGGTTTGTAGCCTAGGGGATATAAGCTCTATCCTACAGCATAGGTGTAGGCTACAGGTTTGTGTAAGTACACTCTATGGTGTTCACACAATGAGGAAATCACCTAGTGATGGTTTAGAATGTATTCCCATCATTAAATGATGCATGACTATACTTACAGAAACAATGAAATCTTATTAAAAATAATTTGGAATTATAATGGTCATTTATAGAATGTTCTAGATAAACAAGACTATTCATCTAAGAAGTGCATTTAAAAATAAGGGCTCCCAAATTAGGCCCACCCAGGGATGTCTATTTTAATTATATGCAGAAACTTCCAAAAAGATTTTTTTAATTGCCTTTTTTAAAAGACTCCTTACCAAGGGAAAAGGAATAGCTTAAGTAACTAATTGATAAGAAAATTGGAATCTGCTAACCTTTTCAATTAGTTACCATCCCACCTCAAAGATGAAAAGAAAGCTAGAAAAAAATATTTATAAAAGTTAGTTACCATCCCACCTCAAAGATGAAAAGAAAGCTAGAAAAAAATATTTATAAAAGTTAAACCCTCAGGTCACCATGTATGCTTCTCTAACCACCAATATGCCCTGACAAGATTCTTGAGTTTATAGTTATCTGTGATGAGTCCAGGCATAGAAAATGCTTTGTCTGGGCTGGGCACAGTGGCTCACACCTGTAATCCCAACACTTTGGGAGGCTGAGGCTGGCAGTTAACTTGAACCCAGGAGTCTGAGACCAGTCTAGGCAACATGGTGAAACCCTGTCTCTATAAAAAAAAATACAAAAATTAATTGGGCATAGTGGCGTGTGCCTGTAGTCCCAGCTGCTTAGGAGGCTGAGGTGGGAGGATTGCTTGAGCCCTGGAGGCAGAGGTTGCAGTGAGCTGAGATGGTACTACTGCACTCCAGCCTGGGTGACAGAGTGAGACCCTGTCTCAAAAGAAGAAAAAGAAGGAGAAGAAGAAGTGAGGAGGAGGCAGAAGGAGGAGAAGGAGAAGAAGAAATGCTCTGTCTGCTCTATTACTAAGGGGCTTTGCCCTGTATTTAGCAATCTAGTTAAGAAACAGAAGCTAAATTTAAAAGCTGGCTATCTAAATTAGTCTCCAGTGCATTCTTTTCTGGCATTGAGTTGGTTATTTTTATTTCAAAAAATTTTTTTTAGAGACAAGGTCTTGCTCTGTCACCCAGGCTTGAGTGCAGTGGCATGATTACGGCTCACTACAGCCTTGACCTCTTGGGCTCAAGTGATCCTCTCACATCAACCTCATGAGTATAAGAAATGGGACTATAGGTGTGGGACTATAGGTGTGTGCCACCATGCACAGCTAATTTTTTATTTTTTGTAGCAATGGTATCTCATTATGTTGCCCAGCCGGTCTTGAATTCCTGGATTCAAGCGATCCTCCTGCCTCAGCTTCCCAAAGTGCTGGGATTACAGGTGTGAGCCACCATACCTGGCCCAGCTAGTTATTTCGAAAAAAGGAACTCAATAACTCACAACAAACAACCCAAATAATTCCATTAAAAGGTGGGCAAAGGACATGAATAGACTTTTTTTTTGAGATGGAGTCTCACTCTGTCGCCCAGGCTGGAGTGCAATGGCGTGATGTCTTCGATTATTTCTTAAATAATCAAAAACATAATAAAGACAACTCAGGAATTATCTTGATAAAACATAAAGTCTTCATTTTTTTAGGTGAGTTATCAAAAAAGTTAAAAAAAAAGAAAAAAACCACCTCCTTTAGTGTAATTGCTTTTCTTTTCTTTTTTTTTTCTTTTTTTTTTTTTTTTTTTGACAGAGTCTCGCTCTGTAGCCCAGGCTGGAGTGCAGTAGAACAACACACACCAGGACCTGTTGAGGATGGGGGGGTGAGGGGAGTGAACTTAGAGAATGAGTCAATAGGTCCAGCAAACCAGCATGACACACATATACCTATGTAACAAACCTGCACATTCTGCACAGGTGCGATCTCTGCTCACTGCAAGCTCTGCCTCCCAGGTTCACGCCATTCTCCTGCCTCAGCCTCCCCAGTAGCTGGGACCACAGTCACCCACCACCACGCCAGGCTAATTTTTTTGTATTTTTAGTAGAGACAGGGTTTCACTGTGTTAGCCAGGAAAGTCTTGACCTCCTGACCTCGTGATCCACCCATCTCGGCCTCCCAAAGTGCTGGGATTACAGGCGTGAGCCACTGTGCCCGGCCGACTTTTTTTTAAAGATGATTTACAAATGGCCAATAGGCATATGAAAAAATGCTCAATATCACTAATCATCAGACAAATGCACATTAGAACCACAACGAGATATCATCTTACATATGTCAGAATGACCATTATATTAAAAAATAATAATAACAAATGTTGATGAGGATGTAGGGAAAAGCGAACTCTTATACCCTGTTGGTGGGAATGTAAATTAGCACAATGTCTATGGAAAACAGTATGGAGATTTCTCAAAGAACTCAAAGTAGAACTACTGGTATCTACTAAAAATAAAAAGAAATCAATAGTATCAAAAAGATACCTGTTCCTCTATCTCTGTTGTAGCACTATTCACAATAGCAAAGATAGGGAATCAACCTACGTGTCCATCCACAGATTATTGGATTAAAAAACATGTTTATATATGCAATAGAATACTATTCAGCCTAAAAAAGAATGAAATCATGTCTTTTGTAGAAACATGGATGGAACTGGAGGTGAGTTAGTAAAACAAGTCAGAAACAGGAAGACAAATACTGCATGTTCTTTCTTATAAGTGAGAGCTAAACAAAAGGTACACATAGATGTAGAGTATAGAATGATAGAGGGTGAGAGAGTGGGAGGAGGTGTATGATGAAAAATTACTTAATAGCTGGAAGCCATCATCCTCAGTAAACTAACACAGGAACAGAAAACCAAACACAGCATGTTCTCACTCACAAGTGGAAGTTGAACATAGAGAACACGTAGGACACAGAGAGAGGAACAACACACACCAGGAACTGTTGAGGATGGGGGGGTGAGGGGAGTGAACTTAGAGAATGAGTCAATAGGTCCAGCAAACCAGCATGACACACATATACCTATGTAACAAACCTGCACATTCTGCACATGTATCCTGTTTCTTTTTTTTTTTAGAAGAAACAAAGAAAAAAATGTAAATAATGAAATTTTAAAAATAAAAATAATACAAATTACTTAATAGGTATAATATACATTATTCAGGTGATGGATAGCCTAAAAGCCCTGACATCACCACTATGCAATCTATGCATGTAGTAAAATTATAGTTGTACTCCGTAAATTTATACAAATAAAAATTTTAAATGCAAAAATGAAACTCTTGTAAAAATTTATACCTATAAAGGAAAATTACTAAAAATTTTTGTAATGAGAGAAAGCCTTGGCGTAAATCTACATAACGAGCTTCACCTTTGCTGACTGCCTCGTCTTAACTGAACTTTCTACCTATACCATTCCTTGTCTTGGCAAATAACAGTGTTTAAGCTTGAGATCTAAGTTTTGTGACTTTGGTATGTAAGTTTTCTTCCTTGTTTTACCTAAGGGTCAGCCCTATGAAAATGCAAGTTTGGGGTAGAAAAATTTTAGATGATTATTACAAATGGAATAAATAAAATGGACATTGTTAAAGTTAAAATGAAGGTTTAATATACCAGAGATTGTATGGGCCAGAGGGACTCTCTGCTGGTCCCCTAACATTACAGAACCCCAATTCAGTCTGCTGTACCTATTTCAGTTTGGAAAAATTTTAAAACCAGAAGTCAAAGATTACAATGAGAAATCTGATCTGACATGCTTAGGGCAATGACCAGATAGGTAAATCAAAATAAGAATTGACAATAGGGCAAAGATTCTTTGATTCCACCCCATGCTGGGATAGGTGTGGGATATAATAAATTCCTCTTCAAAGATTTTAGCTTGTAAATTGTTAAGTACAATGAATTCTGAGATCCTCTCGAAAGAACCAATGTATCAGTATGTTCAGCTCCCCTGTTCTTTGTTCTTCATTTTAAAGTTTAACTTCCTTGTTCTCTTCGTCTCCTTGCCCCTAGTTTCAGTAAACAACCCCTCCTAGCCTCTAACACCTGCTCTGTCCTGAGTCACCCCTGGTCACCTGCTCTGTCCTGAGTCACCCCTGGTCACCGCTCTGACCTGAGTCATCCTGAGTCACCTGTTCTGTAACTGTCCTCCCCATCAAACTACTCACCTCGCCACTCCAACTTATACCCCTCCTCTCTTTAAAATAGTTGATCGGAATTAGCTTAAGACTGTGCAGTCCAACCCTAGCCAATAGGGGAACAACACAGCAGTAGGGGCTACCTGCATCAGGAATAAGAACCCCTTCCCCTCCCTTGTTCAGGTGTGCTGTCACCATTGCTCCATCTGTGAGATGCACCCTTCTATAGAAGTAAATTGCCTTGCTGAGAAAATTTATGCTCAAGTGCTATTTCTTTCGTGGCACTGAAAGTTTATTTATAACATGGGTAAAATGTTCATATGGTAAAGAAGAGAGATATCTTCAGAGTAAATGATTTTTGTTAAAGACAAGTGAGCTCTTGAAAGAATAGATGATGATTTGTAACAAAGTTTATCTGGGTGTGGTGTTGACATCTAGTCTCCACTCCTGTTATAGGAGTTAATCTTCCCAGGTTGATGAAACTCCCAGGGAGAGGATTGAAAATAGTTGAGTTCCTTTTGGAGGATCTGTCTTTAGGCAGATAAGGGGAATTCAGAGAAAGTCTCCTTTTGAATTTTGCTGTTTTTCAAGTGCCTTCAGCTTGAAGTAATTAGTACACCAAAGCAGCATATTTTGGAGTGGCATTTCATGAACTCCTTCAATGGCTAGCTTTGTTTAATGAGCAATTTGAGCAATTGCTAGGAGTGAATTAGGTAAATGTAAGCAGGATAAAAATTTACAGTTTCAAAAATATCTTTAGTAACTTGAAATCTAAAAGTTACATTAAATTAAGTAATAAATATTTATTAAATGGCTAAGTTATTTCTAAGAAAGTTAAAATATTAAAACATTAATTACTGAACATACTGAGCATCCAGTTTTTATGTGGTATAGAGAAGGTAAATATATTTGGGTCTGTTAATAAACATGAAAAATTATATTACAAGTAAACATGTCTCTAGAAATTATGAAAATGCTGCTCATCTACAGAATGCTGATATAAAACAGCTCACAAGGCTTATTGGTTTTCATCAAAAATTAAGAATACTAGGGATTAAAACTCTGATATGTGCTAACTGAAACTAGAGAATAAGAGAAACAACTCTGTATGTGAGGAAAAATAAGATGTTTTGTAAAGGAATTTATAAGGTAAGAGGTAAGAAAAAAAGACAGTAATTTTTGTCCTAAAGTGAGTGACTAGTTATTCCACAAATGGAAAGAGGAAGAGTATAGGACAAACTAAATGGATATAACAAATTTGTAGAAGGTTTGTGAAAAGGAAATTTTGAAAGACAAATATGTGTGGTCAAGCTGGCTGATACGGGTTGGCTCTGTGTCTCCACCCAAATCTCACCTTGAATTGGAATTCCCAATGTTTGGGGAGGAACCTGGTGGGAAGTGATTGAATCATGGGGGCGAATTTCCCCCATGCTATTTTTGTGCTAGTAAGAGAGTTCTCACAAGATCTAATGGTTTAAAAGTATGTGGCACTTCCCCTCTTGCTCTCTCTCTCTCTCTCCTGCTGTCTTGTGAAGAAGGTGCTTGCTTCCCCTTCGCCTTCTGCCAAGATTGTCAGTTTCCTGAGGCCTCTCAGTTATGCTTCCTGTTATGCCTGTGGAACTGTGAGTCAATTAAACCTCTTTTTAAAAAAAAAATTTGCCAGTCTCAAGTAATTCTGTATAGCAGTGTTAGACCAGGATAATACAGAATATTGGTACCAAGAGTGGGGTACTGCTATAAAGATACCTGAAAATGTGGAAGCAGCTTTGGAACTGAGTAATAAGCAGAGGTTGGAACAGTTTGGGAGGGCTCAGAAGACAAGAAGATGCAGGAAAGTTTGGAACTTCCTAGAGACTTGTTGAATGGTTGGGACCAAAATGCTGGTAGTGATATGGACAGTGAAGTCCAGGCTGAGGTGGTCTCAGATGGAGATGAAGAATTTATTGGGAACTGGAGTAAAGTTCATTTTTGCTATCCTTTAGCAAGGAGACTGGCAGCATTTTGTCCCTGCCCTAGAAGAGATCTGTGGAACTTTGAACTTGAGAGAGATGATTTAGGGTATCTGGCAGAAGAAATTTCTAAGCAGCAAAGCATTCAAGATGTTATTTGGGTGCTGTTAAAAGCATTCCATTTTAAAAGGGAAACAGAGATAAACGTTCAGAAAGTTTGTAGCCTAACCATGTGGTAGAAAAGAAAAACCCATTTTTCTGGTGAGGAATTCAAGGTTGCAGAATTCACATAAGAGGAGCTGAATATAATAGCCAAGACAATGGGGAAAATGCCTCAAGGGTATTTCACAAACACTCATGGCAGCCCTTCCCATCACAGGCCTGGAGACCTAGTGGGGAAAAATGGTTTCTTGGGCAAGGGCCAGGCACCAGCTAGTCTGTGCAGTGTCAGGACATGGTACACTGCACCCCAGTCACTCCAGCTCCAGCCATCATTAAAAGGGACCAAGATACAGCTCAGGCCATGGCTTCAAATAGGGCATACCCAAAGCCTTGATGGCTTCCACGTGGTGTTAGGGCTGCAAGTGTGCAGAAGGCAAGAGTTGAGGTTTTGGAGCCTCTACCTAGATTTCAGAGGATGCATGGAAATGCCTGGATGTCCTGGCAGAAGTCTGCTGCAGGGGTGGAGCTCTAATGGAGAACTTCTACCAGGGCAGTGCAGGGGGGAATTGTGGGGTCAGAGCCCCCAAACAGAGTCCCCACTGGACCACTGCCTAGTGGAGCTGTGAGAAGAGGGCCACCATCCTCTAGACCCCAAAATGATAGATCCACTGACAGCTTGCACAGTTCACCTGGAAAAGGCATAGGCACTCAATGTTAGGCCATGAAAGCAGCCAAGGGGGCTGTACCCTGCAGAGCCACAGTGACAGAGCTGCCCAAAGCCTTGGGAGTCCACCCCTTGCATAAGCATGCCCTGTATAGAGACATAGAGTCAAAAACGATTATTCTGGAGCTTTAAGATTTAATGACGGCCCTGTTGGATTTCAGACTTTTATAGGGCCTGTAACCCCTTTGTTTTTGCCAATTTCTCCCATTTGGAACAGGAGCATTTATCCAATGCCTGTGCCTTCATTGTTATCTTGGAAGTAACAAACTTGTTTTTGATTTTACAGATTTTTGGGCAGAACAGACTTACCTTGTATCAGATGAAACTTTGGACTGTGGATTATTGAGTTAATGCTGGAATGAGTTAAGACTTTGAAGGAATGTTGAGAAGCCATGATTATGTTTTGAAATATGATAAGGACTTGAGATTTGGGAGGACCTAGAGGAAGAATAATATGGTTTGGCTCCATGCCCCCACCTAAATGTCATGTTGGATTGTAATCCCCATGTGTTGGTGGAGGGACTTGGTGGGAGGTGATTGAATCATGGAGGCAGGCTTCCCCCATGCTGTTCTCATGAGAGTGAATGAGTTATTGTGCAATCTAGTTGTTTAAAAGTGTGTCGTGTTTCCCCCTTTGCTCTCTGTCTGGCTGTCATGTGAAGAGGTGCTTGCTTACACTTCACCCTTCCGCAATGATTGTAAGTTTCTTGAGGCCTCCCCAGCCATGCCTTCTGTAGAGCCTGTGGAACTGTGAGTCAATTAAACCTCTTTTCTTCATAAATTGCCCAGTCACAGGTAGTTCTCTACAGCAGTGTGAGAATACACTAATACACTCTTCAACTAAGGACAGAAACTGCTTTGCTCATGAAGACCTGTAAGCTGAAGCTGGACAACTTGGACAACCCTCATGCCTGATGTGTGGGCCACTCAGACAGGTCATTGAAATACCCATTGTTATGCCCAGAGACATTCAAACTGCAAAACAGAATGAGAAGTTGATGACTTCACGCTGTGGGCAGCTTTTCCCAAGAAGTCAGAACAAGACTGCCCATCACAAGACTCATCCCTTTAATGTTTTCCTTGCTTATGCTTACCTCTTTCACATGACAGAATGTTGCTGTCATTAGAATTTCACAATCAGTAGCTTCTGCAGATAATTTGGCTGAGTTTAGATCTGTTATGCTAAACCCAAATCTTTATATGACCTAAGAGATCCTTTAGTCCACACAGTGGCTAACTCTAGAGGCATTCCTACCACAACTCTGTTCAGACTGTACTGGTGGTCCTTTTTATAGAGTCATACTTCTAGAATCACTTGTTCTCACTCCCTGTTTTAATTTTGCACAGTCATGGGATTCTAGATTATGGAATGGCTACCTACTGGCTGATCAAGGAGGTAACTGTGCAGTTGCTAACACTTCTTGTTGCACATTAACTGTTAGACTCAGTTGCAAAACAACATTAAAGAGAAGGCTTCTTTTTTAAAAGTAATAGGTTTCTGGTCTGGCTTGTTCTTTATCTAGTAAATTTTAGTTGGTTTGGCTCATGGGAAGCCTGGATGAGGAGCATACTCCAAACACTTGGTATTATCCTCCTGATAGTCATAATAATACTGTCCCTGGTGTGTTGTACTCTCTCAAAAGGTCTTAAATGTTCACAGGCAGCCATCTGCCAAATGCTAAATGGTCTCTCTCTATGTGGAATGATGAAAACTCAAGGAAACCATGAAAACAAGGACACGCTAACCTATGAATGACATGTTGAGACCAAAAAC
>NW_012114932.1:91531-91904 GCF_000951035.1 Colobus angolensis palliatus | reverse complement strand
AGCTTAGAAGAATATAAAAGGAGACCTGAACAAATGGAGAGATATGCTATATTCTTTCAAAAAATGTGTTAATAGTGTAAGGCTGTCAATTATCTCCAAAGTAATCTATTAAAATCATATTCCACTAACAAAATTAAAGCTGATTCTAATTGAAATCTTCTTGTGATTTATGGGAACTTGACACATTAGTGCAAAAAATAATACCATAGAGCAAATGTCCACAATTAGTTAAGTCAATTTGGGAAAAAAGAGAAAAGGAGTTGAAATATGCTTACCGACATTAAAATGTGTTACAAAGCAATTAGTCTGAAATTGAGGCATTAGGTAGTAAGAGCTAAGGTGATATATAAACAATTGCTTAAGTCTGGGTGCC
>NW_012114932.1:83882-85506 GCF_000951035.1 Colobus angolensis palliatus | reverse complement strand
AAAAAAAAAAAAAAAAGAAAGAAAGAATTTCTTGGCTTTGCCTCATTCTCCTCTTCATGCACACAGCCAGGCAACAGTTTCTTCCCCATTCTGGCAGAACATAAGTTTATTTCCTGGACCTGTTGAACCAGAGAGCATCTGAAGTCAGCACAATTCAGGCATGCCATGGCTAATGGCAGGGGTGAAGCACCATACTAAAAATAGAGGGAGCATGGGAGAGTGTGCAGGCTGCATAGAAAGGCCTCCAGCCCTCTGCACCAACTCAGCTTCCTGCAGGGAGGTTTGTTCTCCTATTCTCTGACCTGAGGTTCTGGGATTCTTCTCTGCGAATCTGGCTCTGGGGATTCAGTCAATGATTACTGCACTAATGCAGCCTAACCAACTGTAAGACTCAGCGTCAAGCAACAGTAAGCAAGCAGCCAGGGTTGCTTGGCTGGGGAAGCTCAGCTCCATGTTTCCCACCCTGCACCTACCAGGAGGCTCCCTGGGTATGTTCTACTCTTGGTAATAGCAGAATGCAAGAGGCAAATGTAAACGAGCAAACCTCTGAAAGCCAAGCCCAGAACTTGCATATCGTCCTCCCACAGTATTCTACTGGTTAGATCAAGTCATATAGCCAAACCCAAGGCACAGGAAGGTATATCCCATCCCCTTACAGGGAGAAATCACAAAATTCTGTAGCAAAAGATAGAAATATAGGGCCACCAGCGCAACCTACCACAAGCTGCAAAGAAATAAACTAATGAATACAGATGTTTGGGGCCCCTCACCAACACCAAACCCAACACTCTGCCTTAGCAATGTATACTGAATAGCACCAGATAAGAAGCCCCACCGGTGGACACTGAGCTTCCCACTGAATTATTAGTGTCCCAATCTGATACATGGAGAGCCAACCAAGGATCACTAACATTGGTAAAAGGTTTTTCAAATGAAATATTGAAACCAAATTTAAAACAGAAGAAAGGTGCTTAAAATAAATGTTATTGGGGAGAGAAGGGAAAATGTTTTAAACCCCTAATGATTATAGCTAATATTGTTATTCCCATAGAGATGATAACAAATCAGTGATGGAAAAGCAGTGTGCTCTAAAAGAAAACACTATTCAGAGGGTGGTAAAGACCATTTCAGAAACAGAAAATCTTCCAGAAAGTAGAACAAAAACACAAAGAGAGGGAAGATAGAATAGAAACTATTAGGAAATTAGAAAATCATGCTGTGATCTAACTAATAGGATTTCAAAAGTAGAAAACTAAGAAAATTAAGGGATTGAAATTATCAAAAAACTAATGCAAAAAAGTTTCCCAGAGGTAAATGGTGTGAAATTTTAGACTAAAAGACTAAGCCAGTGCCCAATACATTGAATGGTTAGACATAACATTCAATGGTTAGAAAAACCAAAACCCATCTCTAGGCATATCATCTTTTAATTTCAGAACAAAATGGATTAAAAACTTAAAGCTAAGACCTCAAACTATGAAACTACTGCAAGGAAACATTTATAACACATGCACTACCTCCAAATCTTGTATATTTATATGCATGTGTTATAAATGACAGGGAACATATTATCCTTCAGTTCCATTTGTTTCCCTTATACTCTTCCATTACAGTACAGACAGAA
>NW_012114932.1:37842-82637 GCF_000951035.1 Colobus angolensis palliatus | reverse complement strand
TTTTTATTTTCCCCATGACTAATGATGTTGAGCATCTTTTTGTGTGCTTCTTAGCCATACATAAACTTCGTTTTCTGAAGCACCTGATTAAGAATTTTGCTGCAAACTTATTCTTTGTCATCCTTCTTTGGCTCTATTGTTTGACTGATTTGAAATCCATGTGATTGACTTTTCTGTTGATGGAGATTTAAAGTTGCCTCAATTTTATGTTTTTATCAACCAGACTGTATAACCAGAGTCATAGGTGCCCTTATATCATTATCACTTTCCCCTCCTCCACTCTTCCTGTCACATATATGGCTAGAGGAGTACACACAAGCATGATGGAGTCATCTAACCCCTAACTATGGGCAATTTAGGGGATTGTGGACCTGAAAAGGTTGAACCAACTACCTCCAAATCATGGGCATTCGCTGTGGTGTGAGAGACCACCAGTTCACCCAAAGTTGCAGGCAGGGGAAGGTGAATTCCCACAGTTAATCAAGATGCAAGCCCTGTGTCTAGGGTCTCTGGGTAAGCTAGGAGATTCAAGATTTGGTGGACTTGGCACTGAGTTCCACAAAGAACGACCTACCCACACCTCTCCTCTTTACTTGCTTGTAGAAGCCTGGACAGTTTAAAAACAACGCAATGAATGATGATGAAAAAAACATATTGATGAAACAGAAACTGAAGGAGGAAAGGAGTAAGATACGAGAACCTCTTCTTCCACCCCAAACAAAGGTAGGTCACAGCAGGCCCTTAATTTTGGGACAGACCCCTGCCAGGCAACTTCTCTGACGCTCGTCGCCCAGTAGTGATGGTTATCTTCTCTATGGCTCATAGCTTGGGATGACCATGGAATTTACAGCCCAAACCAGGATACATTTGTGGAAGGTGGTGCTATTATTTCTTAGGAATAAGCGTCATAAACTAAAAATATCCCAAGCAACTAGGACAAATAATTGCTATACACAGAGCAGGGATGATCAGCAAGTGATTCATCCTGAGATATCTTCTTCTCCCATTTCCTTGTCAGCCTGAAAAAGGTGGGTGACTGAGACATGGAGACTTGGTTGTAGGGCAAATAAACCCTGAAATGTGGGGACAAGATCATGCAAAGTTCAAGAGTAGAGTGATGAGCACTGTTTGGATAATGCATGGCCAAATAAAGAGAAATCAATCTAAGTCTAAAATTTGTGTGTGTGCATGTCTGTGTGCACATGTGTGTATGTGTGCGTAGGGTAACTGAAGTTTAAGGTATGAAAGTCAAAAGAGGTCAAAGTGAGAAATAAATGAGAAAGATCCCAAACTGTGTGGAATGGGGAAAGTTTTAATACTATGACATGACAGAGAGGTTGTGGATTTGAGCTGGAGTTGGGGAGGAGAGGAGAGGGCCAGCAAAGGACATCAGCTGGTGGGAGGATCTGAAGGGAAGGGTCATGGATGTCATGGCCCAGGTGGATCATGGTAACACTTTAACCTCTTGAACACAGTGTCCTTGCTCTAGACTGGCGGACAAGGTCAATGGAAATTCAAGTGAGGTAGCCAGGGCAGTCTACCTCCATTTTGCAGTTGGGGACATTGAGACTCAGAGGTCAAGGTGAGGTGACCATGTCCATTAACCTGTGGGTGGCAGAGGCTGGACACCTATCAGGTCTCCTAGGTCCAGCTCTTGTCCCATTCATGAACTTTAGAGGAAGGGGCCTTTCCTCATAGAGGATCAAGGCCCCTTCCTCTCACACCCTGGGACTGACTGATGTGTGATAATATTTCCTGAGTGTCCTTCCTTTTCCTTGCACCCCTCCCCACTAAAGAAGCCACCTGGCGACATTGAACTGGCCTCCATGAAAATCCAGGCCTGGTGGCGGGGCACGCTGGTGCGACGCACACTACTGCACGCGGCCCTCAGAGCTTTGATCATTCAGTGCTGGTGGAGGCAGGTGCTGGCAAGGCTGCAGGCGAAGAGGCGGCGGGCGGCACTGGAGCTCTGCGCACGGCAGCTATGGGCAGCAGTCAGGCTGCAGTCCTGGGTCCGCATGTGGCGTGTCCGCCGTCGTTACTGTCGTTTGCTCAATGCTGTCCGCATCATCCAGGTCTACTGGCGCTGGAGAAGTTACCATACCCGTGGCTTTTTCCATGGCAGCTATGAGCTCACAACAAGCCAGCTGAGCCTTGAGCTTGACATCTTCCTGGGATCACAGATTTGCCGAATTACAGACTGCATCCCCTTCCCAATAAAGAACTGACCAGGTCTGCCCCAACTATGTGTCCCTAGTTCTCTATTAAACAATCTCTGAGAGATCTTTGTCTCAGCAAAGGGTCAGGGAAATGAGGACAGGTACCTGGCATCTCACAGGTCAGCTCTGAGGAGTCAGCCGGCTTGTCTGGGGTCCTGTGGGGAGAAGGATGTGACAGCCCCATGCTGGAGGAGCAGGGCTTGTGATAGACTGGCAATGTGGGCCATAGGTGAGGGGGTTGGGGTTACAGAGCCACCAAGAAGGTCAGCTCCAGGGAGACCGGTTCCTGCTGTGGTGTGTGTAATGGCGCCCCCTGTGGCCATGCAATATGGAGGCCTGTGCCATTCTTGGCTCTTAATCCTCCAGCCTCTTCCCTTACCACTTAGAGCAAGTTCAAAAGCCCTCCCTGGGTCTACATAACCCTGCATAATCTGGACCTGGCCATCTCATCCTCTTTATGTCCTCCCTGGCTGCTCTGCTATTTAGCAACTATCCCAAGCATGTTCCCATCTGAGAACTTTGCCCTGCTGCCTGCTCTCCTAGGGTCATCGGCATCTGGTTGGAGCTCCCACTCCATGCAGGTTTGTCTCCATGCAAAGGCGCCCTCTCCAGCTCCTCAGTCTGCCTTCCTGTTTTCAAAGCCCTCATCACTACTTGAGCTTGTCTTACCCTATTGTCTATTTTCTTTTTGTTTCTAGAGGGTTGCTTCCAGGAGAGTGGGATTCTGGGGTCAGTGCTGTGTTCCCAGGACCTAGAATGGGACTTGGAACATTGTGGTTCCCTCTCTATGTATCTACACGTATGTACAGGTTCAGTAGCCTTATCTGAAATGCTTAGGAGCAGAATAGCTTCAGAGTTCAGATTCTGGGGGATGTTGGAATATTTACTTTTTACTTACATATTCAGCATCCCTCATCTGAAAATCAAAATCCAAAATTCTCCAACAGCATTGTCTTTGAGCTTCATTTCAGCACACAAAAAACTTCTGATTTAGGAGCATTTTGGATTTTGAATTTTTAGATCGCGGTACTCAATCTGTATATATTTAGATATCCAAACTACCCAATCCAGAGCCGACCTCCTGCATCTGGCTCTTACACCACAGGAGGCAACATTCCTCTCCCTTAGTTATTCCTGGGCAGGTACCAGAACACTAGGGACCACCTCTACAGCTTAGAACTCACCACAGTATGCCAACCAGCCAACCCTAATGCTTTATCCTGCCCTGCCTTGCCTTTCCCTCAGAAACTCAATTAAGACCACAACCTCAGATCTCCCCTTGCTTCTTCCTCTGCCACCTGACCAAAGCCTGGAGCTTCCCTTGTCACCCTGCATGGCATGCCGCCCACTGTAAGAACCAGGTCCTGTGAGTGTAATAAACTTAGTTTTCTTGAGTTTCTTTTTGTCTCCGCTTGTGGCCACACCTGACTCATTAAAAAAAAAAAACAGGAAGCAGGGCCGGGCACGGCAGCTCACGCCTGTAATCCCAGCACTTTGGCAGGCCAAGATGAACAAGGTCAGGAGTTCAACACCAGCCTGACCAACATGGTGAAATCCCGTCTCTACCAAAAATACAAAAATTAGCCAGGTGTGGTGGCACGTGCCTATAATGCCAGCTACTTAGGAGCCTGAGGCAGGAGAATCACTTGAACCTGGGAGGCAGAGGCTGCAGCGACCCAAGATCACACCACTGCACTCCAGCCTGGGGGACAGAGTGAGACTCTGTCTCAAAAAAAAAATAAAAAGAAAAAGAAGAAGGGTGTGTGTGTGTGTGTGGTCTGTAAGTTTGAAGTGATCTTCATGCAATGAATGAGACTAACCATTTTTAGATTAATCACGTAAGATTAACCACT
The DNA here is from genome assembly GCF_000951035.1 of Colobus angolensis palliatus. Lineage (NCBI taxonomy): Eukaryota > Metazoa > Chordata > Mammalia > Primates > Cercopithecidae > Colobus > Colobus angolensis. Next base: position 78,565 of record NW_012114932.1, on the reverse strand, counting down.
GAACTAAAATTAACAATTTGGTGGTATTTAGCAGAATCACAATGTTAAGCGATCACCATCTCTATAAAGTTCTCAGACATTTTTATCACAATAAAAGAAAATCCCATTGATATGGTTTGACTCTGCGTCCCCACCCAAATCTCATCTTGGAGCTCCCATAATTCCCACGTGTTGTGGGAGGAACCTGGTGGGAGGTGATTGAATCATAGGGATGGGTCTTTTCCATGCTGTTCTCTTGACAGTAAATGGGTCTCACGAGATCAGATGGTTTTTAAAATGGGAGTTTTTCTGCACAAGCTCTCTCTTTGCCTGCTGCCATCCATGTAAGATGTGACTTGCTCCTCCTTACCTTCTGCTATGATTGTGAGGCCTCCCCAGTAAGTCCAACGAACCTCTTTCTTGTATAAATTGCCCGGTCTCAGGTATGTGTTTATCAGCAGGGTGAAAATGGACTAATACACCCATATTCATTAAACTACCATTTTCCATTATCTCCAGCCCCTGGCCATCCCCAGTCTACATCTGTCTCCATGAATTTACCTATTTTAGATTTTCCACATAAATGGAATTATACAATATTTTGTGTCTGGCTTCTTTCACTGAACATAATGTTTCCAAGGTTCATCTATGTTGTAGCATATATTATTACTTTTCATCCTGAGTAATATTCCATTGTATGGATATGCCACACTTTGCTTATCCATTCATCGCTGATGGACATTTGCATGTTTGCACCTTTAGCTCTTGTGTATAAACCTGTTGTGAATATCTAGCAGCTACATCATTTTACATTCCCTCCAGCAATGTACAAGGGTTCTGATTTTTGTACCTCCTTGCCAACATTCACCATTTTCTCTTTTTAAAAAAATTATAACCATTCTAGTTGGTGTGATGTGATGTTTAATTGTGGGCTTGATTTTGCATTTCCCTAATAACTAATTTTGCTGACTTAGGTGATGGTCTCCATTTGAATACCGTCTTTGGACAAATGTATGTTCAAGTCCCTTGCAATAATTTTAATTGGGTGGTTGTTGTCTTTTTGTTGTTTTAATAAATATTTATCTGATGAATGAATACACGATTCACAAGTCCATCCAGATCTTAGATCTGTGACTTAAGCACAGTTGAAATCTTACTGCCTAGAAACAACTATCCCACCATCCCTGAATGATTCTCTCAGCCAGCCACCTAGATCCCTCATACCCAGTAAGCATGTTGTTCTCAGCCTCAGTCTCTCTGTGTTATCGTTTCTCTCTGGCAGAGTTCCCAAGTGTGTGAGTGTGTCTGTGTGCACAGTATGGTGGGGCAGAGTCTATTGTTGCCCCTCCACTTCATGGGTGCATGCTGCTGTCTTTCTCTGTAGGGTTTTACCTGTCTCTGTCTCTGTCCACCTCTCATACTGTTGTCTTTCACTTCGTCTCTTCCACTCCTCAGTATCTTTCCCTGTTGGCTTCTGCTTCCCTCTGTCTACTCTCTGCTGATGTCATGTCTCCTTCCATCTCTTGGACTCACTGGATTTTCTGGATCTGTAAATGACTGGTAAAGATGATTATTTCACCAGCCAGTCCTCAGAAAATCAATTTGCTTTTCTAAATCATGATGACCCTTTGTCTCCAATAGCCCCACAACCATGGGATGGAGAAGCCTTAGAGAAGGTACCAACGTGGTTACTCCTGCACGATGGAGGCATGACTCACTCAGGCTCATCAACCCAGGATGTGCAAGTGCTTAGAGGAATATCAGAACACTTGATGCATATGGTCACTTAACGCATATGATTGGTTCAGGGCTGAGCACGAGACCCAAACCAGGCCAATAAGCCTCAGTTTCTGTGCTGTCTTGGAACCACTGGGTTTGCTACCTATAGGGATTATGTAAGCAGAGCTGCTGGGGGCATCACACAGAAAAAGCTTGCTGAGAATGAAGCCAACCGAGGAAGGTACAGTCAAGGGATGTAAAGGGAGGGACTAAGCTTAGCCATGCCTGAAGCTTGCCTAGCTGTCCTACTGGAAATTTTAATTTTGTGAGTCAAGACACCCCCATTTTCACTCAGGTCAGTTTGCCAGGTCAGATATCTAAAGAGTAAGACATTTCATTGGATTAATAAACAAAGAGGGCTTAATATTATATGAGCAACACTTCAGGAAGTGGTTTTCAAACACTGGTTTTTCAATCAGAAACTTGACAGAAGGTATGCCTAGGGAGTTCTTGACAGTAAACATGGAATTGTCTCTCAATTAATACACACAGAAGACCAGAACATTCCTGTAATGCAGAAAACTACAATGAAAGGGAATCTTCTGTGGATAAATCAGCTCATACCTAGAATCAGAATGGCCAGAGGGTAAATCAAAGGTGGACTGGTCACAGCTTTGACCTATAGGTCACAGCCCAGATTACTGGGCCCTACCTAGCACTTCTGATTCAGTGAATCAGGATCCCAGGATGTGTGTTTCTAACAAGACTCCTGGCGATGCTGTGGCTGCTGCTCTGGAGCCTCCCACCCTAAGAACCACTGGGGCGGAGCCTAGATATATCAGGATGAAGGTGGCTGTGAGTGACAGCACAACCAAAGAAACAGTGGTTTCAATAAATGAGATTTTTTTCTCTTTCCCATGTAAGTCCAGTATAGATGATCCAGACCTGATATGGCACTCCACAGGGTGAGGAATCCTGGACCCTCTAATGTGTTACTCTGCTATGTTTTGCCTCCATTTCCGAGGTAATTATTGATTCAAAAATGATTGTTTCAAACTCAATAATTACATTCACAATCCAGCCAGCAACAAGGAAGGAAGAGCAAAAGCAAAGTGCACTCCTTATCCCTGACATTGCACGTGCCACTTTGCCCACAGCTCAGAAGAACATAAAAAAAGATCTGAACAAAGGAGAGACATAGTATATTTACTGATAGAATTTCTTAACGTTGTAATATTGTCACTTGTCTCCACGGTAATCTATGAAACTCACATTCCAATACAATAAAATTAAGGTCAATTCTAATCAAAATCTCATCATGACTTACAGGAACTTGACAAACTAATGCAAAAAAAAAAAGTATTGCAGAATTAATTTCCACAGTTCATTAAATCAGTTTTGAAAACAGAATAAAAAAGTGTTCACCACTTTGGGAAGCCAAGACGGGTGGATCACGAGGTCAGGAGATCGAGACCATCCTGGCTAACATGGTGAAACCTCGTCTCTACTAAAAAATACAAAAAACTAGCCGGGTGAGGTGGCAGCACCTGTAGTCCCAGCTACTCGGGAGTCTGAGGCCGGAGAATGGCGGGAACCCGGGAGGCGGAGCTTGCAGTGAGCTGCTGAGATCCAAAAAACCACACACAAGCCAGGCACAGTGACTGATGCCTGTAATCCCAGCACTTTGGGAAGCAAAGGTCGGCGAATCACTAGAGGTCAGGAGTTTGAGACCACCAGCCTGACCAACATGGCGAAAATCCATCTCAACTAAAAATACAACAAACTAGCTGGGTGTGGTGGCGGGTGCCTGTAATCCTAGCTACTCAGGAGGCTGAGGCAGGAGGATCACTGGAGCTCAGGAGGTGGAAGTTGCAGTGAGCCAAGATCACACCACTGCACTCCAGCATGGGTGACAGAGCAAGACTCTGTCTCAAACACACGCACACACACACACACACATCCCACTAACAGCTATCATTAGTATTCTTAGACCCATAAGAGATAACAACAAATCAATAAAACAAGCATAGTGTGCTATAAAAAAAGAATATTCAGAGGATGGGAATGACTCTTTAAAAGATATCAAAAACTACCAGAAAGTAGATCAAAAAGTTTAAGATGGCAAACGTAAATGGACAAATCTCTTAAAGCCCAGTCCAGAACTTGCATACTGTCATTCTACATTTTTCTATTGACGAAAGCAGGTCATATAGTCAAACTCAAGGCCAGGAAGACATATTCCATCACCTTACAGGGAGAAACTGACACAAAAAGATGGAATATAGTGTAGAAAATATTAGAAACTTCGAGGATCAATCTATGATTTGACTAATAGGATTTCTAAACATAGAAAACTAAAAAAATTGAGGGGTAGAAATTATCAAAAAAAAAAAAAAAAGCAAATACAACAAAGTTTCCCAGTCAATGACATGAATTTTTAATTTACAAGGCTAAACCAGTGCCCAACACAATGAATGGTTAGAAAAACCAAAACACATCTCTAGGTATATCATCTTGTAGTTTCAGAACATCAGGGAAAAAGGAGATCCTAAAAGCTTCCAGAAAGAAAAAAAAAATAGGTCACATTCCAGAGTGATAAAAGACATTGTATTAGTCAATGCTTGCACTGCTATAAAGAAACACCTTTAAAAATAAAAGGAAAAATAAAGAAATAACTGAGACTGGGCAATTTATAAAGAAAAGAGATCTAATTGTCTCACAGTTCTGCAGGCTGTCCAGGAAGCATAGTGACTTCTGAGGAGGCACTGGGAAACTTACAAACATTGCAGACAGTGAAGGGGAAGCAGGCACATCTTACATAAGCAGGAGGAAGAGACAGAGAGGGAGAGGTGCCACACTTAAACAAACCAGATCTCACAATAGCTCACTCACTCACTACTGCCATGACAACACCAAAGGGGAGGGTGTTATACCTTGAGAAACCACCCCCATGATCCAATTACCTCCCACCAGGCCCCCCTCCAACATTGGGGATTACAATTCAACACGAGATTTGGGCAAAGGCACAGATCCAAACCTCTAACAGACAGTGTAACAAATTCCTCAATATCCTGAGAGAAAAATAATTTTCAAGTCTGGCAACATGGTGAAACTCCATCTCTACAAAAAAATTAGCCAGGCACAGTGGCACGTGCCTGTAGTCCCAGCTACTCCAGAGGCCAAGGTGGGGAAATTGGCTGAGTTCACTGAGCCTGGGAGGTTGCAACCAGTGAGCTGTGATTGTGCACCTACACTCCAGCCTGGGTAGCAGAGAGAGATCCTCCCTCAGAAAAGCTAAAGAAAAGAAAAAAAAAAAGGAACAAAAAATAATTTTCTGTCTAAAATGTCATACCCTCTTTTCCCTAGATGCTTACACAATTGCATATGTTCTAATTCCTATTATGAATTCCTTATCCCATAGCATCCAGAGTGGTTCTGCATCCCCAGTAAAACTGTGCCTGCAACATGTGGGATCCGTAAGTGGGAGAGTCCTCACAGGGAAGAGGGGAAAGAAATTCCTAGGATTCTGGGGAGAGGGTACCCAAGAAGAATGACCAGGCAGCAGGCTTGAAGAGCAGCTACCCAGATTACAGAGTGGTGCAGGGGTCCATGAAAAAAGCAGAGTTGACGGATTATCCGAGTTTTGATGAAAAGTTGGGGATAAATTAGTACAAACCATGGCAATCAAGAGCTCCAGGAAAAACAGACAGGAAACGCATGAAAGGCTATGTCATAGCAATGTGCCATGTTGCTAAGTCATGGACAGGATACATAATCACAATGATGGAAGTACTGAATACTTACTGAACAAAAAACTGTGATGCTATAATCATATTGAGAGGAGAGAAGAAGGATGGGAACAGGTAAATCTTCCCTTCATGAAAAGTAGTCAAGAGGTAATATCTACAAGAGAAAATAAAGAATTTTCAATATAGCATGTTATTGAGGTAAATCATAGGAGAAATATACAGAAGAGTTAAAAATAGTTGTCTCAGCAATGGGAGATTCTTTTGGGAGAGAATAAGGCAGGAAATGCATACTGTCCTTTTTTATTAATTATATTTTTTATAATTAATTTATAATTGTTTATAATTTTTATAAATGCTAGATTATAATTATTCATAATTTTTATAATTAATTTATAATTGTTTATAATTTTTATAAATGCTAGATTATAATTATTCATAATTTTTATAATTAATTTATAATTGTACATTTTTTTAAACAAGGTACATGAAGTTCTTTTTTGTTGTTTTAGTTTTGGTTTTTAACTTTTATTTTAGGGTCAGGGGTACATGTGCAGGTTTGTTATATAGATAAACTCGTGTCACAGGGGTTTGTTGTACAGATTATTTCATCACCAGGTACTAAACCTAGTACTCAATAGTTACTTTTCTGCTCCTCTCCCTCCTCCCACCCTCCACCCTCAAGTGGTCCCCAGTGTCTGTTGTTTCCCTTTGTGTCCATGATTATTTAGCTCCCACTTCTAAGTGAGAATATGTGGTACTTGGTTTTCTGTTCCTGCATTGGTTTATTAAGCCACTATCCGTTCTGGACAGCCTGCAGAACTGTGAGACAACTAAACCTCTTTTCTTTATAAATTACCCAATCTCAGGTATTTTTTTCTTTTTTTTTTTTTTAAGGTATTTCTTTATAGCAGTGCAAGAACCGACCAATACAATGTCTTCTATCACTCTGATTCCTTTGTTTGTGGGATGTGACCTACTTTTTTTTTTTTTTTCCTGGAAACTTTTAGGATGTTCTTTTTCCCTGATGTTCTAAAGCTACACGATGACTTCCAATACCATGTTGAATAGGAGTGGTGAGAGAGGCCATCCTTGTCTTGTGCCGGTTTTTAAGGTAAATGCTTTCAGCTTTTGTCTGTTCAGTATGATGTTGGCTGTGGGTTTGTCATACATGGCTCTTATTATTTTGAGGTATGTCCCTTTAGTACCTAGTTTATTGAGAGTTTGTAACATGAAGAGATGTTGAATTTCTTCAAAAGCTTTTCCTGCATCTATTAAGATAATCATGTGGTTTTCATCTGTAATTCTGTTTATGTGAATAATTACATTTTATTGATTTGCATATGTTGAACCAACCTTGCATTCCAGGGATGAAGCCTACTTGATCATGGTGGATTAGCTTTTTGATGGACTGCTGGATTTGGTTTTCAAGTACTTTGTTGAGGATTTTTGCATCACTGTTTGTCAAGGATATTGACCTAAAGTTTTGGTGTTGCCAGGTTTTGGTATCAGGATGATGCTGGCCTCATAGAACGAGCTGGGAAGGGGTCTTTCCTCCTCCATTTTTTGGAATAGTTTCAGTAGGAATGGCACCAGCTCTTCTTTGTTCATCTGATAGAATTCAGCTGTAGATCCTTCTTGTCCTGTGCTTTATTTGGTTGGTAAGCTATTTACTACTAATTCAATTTCAGAGCTCATTATTAGTTTGTTCAGGGAATCAATTTCTTCCTGCTTCAGTCTTGGGAGGGTGTATGTGTCCAGGAATTTATTCATCTCTTCTAGGTTTTCTAGCTTATGTGCATAGAGATGTTCATAGTCTCTGATGGTTATTTTTATTTATTTGGGATCAGCGGTACATAACATCCCCTTTGTCATTTCTAATTGTAAATTTCTTATAAAAAATCTACATTAAATGTTAAAACACTTTAATGTAAAAGGTAGACCAGAGTCTAATAGAAAAATCCATGATGCTGGATGGAAAAGCACTTTATTAGAAAACTACAAAAGCAGAATTGTAAAGGGGCAATGGATTCAAGCATATCAAAAATTAAAGATAACTGTGGAAGGAAAGGCAACCATGAAAAAAGTTAACAGGCAGATGACAATCTGAGAAATGATACTTCCACAATTTTTCCTCAACAGAGAGTTGCCCAAGGAAGTCAACAGGAGAGCCAGGTATTTGCTCTTTATCCATCAATTTTGAGCCTGGAAAAGGCACCCTGGCCCCTGGTCATAGTTGCCTTTGTGACATCATGGCCATCTCTTTCTCCACCTATCCTGCCCCTGCCAAGGTCAGGGAACAACAACCAGAGGGAGATGATCACCTGAACCACTGCTCCAAACCATGGGCAGTAAATGCTGTGTAAGACTCAGGCACACACACTCCCCCACAGGTGGGGAGTTGTCCCATGGCCCAGGAAAGCACCAGGCCACTTCTTAGGACCCAGGCAAAGGGGGAACTGGACCTGTGGGGACTTTGCAGTCAGGCTGGTCCTCACCCATGCTCCCCCACACCCACATTCTGATTGCAGAAAGGTGGTCCAGATGAAGATGCAGTAGAAAGACAGAGGCAGCGGAAGGTAGGTGGGGCCCAGGAGGGTGAGAGAATTGCAGATCATTGACTCTTTGACCCCAGAGTTCTTAGAATGGAGCTCCATCTCTGGTCCCACAGGGGTTGGCTCGTCATTGCCCTCTTATCCCCTCAACCCCTCCCTCTCCTGGGTGAACTGAGTAAGGTATGAAGATAGACGGTAAAAGGGGAGGAAGCTTCATGTGCACAGCCATGATAGATGGGGCTCAGCACAGGAAGTGGAAAGGCCCAGGAGAATGAGGAGGGACTGAGACATGATAGTGGAAGTCCACAAAAGTGAGGTGAGGGGAGACCCCGAAGGGCTGCAAGACATTAGGAGGCAGCATCGTAGCTGGGGTTTGGACCAAGACACAGGCCATAAATTCAGAGGTTCATGGATTCTTATAAGAATCCTTCAGTTCCTCACACCCTGGTCTTCCAGTCAGGTCTTCTGGACCAGAAAGTGTCTCCCCTAGTCCCATGAACCCAAGAAGTCCACAGATCAAGCATATCCCAATTTCATAGATGAGGGCACTGGGACTCTGAGGGTGTCCAGAGCCATGGACAGGACAGAAGTAGAGGACAAACCCCACCCAGGTCTCCTGGGTCCTCAGAACCGGCAGGGAGAGGGCTGATTCTTTAGAGAACCACCTGTGCTTGATGGTGATAAATTCACTGGGAGTCCTCTGCTTTGCTTGGCCAGTTGCTTCTTGCACAACTGCATCACAGAAAAAGGGTGAAGGCGGCTGGGAAGATCCAGGCCTGGTGGCGTGGGGTCCTGGTGCGCAGGACCCTGCTGGTCGCTGCCCTCAGGGCCTGGATGATTCAGTGCTGGTGGAGGACGCTGGTGCAGAGACGGATCCATCAACGGCAGCAGGCCCTGTTGAGGGTCTATGTCATCCAGGAGCAGGCAGTGGTCAAGCTCCAGTCCTGCATCCGCATGTGGCAGTGCCGGCAATGTTACCGCCAAATGTGCAATTCTCTCCGCTTGTTCCAGGTCCCAGAGAGCAGCCTTGCCTTCCAGACTGATAGCTTTTTACAGGTCCAATATGCAATCCCTTTAAAGCAGCCAGAGTTCCACATTGAAATCCTATCAATCTGAAAGGCCTGGGGCGTGAACAGGCTCCACTGCCCCAAATAAATATCTGACCAGGTTGTGTGAGTCTCAGTGATTCCCCTTACCACAGGGACCCCTGGGATTCATGTCCCACTCTTTCTCTCCTTCTCTACCTGAGAAAAGACTTCAGTGCAAGTACTTCCTCTTTCCCCTCTCCTGGCCCCAGCAGGGCCTATGGCCCCTGTGAGGACTGATGGTGGCCATATGCTGCTGCCTTTACATGCAAATTAGAAATTGCACCCCAAGGCTGTCCTCGTGTTCAGAGCCAGATGTCCCACTCCACAGCCCTGGCATCATTCCTGTCTCCTGAGCTTGGAATCAGAAGGGTATGGGCTTCACCTTCCTGAAGAATCTGGGCACCCTCTTGGAAGACAATTGTGTGTCTGAGGCCATGCTCTTTCATTCAACCATCAGAAGCCAACTGGGGCTTGCACAGGTTGGGTTTCTATTTGCCAAGTCCCTGACAGAAGTCAGGCCATCAGGCCCTTGGAACACTCCTTGGAGCAGTGTTGTCCAGGGAAAGCACAGGAGGCTGTCCTTAGTGACAACTGGGTACAAGGTTTGTGAGCCTCATGCTAACTTGGAGGTTGATGGACAGGAATGCCCCTTTTGGAAGCAGCTGATACCACAATCTTAAGGCATCTGAGCCCTGACTCCCTCCTGCCTCCTCAGCACCTGTTTCCCCAAGACCCTGAACACAAACAAGGCTCCCACTGCCATCACCACCTCCCTGTGTGTGGCACCATAACCAGGGACTTTGGCATGGACTGTGATGCTCCCAAACCCCCTGTTTTTCACCTCCAGTGATTTTGACTTCCTTCCGATCTCAGTCACCCACCTTAGATCATTGTCTCCCAAACTGTCCATGGAGAAGGATCACTTCTTAAAAATGTCCAATTCATCACAGACCAGTTCATATGTAAAACATTAAAAATGAATTACGAGAAAAATATATGGAAAAGTCATAAAGAACAAAAGCCTTATTTTTATTTATTAGAACACATAATATTGGATTTCAATTTGCTATAATAGTTTCTCCATGCTTATCCTCAATCTCTGTGCTGATCTCATTGGTAACAAACAGCTCATATGCTGGTTCTGGTCCACAGACCACACTCTGGGTAGTATTGCCCTAGCCCTTGTCATCATTCATCAGTGACTACAACAACAGCATTCATTTCAACCACCCTGGTCTCTGATTTTTTTTGTTGTTGCCTTCTGTCCTCTAGGGCAACAACTTGTGCTTGTGATTAGCATCTGAAGTGTGAGGCAGTCTTGTGGGACTAAGCCCCCCCAAGCTATGGGATCTGATGCTATCTCTACATAGATATTGTCAGAACTGAATTGAGGTAGGGGACATCAAGCTGTTGTCCATTGAAGAATCTGTCAGAGAATTGCTTCATGGGGAGAAATCCCCACACACTTCTTGGTGACCAGAGGTGAAGTACTGTGCTGAGTATAGTTGGATGTATGATAGGATAAACTAAGTTTTTTTTTCCTATATCTTTAGAATAGCCAAAAAAGTAGACCAACCCAAATGGGTAAATGGTTAGACAACCTGTGGTATATGCGTATCACAGACTACTCTTCAGCTGTAAAAAGTGTTGACCTAAAAGGAAGAGGCTGAGGCACAAAATATAATTTAAAGAGTTTACTTGAGCCAAAGTTAAGACAGCTGCCTGGAAGACTCAGATGCAGGTAACCTTGGATATGAGCTCCATTTGGGCTTTGTTTCAATCAGGTTTTTAAAGGCAAAGAGAATATAGTTGGATCTTACCTTTTGATTTAGTCTGACAGTATCATTTTAGACCATTAGTATTAAATGTAACTATTGATGTGATTATATTTACACCTGTCATTTTATTATTTGTTTCAAATAAGTCTTATGCCCATTTTGTTTCTTTCTTCTTTAACCATCTTTTTTTTTGTTAAATAATATTAGCATGCCATTTAAATTTCTGTTAATTTTTAAACTATTTTTAAATTGTTTTCTTACTGATTGCTCAAGGTGTTGCAATGTTCATTTTAACTTATTCCAATTAGTTAATGTCCACATTAATTTAATTCTGGTTAGATATAGTGAATTTGCTCCAATATAGTTTCACTTTCTCTCCCAATTTTTGTGCTACTATTGTCATATATACTACCCTTATATATGTTATAAACCCCAAAATACAGTGTTTTAATTATTTCTTTATACAGTCTTATGTCATCTCAATAAATGAAAAGGAGAAAAGAAAAATACATATTTTATCAGCATTTTATAGTTACTGAAATATTTACTATTTACAATGTACTTCATTTCTTTCTGCAGATTTGAATCATCTTCTGGTGTCATTTCCTTTCAGGCTGAAGGACTTGCTTTAGATTTCTTGTAAGACAGATCAACTAGCAATGAATTATCTCTGTCTTTGTCTTTATTTTGCTTTCATTTTTGAAAGACAGTTAAACCGGATATGGAATTCTGGGTCATAAGGGCTCCTACCAGCCCCCAACATTTTAGAGTTGCTGTTCAATTGTCTTCTGGTTCCATTGTTTCTCATTAAAAGTTAGCCAGCTTCGTATTGTGGTGTCCCTATATGTAATGTGTTCTTTTTCTAGCTGTTTTTAAGATTTTCTCTTTTTCTCTGATTTGTGGCAGTTTTAAAATTATGTGCCTGAATGTAGATTTCTTTGTATTTCTCTTATTTGGGGTTTGTGAACATTCTTTTTCTTTTTTCTTTTTTCTTTTTTCTTTTCTTTTCTTTCTTTCTTTCTTTCTTTTTTTTTTTTTAATTGAGACAGGATCTTGCTCTGTCACCCAGGCTGGAGTGCAGCGGCATGATCACAGCTCACTGCATCCTCGACCTCCTGGGCTCAAGCAGTCCTCCCACTTCAGCCTCCCAAGTAGCTGAGACCACGAGTGCTTGCCATCATGCCCAGCTAATTTTTAAAAAATTTTTGTAGAGATGGGGGTCTCACCCAGGCTAGTCGCAAACTCCTGGGCTCAAGTGATCCTCCCATCTCAGCCTCCCGAAGTTTTAGGATTACAGGCACCAGTGGGATTCCCCATCTGAAGTCCCTGAGCACACTTACAATGGCTACTTTAAAGTCCTTATCTGCTTATGGCTGGGTGCAGTGGCTCACACCTGTAATCCCAGCACTTTGGGAGGCCGAGGTGGGCAGATCACGAGGTCAGGAGATTGAGACCATCCTGGCTAACATGGTGAAACCCCGTCTCTACTAAAAATAAAAAAAATCAGCCAGGCGTGGTGGCGGGTGCCTGTAGTCCCAGCTACTCGGGAGGCTGAGGCAGGAGAATGGCATGAACCCAGGAGGCGGAGCTTGCAGTGAGCCGAGATCGCCACTGCACGCCAGCCTGGGCAACAAAGTGAGACTCCATCTCAAAAAAAAAAAAAGGCTTAAAGAAGCAGTGGGCATGCTACAGTAAATATATAAAGCCAGAAAACCCACCAGTTGACTATATCCTGTGGAAAACCCAAAGGACATTTTGTTTTCTGAATCAATAAAAAATGTGCTAGTGAGAAAAGCACCAGCATCAATTTTAAAAAGCTCACTCTGGGCCAGGCACAGTGGCTCACGCCCACAAACCCAGCACTTTAGGAGCCTGAGGCAGGCAGATCACTTGAGGTCAAGATTTTGAGGCCAGCCTGGATAACATAGTGAAACTCCATCTCTACTAAAAATACAAAAATTAGCCGAGCACGGTGGCACTCACCTGTAATCTCAGCTACTCAGGGCACTGAGACACAAGAATCAACTGAACCCAGGAGGCAGAGGTTGCAGTGAGCCAAGATCACACTACTGCACTCCAGCCTGGGCAACAGAGAGAGACTCTGTCTAAACAAAAAACAAAAAACAAAACAAACAAAAAAACCCCACAACAATGTGTTTCCCTATTGTCAGGAATTCTGGAAGAAATAAAAAGGAGAGAAAAGCTCAATGTTGTATCTCCTTGGTAGGCAAGGGCTACTGGTAAGAGATGCTTCTATACAACTGGGGTCAGTGAAAGCAATGCAGATAATAGGATCCTAAATTGATAGAGGCAGGAGCATACATCTATCATAAGCCAGAAGGGTACAATTAATGTGAATAATGGCAAAGGTGGGGTAGCAGTCACAGGTCTTGACCCACAGAGACATCTGGAGATGGATGTGATAAATCTAGGTGCAAAGCAGATAGGCAGCCAACAAGAGTATGCTCAACATATACAACCAGAAGAAATCAAAGACAGATTGTCAGGAGGCTGAAGTTCACCATCCCAATAGAGTCACAAGCATTTATCTGGTTTCTGTATCTGAACCAGTTTAAACATTTTAAACATTATGCTTATTGATCAAAGGAGAGCCTGGGACCTCAGAAGGAAGGACTCTGCAACACAGTAACAAGTGTGCATGGTAATGATTTACCCAGTTTTTCTGTATATATTATGTGACCATATACTAGCAAAAGGAGAAAGGGCACTGAGTCTGAGTTGACATTGATACCTGGGGATCCAAGGCATCATCAAGGGCCCCCATGTTAGAGTAGGGTCATATGGAAACCAGGTAATAAATGGAGAGCTCATGAGAAACCACTGAGTCCATGAACCCACCCAGTGGCTAGTTCCCAAGATCCCAATGTACATTTGGGATGAACATACTTGTTAATAGACACAACACCCGCTTTGGTTACATGACATAAAAGGTAAAAGGTATCTTAGTGAGAAAGGCCAAGTGGAAGCCTCAGAAACTCTCTGCTTTCCTGGCTAAGAAAGTAAATCAAAACTAAAATTACATTCCAGGAGGAATGACTGAGACTACTGCGATGAAGTGGTGGTCCCCATTAAATGTTATTTCACCAAACTGGCCCCAGCCAAAACTAGGTAGATCCTGTAGGATGACAGTGGACCAGATTCAATAAACTAGTAGCCCCAATTATTCCTAATATACCAGATGATGTATATTGTCTAGAGCAGTTTAACATTGCCTCAGTACATATGTTATTCAGCCATTGATCTGGCAAGTGCATTCCTTCCCAGCCCTATCAGAAAGTTCAATTTTATTTGTAACAGCCAACCGTACACCTTTTACTATCTTGCCCTAGAGCAGTGTTAATTCTTCTGCCCACTATTATAATATACTGTAATATAATATTCCACAGAACATCACGCTGATCTACTATATGGTTGACATTGTGCCAAGCAGACTAGATGAGCAGGAAGTGGCGACTGCATTGCAGGACTTGGTCACGTGCACTCCAGAGAAGACAGATGAACTCTGTGAGCATTGAGACCTTCACTACGTTAATAAGAAAGCAAGTAGTTGGAGACATACTGGGGCATTCCTTCCAAAATAAAGGACAGATTATTATATTTCACACCTCCCATCATGAAGAACGAAACAGAACATCTAGTATGACTCTGGCTTCTCGGAGCAGTATGTTTCACTTCTGGGAATACAGTTCTGACCTGACTATATTCCAGGTGGCATAAATGGCTGTCAGTTTTGAATCAGACTCAGCAGGAAATGTTTTGCAGCAGGTCTGGGTCGTGGTGTAAGTAGCTCTGCCACTTGGGTCGTATGAGCTGGTAGGTCTTAGAATATACTTCTAATGGTGGTGGGAAAAGATGCCATGTAAAGTTAATAGCAAACTTTATTGCTTGAATCATAGCACAGGTTCCTAGGATTCTGGAGCAATTCTATGCCACCTACAATAAATTATACACCTTTTGTCAAATAGCTCCCTGTGTGACACTGGGCTATGATAGAGATGATGTGCCCAACCATGGAACTCCAAGTGATCATGTAACCAGAAATGTCCATCATAATCTAGTTTTTGTCATATCCACAGGGTGAGTGAGTCCAGCATCAATCCATCATAAGACGGAAGTGGGATGTTCCTGACTGAACATGAACAGAGCTGGGGGAAACAAGAAAGCTGCGTTAGCAGGTAGCCCAGAGCTCCGTGTCATCTACCACCATTCTATCAGTGCTCCTCCCTTAGCTTACACCTGCATGTGCATGGGGATTCTCTTATGATCAGATATTGGGAGAGGAAAATATTGATGTTGGTTCCTAGATAGGTTGACTCAATATGTGGGTACAAGGCAAAACTGGCCTGACACTGTAGTATGGTCTCACTCAAGGCTGGTCTTAAAAGATGGAAGTGAGGAGAAGTCCTCCTAAAGAAGAGAACTTAGGGCAGTGGACTTTATCATCAGTTTGTGGGGAACTGAAGTTAAAATATATTCAGATTCATAGACAGTGGTAAATGGTTTGGTCCCTCAGTCAGGGACCTAGAAGGTAAAAGATTGGAAGATTAGGACAATGAGCTCTGTAATAGAGGCCTGTGAACGAGCCTATGGGAACGTGAGCAAAGTGTAAAGATCTTTGAAAGACATCTTAACACCTGCCAGGGAGTATCCATCATGGAAGAGGCACCAGGCCATCCACGAAACTGAAAGCTTGGCTTAATAGGCAGGAATCAGCCATGCTTATCTCCGCTGTGCCTTTTAACTTGTTTTCCATTGTCATCTGCCTCTGGATTCCTCAGATCCAGTTGTTTTTTCCTAGGGCTTTGACCGGAAGCTTGGGATTGAGTTTGGGACAAAAATGTATCTCAGGAGTGTTGCATAGACTCCTTATCACAAGCCAAATGCTAAGGTGCAACTGTGGAACTGAGTCCTTCTCCAACAAGGGAGAGAAAAGGATGTCTTGTGACATGCCCAGATAACTGGAGACTAAAGTTATGTTTTCTAGAATTTGGGTGCATGGAGCTTGGCTTTGGTTAGCTCCCTTGGTCTTACTTTCCCAAAAAGGAAACCTCTGAGTGATGGGCATCCTATTTATTCCCATCACCTGGCAGGATTTGCAGGATAATTGCTCAAAACTAGAATATTGATCCAGATTTTTACATTACCCATCCCCTTCTTCTTTCTGAACTGCAGCTGGAGATTGCTGGTTGGTTCACAGGAAAAAACAGGATTAGTCTACAATGTGAGTGAAAACTTAAAAACATTTAGTAAGTTTATAATTTAATGACAAATGTATGATAAGTTTTGGAACATAATTTCTCCTTCTCCAGTTCTCATTTTTGTTAAGAAACAAGTGATCATAGGACTGAGTGACTTGCAAAATAGCCTTTAGTTTTATATGTAGCCTTATTATTTTCATAAAGTGCAGCAAGAATAACTATTTCTACATAGGCCTTTTGGATTGGCTTTGATAGAAGTCTGTTCCACAAGGAATCTCAGATAAAACCTTTTAAAGCCAAGCCCAGCCACCAGCCATGGGTTTGTATCCTCAAATACCTGCAAGTTGGCTGATCCTCTCCTCTTAAGGTCCCAAGATAAGCTTGGAGCTCTGGGACCTGTTAGAAAGTGACATTCTTTTTTTTTTTTTTTCTTTTTTTTTTTTTTGAGATGGAGTCCTGCTCTGTCACCAGGCTGGAGTAGAGTGGCGCAATCTCACCTCACTGCAACCTTCACCTCCCAGGTTCAAGTGATTCTCCTGCCTCAGCCTCCAGAGTAGCTGGGATTACAGGTGCATGCCACCATGCCCAGCTAATTTTTGTATTTTTAGTAGAGATGGGGTTTCACCCTGTTGGCTAGGATGGTATCGATCTCTTGACCTCATAATCCACAGCCTCAACCTCCCAAAGTGCTTACAAAGGGATTACAGGTGTGAGCAACTGAGCCCAGCCAGAAAGTGATATTCTTTACTGACCACAGGTCAGGAACCCTGTACAGGGACTGCGTAGATGAGGGTATGAAGCTGGTCTCCCCACCGGGCTTCTATTGACTCTGCAAATCAAGCTTGGCTCCTTAAAGGGAAGCATACCTTCCCTGTCAAATCCTTGGTAAAATAACCATTTTTTCCAATTGTGTTCTATTGCAAAAGAGAAATGGCTTCTTATTGCACTGATGCAAACAACTATATTACCATAAGTTAAGAATACTCACAGACAGTTTCCAAATTCTAGGGGAACCAGACAGAGAGAAACAAACATGCTCCAAATTTTGATTATAGGAATATACCTTGCTTAATTATTAAAGGCTGTAAATAGTTCAAAATACGTTTCCTTGGCTCTGAGAAACAAAACAAGGATCAGCAATTTTCCAATCAAATGTCAAAAAGATTGCTTCAGCTTTCTGAGTTCAGTCCATTTAGTCAACTCTTGTTTTGCATATTTGTGAATATTTCAGCTCTTCCTAAGTCCTGTACTTTTTCTTTATCCCTATGTCACAATCTCCAAGGTTATCAGAAATCTGTATTTGAGAGCACCTGTCAGAGTCCTATAGCTTATTATAAACCATCTTTTGAAAAGGATTAAAACAAGACAACAACTGTCTGTGAATAACAAAATGTCCTGGGTAGTTACAGTTAGAAACACAATTGACAAAAAAGTTTGGTTTTCTCTGTGGTTTACAATAATTTAACAACCTTAATTATGATTGATGGCATATACTCAGACACAAGAATTTTAGAAATCCCATATAATGTTGGAACATATACTAGCATTCACCAAAATATAACCTGAAGAAGACTGAACATCATTTTGGCAATTCCATGTACCTAAACATGTCAAATAATTCGTTTACCTCTTTTCCGGATGTTTCAGGGGCTCTCTGAACCATCCAAAAAGCCAGGCATCAGGAAAGACAATTTTGAAACTGAAGTTTGATTTTGGGAAGGCTATTAAATATGTTCAAAGTTTTAGTAAATAAATATAATAAATATAATGCATTAAAAGTTGTCAAAAAAATATGTTCACAGCTTGAAACACTTGATATTGGCCAGGCCTGGTGGCTCACAGCTGTAATCTCAGCACTTTGGGAGGTCGAGGTGGGTAGATCACGAGGTCAAGAGATCAAAACCATCCTGGCCAACATGGTGAAACTCTGTCTCTACTAAAAACACAAAAATTAGCTGGGAGTGGTGGCACACGCCTGTAGTCCCAGCTATTCAGGAGGCTGAGGCAGGAGAATCACTTGAACCCAGTAGGTGGAGGTTGCAGTGAGCAAAGATTGTGCCACTGCACTCCAGCCTGGCAACAGAGCGAGACTCCGTCAAAATAAATAAATAAATAAAAACTTGATATTTTGAAATAGAATTCCAGATTACCATAAACTATTTATTTTGCCAAAATGATGACTCTGAAATTTTAAAGAAGCAAAAACCTTCTACAACCCTTTACAAATTTTGCCAAAGAGCAGATTAGTGCCTTAAGAATACCTTGTTGTGCTTTTATTTCAATGTTCCACTTACAGAAAAACCATATAATACTCTTTTGAACTTAGTCAGTATGTTCACACAGAGAACTCCTTTGCAAGATTAATTTCCACAATCCTTCCACCACTTGTTTGAACTTTCAGCTTTATCTTATCTAATTTAAAACAATTCTTTAACCCTAGGCAAAAATTTACATTTCCAAGCCTTATTATAACCTTTTGCTGAAAAACACATTTTATTGTTCTTACACACCTTGCATGTAAATCTATTTCCAGTAGTCTCAATTACACGTTAAAATGGTAACTCCTAGCAATTTTTACCTATATTTTTTTTTTTTTTTTTTTTTGAGATGGAGTCTCGCTCTGCGGCCCAGGCTGGAGTGCAGTGGCCAGATCTCAGCTCACTGCAAGCTCTGCCTCCTGGGTTTACGCCATTCTCCTGCCTCAGCCTCCCGAGTAGCTGGGACTACAGGCGCCCGCCACATCATCCGGCTAGTTTTTTGTATTTTTTAGTAGAGATGGGGTTTCACCGTGTTAGCCAGGATGGTCTTGATCTCCTGACCTCGGGTAATCCGCCTGCTTTGGCCTCCCAAAGTGCTGGGATTACAGGCTTGAGCCACCGTGCCCGGCCAATTTTTACCTTTAATGTAAAACCTGGTACATTGTTTTAATTGTGTGCTAGGTGCAGACAAGGTTTGCCTTCTTAATTAAGGGTATGGTTAGTTCCATATGTCCCCAGGCCTTATCAGTTGTAAAGCCAGCAAGTCAAATAGTTTTCAAAACCCAAAAAGCAGTTTATAACCTTAAAATATTTAGTAAGCCTTGCATCTGACCTGCATAATCTAGTTCACCTATTTACATTTTAATGACACCTGCATTTTACCAATAATCTTTAAGGCTGTTTTTATTTCTCAAAGATTAAAGTCACATGAACTGAAAGGTACTACATATTTTATCTTCCCTTTAAAAAAAATTGGATCCAAGCGTTTGTTTTCCTTTAGGCCAAATTAATTAGAGCTCTTTTTACAGACATCACACACACACACACACACACACACACACACACGACAGGCAGGAGAAAACCCAGTAGCTGGGTGGGGCCCTTTAAGAAACAGGGCCAGAAAGGAACTTATTCCTTAAGGCAGGATTGCTAAACAAAGCCTTGCCCCCAGAGTTGCAAGCCATGTCCCTGGTATGTAAAACAAGATGGAAGCTTGCAGGTTTGCTGTGAGCCATTCAGACATGCAAAGCACACCAGACTGGCTACAGCTTAAGACCAGCCTCGCAAATCCTTTTTCACAATTAAAGCTTTACAGAGAATATAAACAGTGTTGGTTTCAGGGGCTGGCCTAGTAAAACGTCTTCTAAAAGGGGAGAAAAAAAAACCTTGCTTAAAAGTTAACTGCTGATAGGGTGGAGAAAAGGAAAGAAAAAATGTTTTAAAATGTCTGGAGAAGAACCTCTTATTCTTACGCAAGTCCACCAGGGAGACAGGCTTAATTGTTGTGGGTCAGAGCTGGCCTCCCTGGTCCATGGATGGAGAGACTCCATGGGCACGTGGCAGAATATGCCAGCCAGCTGCATGGGGCACCTTGGGCCATATGTTCCAGCCCCGGCAGGGAGGGAAGGATGGATGGGAGCTGCTGCTTGCCGGTCTGTCCTGAAAAAGGGAGGAAAAGGTCATGGAGACCAAGGTCAATCTTACCAACCCCTGGGAGCAACAGGGGTGGAGGCATGGTTTCCCATAAGCTCAAAAGTCCATGGATGAAAAGGTGTAGAAATGACAGCGAGAGGATTGAGTCCCCATTTCACTCACCACTTCTCAAACCCCCATGCTGCATGCCAAAAATGTTGCAGGACTTTTCCTTAGTTCAGCTAAAAATGGGGTCCTTATCACACAGCCACAAAAATTTAGGCTTGCTGATGATTTGAAGGGTGAGTACGGCAGGGTTTTATTGGGTGAAAAGGGACAAAAGGGAAACAGGGGCCCTCCACAAAGCCAGAGTCCCTGCTGGTGGGCTTCCCGCCTCACTTTGAATCTCGGGTTCCACACAGGAAGAGGAAGAGCTAGGCTCCTCCTTGCTGTGGGCTCTGCCTCAGTGCCCACTCCTCCCAGTGTGCAGGTTGGTTGGAGGTTCTACCAGGGAGCCCTTCCCACCTGGCTGTCCCAGCCCTAACTAACAATGTTATAATTTTGTATTTCAGCAGTCATACATATGTAAAGAATTTAAGATGAAAATAGTTTATTATATTTGCCAAGATATTTCCCATTTTGGATGCTCTTCCTTAATTTTAACGTTTCAGATTTACCTTTGTCATCATTTCCCTTCTGCCTGAGTAACTTACTTTAGTATTTCTTTTAAAGCAGGTCTACTGGAGATGAATTCTTGTGATTTTTCCTTCACTGAGAATGTCTTTATTTTTCCTTCTTGATGAATGTTTTCAACAGATATAAAATTCTGGGTTGACAGTTGTTTTTACTTGGCACTTTAAAAATATTTATTCCACTGTTTTATGGTACTCCAATGACATAAATATTACATCTTTGTGTATTGTACCATAAGTCTCCAAGGATATGTTTCTTTTGCTTCTATTTGTCTTTCTCTGTGTTCTTCAGATTTAAGAATTTCTGTTGCTCTATCTTCAAGTTCACTCTTTCATTTGTCATCTCCATTATGCTATTGAGCCACTCTAGTGACTTTTTTATTTAATTACTGAATTTTTCAGTTCTAAAATTGTATTTTTATAAAATGCTTCTATTTCTTTGCCAAGAGCTCTATATTTCCATTTGTTTCAATATTATTCAGTCTTTCTTCTTGAAATATATCTGTAATAACTGCTGTGGAGTCTGTGTGATAATTTTAAAATGTGGGTTGTCTTGGGGTTGACATCTTTTGATTGCCCTCTCCATTGGTAGTTGTTTATGTTTTTCTTATTCTTAGTAGGTTGAGTAATTTTGTATTGTATTCTGAACATTTTGAATACTATGTTGTAAGATACTGGGTCATCTTATAACCTTTTTCCTTGTTGGTTTGTTTGTTTTAGCAGGCAGTCAATCCAATGAGATACAGCCCATTTTTTTGTTGGCTGTAGTTCCAATGTTAATTATTTTTTCAAAGCTTTTGACATGCATTTCTAATCTATCCTGCATGTGTGCCACCCTTGGCTCAGTTTAGGATCTGGGCAGTGATATTCTCAAATAAAAACTAAACTGGACACTAGTTAAAGTGATAAGGACAGATCTTAATCAGTAATAACTATTGCAATAAAGAACAGACTCCAACAAGAGTCAAACTCAACTTCTATTTGTAAACAGATAACTGGGCATTTTAAAGGGAGAATGAGGGAGGGGGCTAAGCAAGGACTCAGTAGAGTCAGGGAAAGGAAAAATTACAGAAAGCAGTAAGGTGCAGGGGTGGGGGTTGGTCCATGTGAAGCCCATCTAGGTTTGCTAACTGGTAGTTCCTTCTGTGAGCGGAATCTAATAGAAAAACATCATCCTAGATGGGAAAGCATTTGTTTAGAAAATTACAAAAACTGAATTGTAAAGGGAAATAGATGCATTTGACCATGTCAAAATTTAAGACATCTTTGGAATAATATCAGACAGAGCAACTTAAAAGAAATAATTTTTATAAACACATAGTAAAAGAAACAATAAGGCAATTAAAATGGTACACTAACAGATATCTACTTAACACAAAGGAAGGCAGTGATGGAAGAATAGGAAACACACACACACACGACCTATAGAAACAGACAGCAAAGTGGAAGAAGTTCTTTTTCGTTGGTAATTATATTAAATTAAAAGTAAAACACAGAGATTGACAGAATGGATAAAATACGTGATCCAACTATAATTAAGTATAAGAAACTGGTTTTAGATTCAAAGACACAAATGGGTTGAAAATAAAGAAATGGAAAAAGATATGCTTTGCAAACAGCAACCAAAACAAAGGTGAAGAAACTATACTAATATTAAACAAAACAGATTTTGAGACAAAAATTGTTACTAGTGATAAATAAGGACATTATATAGTGACAAAAGGGTAAGTTCATCAAGAAGATAAATACGGCCGGGCGCGGTGGCTCAAGCCTGTAATCCCAGCACTTTGGGAGGCCGAGATGGGCGGATCACGAGGTCAGGAGATCGAGACCATCCTCGCTAACACGTTGAAACCCCATCTCTACTAAAAAAAATACAAAAAACTAGCCAGGTGAGGTGGCGGGCGCCTATAGTCTCAGCTACTCAGGAGGCTGAGGCAGGAGAATGGCGTGAACCCAGGAGGCAGAGCTTACAGTGAGCTAAGATCCGGCCACTGCACTCCAGCCTGGGCAACAGAGCCAGACTCCGTCTCAAAAAAATTAAAAAGAAGATAAATACATATGCATCTAACGGAGCACCAAAATACGTGAAGCAAAAACTGACAGAATTAAAAAGAGAAATAAATAATTCAACAATCATAGATGGACAGTTTAATATTGCATTTTAACAAAAGATAGAACAACTAGACAGAAGATCAGCAAGGAAATAGAAGACTTGAAAATCATGATAAAAACCGACTATGCCTAATAGACCTCTATAGAATACTCTATCCAACAAGAGCAGAATATGCATTCTTCTCAAGTACACATGGAACATTCCCCAGGATAGAACATGTTAGAACAAATCTCAATACGTTTTTTAAAAATTGAAACAAAATATCAGATATGTTATCTGACAATAATAAGATGAAATTAGAAATAAATAATGGAAGAAAATTTGGAAATTAAACAAAACATTGCCAAGTAACTAATGGATCAAAGAAATTCAGAAAATATTTTGAGATGAATGAAGACAAAAACTCAACATACTGAAACGTATCGAATGCAGCAAAAGAAGTGCCCAGAGGGAAATTTACAGCCATAAACACCTATATTTTTAAAAAGGAAAATGTACAAATAAATAACCTAACCTTCTACCTTAGAAAACTGGAAAAAGAACACACTAAACCCAACACAAACAAAAGAAATAAAATAATAAAGGTTAAGGCATAAATAAAGGATAATTTTAAGATCAAAAAAGAAGGTCAATGAAATGAAAAGTTGGTTCTTTGAAAACAAAATTGACAAAACTTTAGCTAGGCTGAGCAAGGAAAAAGAGGGAAAGACACAAATTACTGAAATCAGGAAGGAATAGGGGAATATTACTACCAACCTTACAGAAATAAAAAGAATTATAAAAGAATATTACGGTGAATAAAATGGACAATTCTGTGCCAACAATAGATATAATAGATGAAAAGAACAATTTCCTAGAAAGACACAAACTACTAAAACTGACTCAAGAACAATAGAAAAATATTAATAAATCTATATCAAAGAAGTAAGGAGACTAAATTAGCAATAAAGCAACTTCCCACAAAGAAAAACCCAAAACCACATTGCTTCATTGGTAACTTCTACCAAAGTTTACATAACAATTAATGCCAATTTTTCACATACTCTTCCAAAAAACACAAGAGGAGGGAACACTTTCCCACTCATTCTGTGAGGTTAGTATTACCCTGATACCAAACTTAAACAAGGACATCACAAGAAAAGGAAACTACAGACCAATATTTCTTATGAATAAAGATGCAAAAATTATCAACAAAATATTAATAAACCAAATACAGCAGCTTATAAATAGAATTGTTATACCATACCCAGGTGAGATTCATCCAAGGGATGCAAGATTGGTTCAACAAACAAAAAAACAATTATTGTGCCACCATATTAATAAAACAAAGAAAATATCCCATTAATCATCTCAATTGATACATTAGAAAAAAACTTTAGACAAAATCTACTACCATTTTATTGTCAAAAAACAGAAATAAAAAAAAGAACTGGACAAACTAGGAATAGAAAGGAACTTCCTCAACCTGATAAGGGGTACCAGTGAAAAATTCATAGCTAACATTGAGAGGTGAAGATGGCTGGGCTTCTGGGCTGGGTGGGGACTTGGAGAACTTTTCTGTCTAGCTAAAGGATTGTAAACACACCAATCAGCACTCTGTAAAAATGCACCAATCAGCACTCTGTGTCTAGCTAAAGGTTTGTAAATGCACCAATCAGCACTCTGTAAAAATGCACCAATCAGCACTCTGTGTCTAGCTAAAGGTTTGTAAATGGACCAATCAGCACTCTGTAAAATGGACCAATCAGTGCTCTGTAAAATGGACCAATCAGTGCTCTGTAAAATGGACCAATCAGCAGGACATGGATGGAGCCACATAAGGGAATAAAAGCTGGCCCCCTGAGCCAGCAGCCGCAACCTGCTCAGGTCCTTCCACAGTGTGGAAGCTTTGTTCTTTTGTTTTTCACAATAAATGTTGCTGCTGCTCACTCTTTGGTTCCACCCTACCTTTATGAGCTATAACACTCACTGCAAAGGTTTGAGGCTTCATTCCTGAAGTCAGCAAGACCATGAACCCACTGGGAGGATCAAACAACTCTAGATGTGCCACCTTTAAGAGCTATAACACTCACTCCAAAAGTCTGCGGCTTCACTCCTGAAGTCAAGCAAGACCACAAACCCACTGGAAGGAAGAAACTCCAGACACATCTGAACATCTGAAGGAACAAACTCCAGAAACGCCATCTTTAAGAACTGTAACACTCACTGCAAGGGTCTGTAGCTTCATTCTTGAAGTCAGCAAGACCAAGAATCCACCGGGAGAAACCAATTCCAGACACATTTTGGCGCCCAACATGGAGCTATCACTTGTTACCAAGTGGTGCATACCATCGGACCCCTTTCACTTGCTATTCTGTCCTATTGTTCCTTAGAATTCGGGGGCTAAATACCGGGCATCTGTCAGCCAGTTAAAAGCGACTAGTGCGGCCACTGGACTAAAGACACAGGTGTCAGGCTTTCTGGGAAAGGGCTCTCTAACAACCCCTGACTCTTCAGAATTGGGAGCGTTAGTTTGCCTGGAACCAGCTTCCACTTTTCCTATACTTCTGGGCTGAGCCAAGGGTCGACAAAGAGGAAAGCCATTCAACTCCGGGGTCCTGACAACAAGTTGGTTGACCCTGCGGCCATAAGCAGAACTCTCAAAGTCATGTTGCCCAAGCGAGACTCGCGCATCTATCCTATCTATGCTGACTCTTGCCTCCTGGGTCCTAATGCTTGTCAGACAAACTTCCTCTTGCCTCTCTTCTCTGAGGCTAGTCCTGCTTCTAAAAGCCACTCCCTGTCTCTGGTACTTTTCTAGTTCCTCCTATAAAAATGATTTCTAGGATAAACTCCAGGACTCTGTTACCTTCTTTAGGTACCTGGGCTCACCTATCAGAAAGATAATTTTTGCCCAAAGCCCCATCAGGGCAGGGGACTATCTTATCTGGAATTTTAGGATCCCTTCTCAGACTAACAGGCCTAACAAAAGCTATTCCAGAAGCTAGGATATGGGGAGCTTCAGAAATGATATCCTTCCTATTCATATAAGTGAGGACAAAAAGGCATCACTCTTCCAACTCTGGAGATCCCTCCCCTCCCTCAGGGTATGGCCCTCCACTTCATTTTTAGGGCATAACATCTTTATAGGACAGGGGTAAGGTCCCAATACTAACAGAACACTTAGGACTCTAACAGGTTTTCAAGATTGCGTTGGTAAGGGCCACTAAATCCAATTTTTCTCAGGCCTCTTTATGGTCTAGGAGGACAGGCAAGGGTGCGGGTTTTCAAGAATGCATCACTAAGGGCCACTAAATCTGACATTCCTTGGTCCTCCTTGTGGTCTAGGAGGAAAACTAGTGTTTCTGCTGCTGCATCAGTGAGCACAACTATTCCGATCAGCAGGGTCCAGGAACCGTTGCAGGTTCTTGGGCAAGAGGTGTTTCTGCTGCTGTTTCAGTGAGCGCAACTACTCCGATCAGCAGGGTCCAGGGACCATTGCAGGTTCTTGGGCAGGGGGAGAAACAAACAAACCAAAACCACAGGTGGTTTTGTCTTTCAGATGGGAAACACTCAGACATCAACAGGCTCACCCTTGAAATGCATCCTAAGCCATTGGGGCTGATTTGACCCACAAACCCAGAAAAAGAGGCAGCTCATTTTTTTCTGCACTATGGCTTGGCCCCAGTATGCTCTCTCTTATGGGGAAAAGTAGCCACCTGAGGGAAGTAAAAATTACAATACTATCCTGCAGCTTGACCTTTTCTGTAAGAGGGAAGGCAAATGGAGTGAGATACCTTATGTCCAAGCTTTCTTTTCACTGAAGAAAGTTTGCTTATACAACTATGCAAAGCTTGCAATTTACATCCCACAGGAGGACCTCTCAGCTTACCCCCATATCCTAGCCTCCCTATAGCTCCCCTTCCTATTAATAATGATAAGCCTCCTCTAATCTCCCTTGCCCAGAAGGAAACAAGCAAAGAAATCTCCAAAGTACCACAAAAAGCCCTGGGCTATCGGTTATGTCCCCTTCAAGCTGTAGGGGGAAGGGAATTTGGCCCAACCTGGGCACATGTCCCTTTCTCCCTCTCTGATTTAAAGCAGATCAAGGCAGACCTGGGGAAGTTTTCAGATGATCCTGATAGGTACATAGATGTCCTTCAGGGTCTAAGGCAAAAGTCTGATCTCACTTGGAGAGATGTCTTGCTATTGTTAGATCAAACCCTGACCTTTAATGAAAAGAATGGGGCTTTAGCTGCAGCCTGAGAGTTTGGAGATACCTGGTATCTTAGTCAAGTAAATGATAGAATGACATCTGAAGAAAGGGACAAATTCCCTACTGGTCAGCAAGCCATCCCCAGTATGGATCCCCACTGGGACCTCAACTCAGGTCATGGGGACTGGAGTTGTAAACATCTGTGACCTGTGTTCTAGAAGGACTAAGGAAAATTAGGAAAAAGCCCATGAATTATTCAATGATGTCTACCATAACTCAGGGAAATGAAGAAAATCCTTCTGCTTTTCTCGAGCAGCTATGAGCCCTGGGCCCTGAACAAAATCTGGAGGCATTATTAAACTTGGCAACCTCGGTGTTCTATAATAGGGACCAAGAAGAATAGGCCCAAAAGGAAAAGTGAGATCAGAGAAAGGCTGCAGCCTTAGTCATGACCTTCAGACAAACAAACCTTGGTGGTTCAGAGAGGACAGAAAATGGAGCAGGCCAATCACCCAGTAGGGCTTGTTACCAGTGTGGTTTACAAGGACACCTTAAAAAAGATTGTCCAATGAGAAACAAGCTGCCCCCTCACCCATGTCCGCTATGCCGAGGCAATCACTGGAAGGCACACTGCACCAGAGGACAAAGTTTCTCTGGGTCAGAAGCCACCAACCAAATGATCCAACAACAGGACTGCGCATGCCTGAGGCAAGCACTAGCTCATGTCATCACTCTCACGGAGCCCCAGGTACGTTTAACCATGGAGGGCCAGGAAATTGACTTCCTCCTGGGCACTGGCACAGCCTTCTCAGTGTTAATCTCCTGTCCCAGACGACTGTCCTCAAGGTCCATTACCATCCAAAGAATCCTGGGACAGACTGTAAGCAGGTATTTCTCCCACCTTCTCAGTTGTAACTGGGAGACTTTGCTCTTTTCACATGCCTTTCTTGTTATGCCTGAAAGTCCCACACCCTTATTAGAGAGGGATATATTAGCCAAACATGAAGCTATTATCTACATGAATATGGGGAACAAGTTACCCATTTGTTGTCCCCTGCTTGAGGAGGGAATCAACCCTGAAGTCTGGGCATTGGAAGGAATGAACTCAAGCTCCAGCTTTAAGCCTTCCCACAGGACATAACTTCTCTTTATATGTCACAGGGAGAGCAGGAATGGCTCTTGGAGTCCTTACTCAGACTCGTGGGACAACCCCACATCAGTGGCATACCTAAGTAAGGAAATTGATGTAGTAGCAAAAGGCTGGCCTCACTGTTTATGAGTAGTTGCGGTGGTGGCTTACTGTCAGAGGCTGTCAAAATAATACAAGGAAAGGATCTCCCTGTCTGGACTACTCACGATGTAAATGGCTTACTAGGTGCCAAAAGAAGTTTATGGCTATCAGACAGCCACCTGCTTTGACACCAGGCGCTACTCCTTGAGGGACCAATGCTTCAAATATGCATGTGTGCAGGCCTCAACCCTGCCACTTTTTTCCCAGAGGATTGGGGAACCAATCGAGCATGACTACCAACAAATTATAGTCCAGATTTATGCCGCCTGAGATGATCTCTTAGAAGTCCCCTTAGCTAATCCTGACCTTAACCTATATATCGATGGAAGTTTATTTGTGGAGAATGGGATGCAAAGGGCAGGTTATGCCATAGTTAGTGATGTAACTGTACTTGAAAGTAAGCCTCTTCCCCCAGGGACCAGCACCCAGTTAGGAGAACTAGTGGCACTTACCCACGCCTTAGAACTGGGAAAGGGAAAAAGAATAAATGCGTATACAGATAGCAAGTATGCTTATCTAATCCTACATGCCTGTGCTGCAATATGGAAAGAAAGGGAGTTCCTAACCTGTGGGGGAGCCCCCGTTAAATACCACAAGGAAACCATGGAGTTATTGCACACAGTGCAAAAACCCAAGGAGGTGGCAGTCTTAAACTGCCAAAGCCATCAAAAGGAGAGGACAGAACAGCAGCATAAACAGCTGATAGAGGGAGGGAAAGACCAGCAGAAAGGAAAGAGAGAAAGAGACAGAAAGTCAGAGAGAGAGACAGAGAGAGGAAGAAAGAGACAAAGAGGGAGTCAGAAAGAGAGAGACAAAGAAGAAGTCAAAGAGAAAGAGAGATAGAAGTAGTAAAGAAAAAACAGTGTACCCTATTCCTTTAAAAGCCAGGGTAAATTTAAAACCTATAATTGATAGTTGAAGGTCTTCTCTGTAATCCTATAACACTAATACCACCTTGTTTTCAGTGTAAACAAAGGTGTAGCCCAAAAGCACTGAGGCCACTGACAACCCGTAGCCTTCCTATCAAAAATCCTTAACCCAGCAGACTTCATAACAGGGGATCCAAATCTTAATTAATTACCATACAAAGGTCCGACCAGATCTAGGAGGAACTCCCTTCAGGACAGGAGATAGATGGTTCCTCCCAGGCGATTAAGGAAAAAAGACACAATGCATATTCAGTAAATGATAAGGAAACTCTTGTAGAAGCAGAGTTAGGAAAATTGTCTAATAATTGGTCTGCTAAAATGTGAGAGCTGTTTGCACTCAGCCAAACCTTAAAGTACTTACAGAATCAGGAAGGAGCCATCTATACCAATTCTAAGTTAATATGGACTGAACAAGGCCTTATTAATAACAAAGAATAATTGAAATCCCAAACTTACAAGGTTTTCAACAAAAGTAAAGTTTGCTAAAAGTTAACAGTGTAAACATATATTATCCTAACTTCTGATCTTGTGGAAATCAGACCCTGTTGCTACTCCTCAAAACTCAAGTCTGTCAGCACAGAGTCATACAACTAATACCCCTACTTATAGGGTTAGGAATGGCTACTGCTACAGGAACCAGAATAGCCAGTTTATCTATTTCATTATCTTACTACCACACAGTATTCAAAGTATTTCTCAGACAGTTTGCAAGAAATAATGAAATCTATCGTTACTCTACAATCCCAAATAGACTCTTTGGCAGCAGTGACTCTCCAAAACCACTGATGCCTAGACCTCCTCACTGCTGAGAAAGGAGGACACTGCACCTTCTTAGGGTAAGAATGTTGCTTTTACACTAACCAGTCAGGGATAGTACAAGATGCTTCCCAGTGTTTACAGGAAAAGGCTTCTGAAATCAGGCAACACTTTTCAAACACTTATACCAGACCCTTTCTAGGTCCCATGGCAGCCATCTTGCTATTACTCACCTTCAAGCCCTGCAGTTTTAACCTCCTTGTCAAATTTGTTTCCTCTAGG
This sequence comes from Colobus angolensis palliatus, assembly GCF_000951035.1. Classification (NCBI taxonomy): domain Eukaryota; kingdom Metazoa; phylum Chordata; class Mammalia; order Primates; family Cercopithecidae; genus Colobus; species Colobus angolensis. The sequence goes on along the minus strand of NW_012114932.1, from coordinate 48,330 downwards.
ATCAAGGCCATCCAGCTACAGATGGTCTTACAAATGGAACCCCAAATGAGCTCAACTAACAACTTCTACCAAGGACCCCTGGACCAACCTGCTGGCCCTTTCACTAGCCTAAAGAGTTCCCCTCTGGAGGACATTACAACTGCAGGGTCTCTTTTTCGCCCCTGTCCAGCAGAAAGTAACTAGAACGGTCATCACCCAATTCCCAACAGCAGTTGGGTTGTCCTGTTTACAGGGGGGATTAAGAGGTGAAGCCAGCTGGGCTTCTGGGTCAGGTGGGGACTAGGAGAACTTTTCTGTCTAGCTAAAGGATTGTAAACACACCAATCAGCGCTCTGTGTCTAGCTAAAGGTTTGTAAATGCACCAATCAGCACTCTGTAAAAATGTACCAATCAGCACTCTGTAAAATGGACCAATCAGCAGGACGTGGGCAGGGCCAAATACGGGAATAAAAGCTGGCCACCCAGAGCCAGCAGTAGCAACCCTCTTGGGTCTCCTTCCATGCTGTGGAAGTTTTGTTCTTTCACTCTTCACAGTAAATCCTGCTGCTGCTCACTCTTTGGGTCCACACTACCTTTATGAGCTGTAACACTCACTGTGAAGGTCTGCGGCTTCACTCCTGAAGTCAGCAAGACCATGAACCCACTGGGAGGAACAAACAACTCTGGACACATCACCTTTAAGAGCTGTAACACTCACTCCAAAGGTCTGCTTCACTCCTGAAGTCAAGCAAGACCACAAGCCCACTGGAAGGAAGAAACTCTGGACACATCTGAACATCTGAAGGAACAAACTCCAGACACACCATCTTTAAGAACTGTAACACTCACTGCGAGGGTCCGCGGCTTCATTCTTGAAGTCAGCGAGACCAAGAACCCACTGGAAGGAACCAGTTCCAGACACAACATCATACTTACTGGTGAAGTACTGAAAGCTTCCTCCGTAAGATCAGGAGCAAGACAAAAATGTCCACTCACCACTTGTATTCAACATTGTACTGGAGATTCCAGTCAGAGCACTTAGTCAAGAAAATTAATAAAGACATACAGATTAGGAGAGAAGAAGTAAAACTCACTATTTGCAGATTATATGATTCAAGGTTGCAGGATATAAAATCAATAACAAATAATGGTTGTATTTCTATATCAGCAATGAAAAAGCCAAAAATGAAATTAAGAAAACAATTTCATTTACAACAGCATCAAAACAACTACAATACTTAGGAATAAATTTTACACAAAAAGGGCAAGATTTGTACACTGAAAACTCCAAAATGTTGTTGAAAGAAGTGTAAGAAGACCTAAACAAATTAAGACATCTGTGTCTGTAGGTTAGAAGACTTGATATTGCTAAAATGACAATATTCCCCAAATTGATCTACAGATTCAGCATAATTCCTATCAGAATTCAGCAGACTTCTTTTGCAGAAATTGACACGCTGGTTCTAAAATTCATATGGAAACTCAAGGGACTCAGAATAGCCAAAGCAATCTTGAAAAAGATAAACAAAGTGGGAGTACGCATGCCTCCTGATTTCAAAACTTACCACAAAGCAACAGTAATCAAACCAGTTTGGTGCTGGCACAAAGACAGACATATAGGTCAGTGAAATAGAATTGAGAGTCTGAAAGAAACCCATATATCTATGGTCAATTTAATTTTGACAAGGGTGCCAAGCCCATTCAATGGAAAAACTATTGTCTTTTTGACAAATTATGCCAGAACAACTGGACATCCACAATCAAAGAATGAATTTGAACCTACCCTCACTCCATGCACAAAACTTAAAAGGGATCAAAGATCTAAATGTAAGAGCTAAAGCTATAAAACTCCTAGAATTTTAAATTGGCCAGGTATGGTGGTTCTCACCTATAATCCCAGCACTTTGGGAAGCTGAGATGGGAGAATCACTCAAGCCCAGGAGTTTGAGACCAGCCCAATCAACATAGTGAGATCCCATATCTAAATAAATACATATTTTAAAAAATAAAAGAACAAAAAATGAAAACAATAAGTATCCAGGCATGGTGGCATGTGCCTGTAGTCCCAGCTACTCAGGAGGCTGAGGTGGGAGGATCACCTGAACCCAGGAAGGTCAAGGCTGCAGTGAGCCAAAGTTGTGCCACTGCACTCCAGCCTGGACAACAGAGTGACACCCTATCTCAAAAAACGAAAAAGAAAGAAAGAAAATCATTTTCTCTTAGTGTTCAAATTTGTCACCATTAATATTTCCTTGTATTTATTTAAATTTCCCTGTGGCTATTTCACCTTTTTTATTCCACTTCGTTCTCTTTCTTGATTACCCAGGTTGGTGAACTATGTATCTTTAAAACTAGTCTTGTCAGAACACTCTTTTAAATTTATTTTCCACTACCCATCTTTGTTTTCTATGTCATTAATTTAAGTTTTGATCTTTATTTGACTGCTTTCTGGATTCATCTGGTGTATCTTTTTCTAGTTTCCCAAGGCATTGTGAGGCACTGAGTCAAGGGAAGACAGGAAGTGCTAAATCTCACCAGACACTGGAGAGTGATATGGGAATGCACCATCATGATCCTCCCTGCTTTGCCATGCCGCTGATAATGACAAGGGACTGTGGATGGACTTCACATGAGGAGAGCCCTGCTATGGAATGGCACTCAAGTGCTCTATTTTTCCACCCTCAGCTCTGACACATCTCTGACAGTAGGCAAGTAGACAGGTGGTACTGAGGAGAGAGACCATTTCTCTTACTATCTCCTGTCTCTGAAGAGAAGGAGGAAGTAAAAGCTGAAGAACAACAGGAATGAAGTCAGTGGCAAAACCAACCAGTGCCACTGACCAGGCCTGAGGTTTAAAGATTAACCCCCTACTCTAACCACATGTGCTCTCAATCTATCAAAACTCTTTCACGTGGATCCCTTAGAGTTGAAAGCTCTTAAAAGGGTCAGGAACTCTTTCTTCGGGGAGCTCAGTTCTTGAGACACAAGTCTGCCAAGATCCCGGCCAAATAAAGCCTCTTCCTTCTTTAAACCAGTGTCTGAGGGGTTTTGTCTGCAGCTCATCCTGCTATAGTACAAGTTCCCCTAGAGTTTATTTCTGACAGAGACCCATCTCTGTGGCAGATGCCCCAATCCCTATGTCACAATGCAATTGTCAATTCAGAGGTCTCTCCTCACTCATGTTACTCATGCCAGACCTTGGGAAGCAGAGAAATCAGGGCTAATGAACCATCTAAGGACAGGCCATGAGGGTTCGATTTTGTGTAAGAGACATGGCCAGATCTATTAGGTGGACCAGGGGTGGGTGGGTATCTCCCTGGGCTTTACAGGACTTGAGAAAAGAGAGGATGTTAAAATAGTAATTGTCTTTGTATAGCGCCATAGAGAGAAACAGTCTTAACTCATTTATGTATTTCCCATTTAATTCTGATGACAGACCAAAGGCAATTTAATTTTAATTATAATTGAGGATGTCGAAGAAAGCATTGAATGGAAGACAGTGCAGAAGAAAAAACAGCACAAAGTCAAGGTGAGAAGAATTCCATGTAGTTAAGAGAAATCCAGAACATTTATATCTACATCATGAGGTGTGGGACTTTGCCTCTTATGGATCCAGAGTCTAATTAGGAGTCAATTCAATGTTGGCTCATTTTTCCTCCATCCCCTTCTCAGCCTGGGCTGTCTGTATCTGGGCCTGACTGAGACATTAAGAGTGATTGGAAAGAATGAAAACCATCAAGAAATGCATGAGGCTGAGAGGTGAGAATGTGAGAACTTGGAATTAGAGAGTAGACTATTCAAAATATGGAAAGACTTGGAGTAGAACATGTGGTCAGGGTATTGAAAACCTACCACAGTATTGAAATATGGTCGTGGCAGACAGAAATCAGCCTGTGGTGGTTTGGGGCTAGAATTAGCAGAGAATTACCAGCCAGAAGGTTATGAGGCCTTTCCAAACCCAGTGTGGCTAACAAGGTCCTGCACATCGCTAATGCACCCTTCTAGTTACTAATGGTTTTTCCCTTGATCCATGCACTGCAGAGATAGTCTGGAGAAGGACTCTGTGACTCTGAGATTGAGATGATGTGTTCACAGTGGCAGAGGAAGGTCACCACCAGGTCTGCTGGCTCCTAGTCAGTGTCCTGCTAACTCCCCTGAACTCTGAGGAAGGGCTGTGTGTTGAGAGAGAAAATCCAGGCTCCTTCCAGGAAGATCCTAGAAGTTAGTGGCAGAAAGTTTTCTGAGTGATCTCTCTTGTCTCTGTCTAGGCAAAACTTAGAATAACAAAAGCAGCTGTAAAGATCCAGGCCTGGTGGCGGGGCACCCTGGTGCGCAGGACCCTGCTGCATGCAGCCCTCAGGGCCTGGATAATTCAGTCCTGGTGGCGGATGACGCTGTCCAGGGTGCTGGAGAAGAAACGGCAGGCAGCTCTGATCGCCTACGCAACCAGAGAGAGGGCAGTGATCAAGCTCCAGTCTTTGGTCCGTATGTGGCGCGTCCACTGGCGATACTGCCAGGTGCTCAACGCCATCTACGTCATCCAGGGCCACTGGCAATGCCACAACTGCCAGACCTGCGCTCTCCTCCGGGGCCACTGTGTGGTCACAGCCACTCACCTGCAGTTCCACATTGAGATCATCAACTCCTAAGGACTGGCAAGAAGGGCACTGTGTCTACTGTCCCTATTAAAGGTCTAACCTGGTCTGGTGTGTCTCACGGGCTCCCCCAGCTAATGGGATTCTTGAGACTTGGACCTTGCTGCTTCCTCTTCTCCCTGGGAAAGAATTTCAGTGAGGTTTGCCCCATGTGTCCATGGACCCTGTTTTGGACTGACAATGGCCATAGGAAGCCCCAGTCTGCCCTGATATATGACAGAGCCAGAAGTCTCAGTTCCCATTCCCAACCTTATTTTCTTCTCACCAGGGGATCTGGGAGGCAATTGGGCTCCATCTTCCTGAAGATTCTGGGCACCTCTGCATACATGGATGGACTACTGGGCTCTGCTATGTCAGCCGAGAATCAAGGTCGGCTGGGGTCTGGGATGCCTCAGTTTCCTCTTTGACAAGCACCTACATGGAATAGCAATATTTGGCTGATTCTCCCGGGAGCAATGCAGTGCAGCCCCAGGTGAAGGATAAGAGGCTGGCCTTAGTGGTAGGTGGGGCTGGGGCTAGGCATGCTAATGACTAGGTGGCGACCCTAAGGACCAGTGGAAAACAGAAGTTTACAGAAGCTCATCTCTTCTCTATAATTTCCTCACTAGTTCTCCTCTCCCCAAGGGCCATGTGACAAACAGGGCTCCCTCTGATATTACCCCTACCCCTACTCTTATCTCAATTATTGGTGATTTTATCATTGGTCAAGATGACCCTACAATCTCCTCCATTCTAACCTCAAATAAACCTTTTCTGCTCTTCTCCTCAGCTACTCACTCCCACAGTCATACCAAAACAGTGTTATTCTATGGAACTTCTGTGATGATGGAAATCTCTCTCTATGCTGGCCAGTATAGTAGCCACTAGGCACATATGGAAGTGGTGCACCTGAAATCTGCCTAGTGCAACTGAGGAGTTGAATTTTTTATTTTATTGAATTTAAATTTAAATAATCATTGGACAGTGATGCTCTAGACTTCACCATCACCAATAATTGTACTATTGTTTAAATTGCTTTTTCTAATTTTCCATTCTTTGATTATTCTCTTCTTTCAGTTCATCTTTTCAATAAGCCTAATATTTCTTCAGATATGATAAGGTCTTCCAGTTTATTGACACCATGCTTTTTTTACAGACATTATCCCTGACATGCTGTTGCATGTTTCCTTACCTAGTGCAGATTCCATGGTTAATTATCATCTCTCCCCTGCACTACCTCACTCCCTTGGCCCACTCTCATTCTGCAAACATGTATGAGATGAAGCCAACCGTCTCCCTGTTCCATGCCTACAGAATAAGGGAACATGGCTGGGACAAAACCAACAACCATGAGGCATGGTCTTCATGTATGTTCATGATCACATATCTCAACTGGACTAATTTCCCAATACATTTCCCTAGTATGTTTGCATTTATATTTTCTGAGTTGAATAATTTACACCACCTCCTCTCCAAATGTTTGTTATTTCAGTTGGAATAAATGGTGTCAGAAATGAAACCTGAAAAAGAACACTATTGGAAGGGATTGGCAATTCTTAGAAGTGGTGTGCAGGACCCACTTGAGCCCTTTGAGCTCTCTGCTTCCAAGGTTTGCCTTTTCTTCCCTGGTGAGTCTTCTCTCAGGCTGAGCCTCCCTCTTTGTAGTATTATTTTTATATTATTTGGGATCTGGTTTGGGTCATGCAGCCTTAATAAAGGACCATACATCTCTCCTTGGATGATAAAAAGACTTTTTGCCTTTTCTGGTAAGTTCTTTCTTGTATAAAGCTATGTGTCTTTCTGAATTGAGTACTCTTGGTTTCTACAGAATTTACATTCAGCCTGTGAGGCATGTTTTTTCTGGTTTGTGGAGCTCATTTAATATTTTGATCGACATGCATAGGTTACAATTTTTGCAAACACTCTTTTTTTCTTTTGAGGCAGAGTCTCACTCTGTCACCTAGACTGGAGTGCAGTGGCGCGATCTCGGCTCACTGCAAGCTCTGCCTCCTGGGTTCACGCCATTCTCCTGCCTCAGCCTCCCGAGTTGCTGGGACTACAGGCACCCACCACCACACCCGGCAAATTTTTTGTATTTTTAGTAGAGACGGGGTTTCACTATGTTAGCCAGGATGGTCTCGATCTCCTGATCTCGTGATCCACCCACCTCGGCCTCCCAAAGTGCTGAGACTACAGGCATGAGCACCGCGCCCGGCCACAAACACTCTTATACTGGTTTCTTTTGATTTGGTTTGACTCTTTTCTCTTGTTTCTGAAAATCTTATGAAAGCAAACACAAATATTCTGGATGGTGGGTGCAGGATGGCTAATTAAAAGCCACTAGGACAGTCACCACCATCTAAAGCACCAGCCTAAACTCCTGAAGTTCCCTAACAGGATTTATAGAATTTTCTTTGTTCTTGAGAGATTAATAAGAAACAGAGTGGAATTCTCAAACAATAAGGCATACCAGGTTTTCTGGGACTCCAGCTGGCTGCATACTACAGCCCACTCTTGTGAACATCTAAAAATTGATGAGCAAAGTTATTGATTTTTATTTATACTTTTTATTTTTGAGACAGTTTTGCTCTGTCACCCAGGCTAGAGTGCTGTGGCACCATCTCAGCTCACTGCAACCTCTGCCTCTTAGGCTCAAGTGATCCTCCCCCCTCAACCTCCCAAGTAGCTGGGACTACAGGCAAGTGCCACCGCACTCGGCTAATTTTTGTATTTTTGTAGAGATGGGGTTTCACCATGTTGGCCAGGCTGCTCTCGAACTTCTGGCCTCAAGTGATCCTCCTGCCTCAGCCTCCCAAAGTGCTAGAATTACAGGCAGGAGCCACCACACCTGGCACCTGATGAGCAAAATTAAATCAGGAAAAATTCAGAACTGAAATGATCAATATTCTAAAAACCTGCAATTGTAAAGTTAACATGTAGAGTCTTCTAAATTCTCGGTCTGTTTTATTCTACCTACTTTGAATCTGCTGACTTTTCTGCTGGTGTTGAGATAAAACCTACTCCTTATGGCATTCTGGTCAAGATTTTTTTTAAGCCTTAAAGGACTTTCAAATTAATGGCTTTACAAATTATAACAGCTTCATAGTAACCAAAACTTAGACCCTTTTAGAACTATAAATTTAGGGCCGGGCATGGTGGCTCATGCCTGTAATCCCAGCACTTTGAGAGGCCAAGGGGGGCAGATCACCTGAGGTCAGGAGTTTGAGACCAGCCGGGCCAACATGGCAATACCCCGTCTCTACTAAAAATACAAAAATTAGCTGGGAGTGGTAGCAGGCACCTGTAATCCCAGCTACTTGGGAGGCTGAAACAGGAGAATCACTTGAACCCAGGAGGTGGAGGTTGCAGTGAGCGAAGATCACACCACTGCACTCCAGCCTGGGCAACAGAGTAAGACTCCATAAAAAAAAAAAAAACTGTGAATTTAGGTTTGCCTGACTAATAATTGCATATGGCAATGGAATGCTTAATTGAAAAATTAGTAAGCTGAAGGAAAAGGTACTAGATAAATATTCATAAAAGTTAGGCTCTCACATTAAACAGGTCAAAATCTTGAGTTCACAGCCATGCTATAAGGCATGTCTGTCCAGCATCAAAGTTTACTTTTTCAGCCACAGAGAGGCCAAAGAGAAAAAGCTGCAAAAAATTGCTGAAATCTTTCCCCTCCTGCATATGCTAATCAGGAAACCAGACCAGCAAACAAAAGATAGATTTGTTACTAGTTCAAGACTACTTGGAGATTTTGTTTTCCTTATACAATTCAGCCAGTCTTAGCTAAAATGTAAACATGGAAAATTTAACCCTAAACTTTGAAATTTAAAAAGGACAAAAAGAAGGTAGGGGTGAAAGAAGCTTTTAAAAATCAATCTGCCATGGAAACTGCTTTCCCCAAAATTTTAGTTCACTGGCTTCATTAGAATACCTATAGGGAAAACAAAGTTAAGCCATATGAGTAGGTTCCTATTTTGTCCGAAATGTAATTTAGATCCAACTGTCTTTTATAAACCAGTGAGCTTGCGTTACTGTCTTGTGAAAAAAATTCTAAAAGGAAAGATGTGGATCTCTCTCTCTCTCTCTCTCTCTCTCTCTCCTCTCTCTCTCCCTCTGTGTGTGTGTGTGTGTGTATTTGAATGTGTTTATGTAAGTATACATGTATTGTATGTTATGTCAACATGGTAAAATCTGACATAGTCAAAAATCCCTTAAATTTGTTTTATTTAGATTGAATAAGGCAAACGGGAGTGTATATAAACTACATAGGAATTAACCCACATGCTTTTTAGTTCCCGTGACTTAAGTAAATATTTAATAAATAAGCTAATTTTAAAATTATTTGTAAAATTTTTAAATGTGTTCAAAATTGTCAGTATACATTTTTGCCTGGGTTTACTGGTCAATTTTATATTTGTCTCTCAAAGATGTTTAAGGTGTCAGAGTTTGACACAAAAATTACAGAACCATAAACCCAGCCTAAAACAGAATTATTTTTGTTCATGTAATTTTTTATCAATAAAACCAATTTAATATTGTTGGCTTAGTGAAAATAGCTGTATCTTCTAAATTACCAGCAAAATATCCATATATTTAACTTTAAGTTTCCTACTTAGGTGAATACTTGATATTCACAGGCTATAAAAATGGTTAACAAGAAAATAATTTGAGATAATGACTAGTTTGTCTAATATTCCATTTCTTGTAAGTAATACAGGCAAGCACTAAAAATAAATAAATAATGCAAATATAAGCTAGATAAATGTATATAAATGAACTTTTTATGTAATTTGACATCTTAAAGTTATGTTAAATAATAGATACCCACTAAACATTTGGGTTATTTGAAAATAAGACTAGAAAGGCCAGGCACAGTGGCTCACGCCTATAATCCCAGCACTTTGGGAGGCAGAGGCAGGCGGATCACATGGTCAGGAGATCGAGACCACAGTGAAACCCCGTCTCTACTAAAAATACAAAAAACTTAGCCAAGCGCAGTGGCGGGCGCCTGTAGTCCCAGCTACTCAGGAGGCTGAGGCAGGAGAATGGTGTGAACCCAGGAGGCGGAGCTTGCAGTGAGCCGAGATCGCACCACTGCACTCCAGCCTGGGCGACAGAGTGAGATTCCATCTCAGAAAAAAAAAAAGACTAGAAAATACTAAACAAATTGCTGAACATAAATATGAGTTTGTTTTTGGCTTCTTAAATTTTATAGAAAGCCTAAATATATTTTAGCCTTTTAATATACATTTTTAAACTATGGGGAAACATGTTTCTAAAAATTATAAAATGGTTCTCATTTATAAAATACTGACATGTGACAGACAATTCAAGATTTCTTGTTTCTAAGGTTTTCACTACAATTTAAGGTTACTAAGAGTTAAAAATTCTAATTGATGTATAATTGACATGTAAAATGTATCAAAAAAGTAAGATGTGTTTTTGATCAGAAAAATATATAAGAAAAACATTAAAATATATTCTTTATTTTAAAATAATTCACCTAATTTTGAAGCTATTTAAAGATTATTTGAAAATATGAAACAAGATAGAAAGGAAGCAGTGAAGAAAGTTACGGATATGAAGATGTAGTTTTGGTAACAAACATTAAAAAGAAACGATAAGGGGGGCGGAGCAAGATGGCTGAATAGGAACAGCTCCAGTCTCCAGCTCCCAGCACAATCGACACGGAAGACAAGTGATTTCTGCATTTTCAACTGAGGTACTGGGTTCATCTCACTAGGGAGTGCCAGACAATCGGTGCTGGTCAGCTGCTGCAGCCCGACCTGTGAGAGCTGAAGCAGGGCGAGGCATCGCCTCACCTGGGAAGCGCAAGGGGGAAGGGAATCCCTTTTCCTAGCCA
>NW_012114932.1:29942-32423 GCF_000951035.1 Colobus angolensis palliatus | reverse complement strand
ATGTAAATGACTAGTTGATGGGTGCTGACGAGTTGATGGGTGCAGCACACCAACATGGCACAAGTATACATATGTAACAAGCCTGCACGTTATGCACATGTACCCTAGAACTTAAAGTATAATAATAATAAAAAAATGGCAAACCACAGAATGGAAGGAAAAAAAAAAAAGAAATGATAATACCTTTGTATAAAAATCTTGGGTGATGTGTTTTTGTCCTAAAGTAAAATCACCAATCATTTAAGAAAGAGGAAGTATAGGCTGGGCATGGTGTCTCACGCCTGTAATCCCAGGACTTTGGGAGGTCAAGGTAGGTGGATCACTTGAGGTCAGGAATTTGAGACTAACTTGGCCAGCATGGCAAAATCCCATCTCTACTAAAAATACGAAAAATTATCTCAGCATGGTGGGCACTTGTAATCCCAGCTACTCAGAAGGCTGAGGCAGGATAATCGCTTGAACCCAGGAGGCAGAGGTACAGTGAGCCAAGATCATGCCACTATACTACACTCCAGCCTGGGCAACAGAACAAGACTCCAAAAAAAGAAAAAGAAAAGAAAATAGAAGAAAAACAAAAGAAAAGAAAAGAGGACATATAGAACGGAGCAGACAGTTCAAATATGTCATCAGTGGTCTCAGTAAGTCATAAAAAGCTTAATGAAAGAGAATTTATTAACAGAATTTTGTGTGTAATTGACTACAATTAGAAGGGAATTATTTATGTCCTTCTAAAGGTTAAGCTTCAATATTAAAAGTACACTAACACAAAACTAAAAATATGGTTCCCAATGTTACAATAACAAGGTTTTCTTAAAGTATTAACTTGCTCTTAGTAAAATTGCAAGAAAGACCCTAGGCTGCATTGCAGAAATGTGACTCTGGCTCACTGCAGCCTCAAACTCCTGGACTCAAGTGATCCTCCCATCTCAGCCTCCCGAGTAACAGGGACGACAGGCACATGCCCTCACACCCAGTTAATTTTTTTATTTTTTGTAGGGATGGGCTCTCACCGTGTTGCCCAGGCTGGTCTCAAACTCTTGGGCTCAAGCAGTCCTCCCACTTCAGCCTCTCAAAATTCTTGGATTATTGGCATGAGGCACTGGACCTGGCCTGACATTTTCCTTTTTAATACTGAAATGTGTCTTTACCAGTCATCTCCTAAACTACAGTTTCTATTTCTTCCTGATATGTATTTAAATTCCCTACTTTCAGGTTGGAAATGCTGTATACCATTTTTACATACAAAATGGTAATTTCATTTATTGAGGTAAAATTTTTCTTTTTGAAGCTTCTCAAATTTATGTCTCAGAAGTTCAATTTTTGCTGTTCTTCAATGCACATGGTTTACAGGTCATACACCATCACCTTTCAGTCTCCTCCCGCTGAAAAGGTATATCTTTTTGCTTGGATGGGGTGGTAACTCTCTTCTTCAATCTTTTTACCAACTCCTATGATTTTTTCCTCCAGTTCTAACTCTATTGATATGGCCTGATGCTGAAATGTTTATCTTGAAGGTCTAGAAAAGCAATGTTTTCCTTGAGTATAGCTTCATTCTCTACTTTTGTCTTTTCTTAATGTGTCTGAATTTTTCTATGTAACTAGGACACTTCTCATACTGTTGCTAAGAGCCATGTATTTTCCTGCTCAAGGTACTAGTTTCCTTGTTTATATTCCCCTATAATAGTGTAAACTCATAACCCTGAACACCCTCTTTCTATGTCTGATTAAATTCAAGTACCATTTTATCAGGTTGATTTCCAGACTCTCTAAATGGGTTTCCTGTAAAGAAAAGCAATTACCAAGAGATGAGAAGGACCTCTTAAAGGAGAACTACAAACCACTGATCAATGAAATAAAAGAGGACACAAACAAATGGAAGAACATTCCATACTCATGGATAGGAAAAATCAATATTGTGAAAATGGCCATACTGCTCAAGGTAATTTATAGATTCAATACCATTCTCATGAAGCTACCAATGACTTTCTTCACAGAATTGGAAAAAACTACTTCAAAGTTCATATGGAACCAAAAAAAGCCCACATAGCCATGACAATCCTAAACAAAAAGAACAAAGCTGGAGGCATCATGCTACCTGATTTTAAACTATACTACAAGGCTCCTGTAACCAAAATAGCATGCTGCTGGTACCAAAACAGATACATAAACCAATGGAAGAGAACAGAGGCCTCAGAAATCACACCACACATCTACAACTATCTGATCTTTGACAAACCTGACAAAAACAAGAAATGGGGAAAGGATTACCTATTTAATAAATGGCGCTGGGAAAACTGGCTAGCCATATGTAGAAAGCTGAAATGGGATCCCTTCCTTACACCTTGTATGAACATTAACTCAAGATGGATTAAAGATTTAAATGTTAGACCTAAAGTCATAAAAACCCTAGAAGAAAACCTAGGCAATACCATTCAGGACATAGGCATGGGCAAGGACTTCATGACTAAAACACCAAAAGCA
>NW_012114932.1:27821-28502 GCF_000951035.1 Colobus angolensis palliatus | reverse complement strand
TGAAGATTTTATGTTTTATCAAGATAGTTCCTGAGTTGTCTTTATTATGTTTCTGATTATTTAAAGAAACTGAGCTTTAAAAGGATTGAAGTTTCTATATCCATGTAACATATTGTACCGCTTTCGAAGTCTTTTGATGATCACTCTGGTTAAATGAATGACCCTTATTTTACAGTGACCTGTGATTTTGTTTTATTAAAGTGTTTTGAATCTTCTGACATCTTTGGCAGGTTTCTCCAGAATCAAAATCCTAAACTAAATCTTTTTTTTTAATTGAGTAGTTTAACTTTATTGTTGAATTATTCCAGATGTATTCATGGTGTTTATAAATGATATATATGATATTCATCCACAAGGATCTAATCTTTATACATTAGATTTTTACTATATCCCATATACATATACATTTTTACTATATCCCTTATACATATACATTTTTACTATATCCTATACATGTTATCCAAATAATATACTCCAGTAAATTCTTTATATTCATGAGTATGTTGATATTTCTATCCAAAGAATCACCAAGTATTTATTCATTTAAATAAAAACACTAATTGCTTATAAAAAGAAAAATAGACATTGCCGGGCGTGGTGGCTCAAGCTTGTAATCCCAGCACTTTGGGAGGCCGAGACGGGCGGATCACGAGGTCAGGAGATCGAGACCATCCTGGCTAA
>NW_012114932.1:7603-27681 GCF_000951035.1 Colobus angolensis palliatus | reverse complement strand
CTTTGAACTTTGTTTACTGTGAAGCACTAAAGCTTCTGCTATAGATAGCAAAATAGATAGAATGGAAAATGCATCCAAATGGTTATGATGCTTGAAACATGCAGAAAACAGTTTAATTCTGGTCTTTCTCAGTGGTTGATGTTTTTCCTTAATTTGTATTTTTTTTACATAATAGTCACATGTATTAGTGGGGTACACGGGATTTTTTGATGCAGGCATATAATGTATAGTGACCCAATCTGAGTAATCGGGGTATCCATCACCTCAAGAATTTATCATTGTGCCCCATGTGTCAAGGGTAGGACCAAGTGTAGATAATTGTATCATGGAGCAGTTTCCCCCAGGCTGTTCTTGTGATAGTGATTCTCACAAGATCCAACAGTTTTTTGTTTTTTTGTTTTGTTTTGTTTTTGTTTTTTTTCTGAGACGGAGTCTCACTCTGTCACCCGGGCTGGAGTGCAGTGGCCGGATCTCAGCTCACTGCAAGCTCCGCCTCCCGGGTTCACACCATTCTCCTGCCTCAGCCTCCTGAGTAGCTGGGACTACGGGCGCCCGCCACGTCGCCCGGCTAGTTTTTTGTATTTTTTAGTAGAGACGGGGTTTCACCGTGTTAGCCAAGATGGTCTGTCTCCTGACCTCGTGATCCGCCCGTCTCAGCCTCCCAAAGTGCTGGGATTACAGGCTTGAGCCACCACCGCGCCCGGCCAAGATCCAACAGTTTTATAAGCATCTGGCATTTCCCCTGCTTGCACTCACTCTGTCCTGCCACCCTGTGAATAAGGTGCCTGCTTCTCCTTTGCCTTCTACCATGATTGTAATCTTCCTGATGCCTTCCCAGCAATGCAGAACTGTGAGTCAATTAAACCTCTTTCTTTTATAAATTATCCAGTCTCTGGTATTTCTTCACAGCAGCATAAGAACAGACTAATACAGCTTCTAATATTTCTATTTTATCTGCTTTTACTGTAAATCCTTCCCTAAGGCAGATTCACATGGCATTCTCACCTTTTCCTGAGGGGTTGGTTTCAATCATCCTACAAATTCCTTCCCTGTAGTAGATAAACCCTGGGTCTGGAGGGTGATGGTGCAGGGATCCACCATCTTATCTTGCTGCTGCTGGAGACACAGACATGACTTGTGTTTGTATGGCCATATTAAATGTTTCTTTCTAAGAAACTGGATTTGTCATCCTCTTTCTCCAACCTTTCAGTTTCCTCAGACTCTGAGGACAGGTTTGCACAGACCTGCTCACCACAGAACCTATCCTCAATGGTGGAAGACCAAAAGCTTTTCCTCGAAGATCAGGAACAAAGCAAAAATGACTTCTTTCACCACTTCTATTCAGCATAGTATTGGAAGTTCTAGTCAGGACAACTAGGCAATAAAAAGAAATAAAAGGCATCCAGATTGGAAAGGAAGGTGTAAAATTATCTCTGTTTGCACACAATATGATTTTATATGTAAACCCTGCAGATTACACACACACACACACACAAAAACTTAGAATAAATGAATTCAGCAAAGTAGTAGGATACAAAATCAACACACACAAAACTCAGTTGCATTTAAGGGATAAAAGACTAGAGAAATTAATAAATAAAAATTTAATAAAAAAATTTAAATCAGTTGCACTTCTGTACACTAACAATAAATAATCCAAAAGGGAAAGTAAGAAAACAATTTCAGCCAGGTGTGGTGGCTCACGCCTGTAATCCCAGCACTTTGGGAGGCCGAGGCAGGCAGATCACGAGGTCAGGAGATCGAGACCATCCTGGCTAACACAGTGAAACCCTGTCTCTACTAAAAATACAAAAAATTAGCCTGGCATGGTGGTGGGCACCTGTAGTCCCAGCTACTCGGGGGTCTGAGGCAGAAGAATGGCATGAAGCTGGGAGGCGGAGCTTGCAGTGAGCCGAGATCGTACCACTGCACTCCAGCCTAGGCAACAGAGCTAGACTCTATCTCAAAAAAAAAAAAAAGAAAAGAAAAGAAAACAATTTCATTTACAATATCATCAAAAATGCTAAAATACTTAGGAATACTCTTACCCAAGGAAGTGAAAGATTTGTACTTTGAAAACTACAAAATGTTGCTGAAAGAAACAAAAGAAGGCACAAACAAATGTAAGGACTTCCTGTGTGCATGGACTACAAGACTTTATATTATTAAGAAGCCAATACTACCCAAAGGGATCTACAGATTCAATGCCATCTCTATCAAAATCCCAATGACATTTTTTGCAGAAATAGAGAAATTATCCAAAACTAGAGAGGGGTATTAAAAAGAGAAAAAAAAAAGTATTCTAAAATTTATTAGTTTTTTTTGTTGTTATTTGTTTTTTGAGACAGGATCTCACTCTGTCACCCAGACTGGAGTGCAGTGGTGTGATCTGGGCTCACTGCAACCTCCACCTCCTGGGTTCAAGTGATTCTCCTGCCTCAGTCTCCTGAGTAGATGGGATTACAGGCGTGCGATACCACACCCAGCTAATTTTTGTGTTTTTAGTAGAGATGGGGTTTCACCATATTGGCCAGGCTGGTCTCGAACCCCTGACCTCAAGTGATCCTCCTGCCTTAGCCTCCCAAAGTGCTGAGATTACAGGCATGAGCCACCACGCCTGTCCTAAAATTTATGTGGAATCTAAAGAGACCCCAAATAGCCAAAATAATACTGAAAAAGAAGAGCAAAGTTGGAGATCTCACACTTCCAAATTTCAAAACTTATTACAAAGCTACAGTGATCAGTGTGGTACTGCCATATTAGACAGATCTCTAAGCCAGTAGAATAGAAGAGAGAGACCAGAAATAAACCTTCATGGATATAGTCAAATAATTTTCAACAAGGGTGCCAAGTCCATTCAATAAGGAAAAACAGTGCCTTCAACAAATGGTGATAGGAAAGCTGGATATCCACATGCAGAAAAAATGAAAAGGCACCCTTACCTTACACCATATACAAAAATTAACTCAAAACGTATCAAAGACCTAAACATAAGACATGAAGCTATAAAACTCTTAGAAGAAAACATAGAGAAAAATCTTCATAACACTGAATTTGGCAATGACTTCTTGGATATGATACCAAAAGAACAGGCAACAAGGAAAAAAATAAGTAAATTCAATTACACCAAAATTTAAAACTTCTGGCCAGGCACACTGGCTCACGTCTGTAATCCCAGCACTTTGAAGCTGAGGCGAGCAGATCACTTGAGGCCAGAAGTTCAAGACCAACATGGCGAAACCCTGTGTCTACTAAAACTACAAAAATTAGCCAGGTGTGGTGGCATGCCTGTAATTGCAGGTACTCGGGAGGCTGAGGCAGAAGAATTGCTTGAACCTGGGAGGCGGAGGTTGCAGTGAGCCGAGATCGTGCCACTACACTCCAGCCAGGTGACAGAGAGTGACTCTGTCTTAAAAAAAAGAAAGAAATTTAAAACTTCTTTGCATCAACAGACAAAAACAACAGAGTGAAAAACAATCAACAGAACAAGAGAAAAATCTTTATAAATCATATATCCGATAAAGTATTAAAATCCTACAACACACTAACAGGACCAAAAAACCTCAATTCAAAAATGGGAAAATAATTTGAATAGACATTTTTCCAAATAAAATATTAAATTGCCAACAAGGACATAAAAAGATGTTTTTCATCACTAATCATTAGGGAAATGCACATCAAAAACAATGAGATGCCACTTCATACCCATTGGAAGGACTATGATGAAAAAAGCAGAGATAACAAGTGTTGATGAGGAGGTGGAGAAATTGGAACACTTGTGCACTGCTGGTAGCAATGTAAAATGTTACAGCTGCTATGGAAAACAGTATGGTAGTGCACTATGCCAATGGGTTGTCCACACTAAGTTTCGCATCAATATGGTGACCTCCTAGGAGCAGGGCACCACCAGGTTTCCCTAGTAGGAGTGAACCATCCCAGGTTGGAAATGGAGCAGGTCAAAATTCCCGTGCTGATCAGTAGTGGGATTGCACCTGTGAATAAACACTGCACTCCAGCCTGAGCAACATAGTGAGACCTTGTCTCTTAAAATAACACAAACAAAACAAAAAAATTAAAAATAGAATTACCATATGATCCAGCAATTCCACTTCTGGGTATATACCCAAAAGCATTGAAAGTAGGGTCTTGAATAGATATTTGCACATCTGTGTTTACAGCAGCATTATTAAAATACCCAAAAGGTGAAAGGATCCTAGTGTCCATCCATAGATGAATGAATAAAATGTAGCACATACATACAATGGAATATTATTTAGCCTGAGGAAGGAAAATGTGACACACGTTACAATATGGACGAGTCTTGAAGACATTATGCTGAGTGGAATAAGCCAGTCACAGAAAGAGAAATACTGTATGATTTCACTCATAGGAGGTACTTCAAGTAGTCAAATTCATAGAGACAGAAGGTAGAATGGTGGTTGTCAGGGGCTAGGGGAGGGAGGACTAGGGAGTAATTGTTTAATGGGTACAATGTTTCAGTATTGCAAGATGAAAGAAGTTCTGGAGATGGATGGTGGTGACGGTTGCACAACAGTGTGAATGTACTTAATGCCACTGAACTATACACCTAAAATGGTTAAAATAGTAAATTTTATGTTATGTATATTTTAACACCATGTTTAAAATAAATATTTAAAATTTATTTTAAAAGGCTGGGCACAGTGGCTCACACCTGTAATCCCAGAAACTTCAGAGGCCACGAAAGGAGGACTGCTTGAAGCCAGGAGTTTGAGACCAGCCTGGGCAACATAGTTAGACCCCTATCTCTATAAAAAAAATTTTTTTAATTAACCAGGTATGGTGGTGGGCATCTGTGGTTCCAGCTACTCAGGAGACTAAGGCAGCAGGAAAGAGTTGGAAGCTGCAGGAAACTGTGATTGAACCACTATACTCCAGCCTGAGCAAGAGAGCAAGACCCAGTCTCTATGAAAGAATGAATGAATGAATGAATGAATAGCAAAGGATGACATAGTCTTCCACGCTGCACAACCACAGGGGGTTCCATTTACATAGTCTCCCTGGAGTTGGTTGACTTGGTCACCCTGAAACCCCAACTCTTCTACCTATGGCAGACATTGTTAATCAATCACAGGTCCTCCTCATCTCAGACGGCTCTCAGAATCCTTCTCCACGTGGAACCCAAGACTACCCCTGCTGATTCCTCAGAGCTGACTTGTGACATGCCTAGTATTTCCCATGATTATCTCAAACAATGACCTCCTGAAAATACATCTGATGAAGAGAGCTGGGGACACAGATATAGTCATTCATTTAATGGAAGAGAGCTGGGGACACAGACACCTGGTCATTCTTTTAATGGAAGAGGTATGCATTGTTGCACCTTACAAGCCTGTGAGCCCAAAGAGATTTCAAGTTGAATATTAAGTTGGTTTTCTTTGAGTTCATAGTGGCCCTCAATGAAGCCACGGGAATGGCAGGTGTGCCAGCGCCAATAGACCTGGATGATGCGGACAGCGCTGAGCAAACGACAGTAACGCTGGCGGACACACCACATGCGGACCCAGGACTGCAGCCTGACTGCTGCCCATTCCTGCTGCACATAGAATTCCAACACCATCCTCTGCCTCTTCACCAGCAGCTTCTCCAGCACCTGCCTCCACCAGCACTGAATAATCCAAGCCCTGAGGGCTGCATGCAGCAGTGTGCGTCGCACCAGCGTGCCCCGCCACCAGGCCTGGATGAAAACAGCTGCAGACCTTTCTGTCATGATGATCTTCTCTTCTGGGCCTTACAAGAGAAAACAGAAACACTCAGGGTATGCCAGGAAGGGGCCCTGATCCTCTATCAATGATGGCTCCTTCCTCTAAAGTTCAGCACTGGGCAGGGCAATGGCTGAATCCAGGAGACCAGGTAGGTGTCCCCGCTCTGCCACCCACAGGTTAGTGGAAGTGCTCACCTCACTTGACCTCTGAGTCTCAATGTCCCCATCTGCAAAATAGGTGTACATCTGCCCTAGCTACCTCACCCCATTTTCCATGAACCTTGCTGGCCAGTCTAGAGCAAGAACACTGTGACTTAGAGGTAAAAGAGCTGCCATCTCCCTGGAATCCATGACTCTTCCCTTCAGAGCCCTCCACCTGCTGGAGAAGTGGTGTGCTTTGCTCCCCCTGCCCTCTTTACTCTGACTTCAGGTCAAACCCATAAGCTGCTGTGTTCCCTCCTCTTCAACAAAGTAGTAACACATTCCTCCACCTCACACACATTGTGAACAGCTTGAACTTCAGCTATGCATGCATCAGTATAAACATGCACACTCCACCCACTAACACACATTTTGCCCCTTGGTCCCTGCATTCCCCACAGTCCCCACTTGCAGCCCGCAACCCTATGTGGCATGGGATCACACTCTTCTGCCCCACTCCTGGCCACAATCTCCACTCTGTATCTCAGCCAGACTCATATCTCTCTGCCTGACAAGAAAATGGGGGCAAGAGACAGCCAATCCCTATTCATTCCAGCTCTGCATGCCCTGACGTTTCACCCGTTTTTCTAGGACACCCTGATTGATGTCAGGTAACGAGGACAGGTGCCTGTTTCCCTCACTGAAGCCACTCTTTGTAAAATAAATTACAGGGTCATAGATCTTTGAGTCACTCTGCTGGACCACAGGGGTCAGAGATGTCACTAGTTAAGGCTCTCTGGACCCAGCTACTCACGGAGTTGCGGGTAAGGGTGTGCCCTGGTAGGGGTGAGGGTGTTGGGGGTGGAGTCGCTTCCCTTTTCTCCCCTTTGTTCCTTCCAGCTCTGTTCTATCAATGTGATTTCATCATTATCTCTGATGATCATTTAAAACAGCTTGCCATCCTTCTGGAATCAGAGTGTATGGGGGCAAATAGGGAAGAAAATAAAAGGTGCTCTCCCACTGCTGGGTACCAAGTCAAACACCGTTCTCACTATTTCTAGACAGCTTCCTGGCTTTCTCTAGGACTTCAAATGGAGGCGGGGGGTCCTGTCATGAGTAACTGTGGGGAACTTACCCTCCCCTCTCAGAAAGCTAGTGTGGTTCTGACTGCCTCTTACAAAACATCTGATTGGGGACAGGTCGTAAAATCCTCACAGGTCTGGACTTTACTAAATTACCTATGGTTAGGGGCTAGATGGTTCCATCACCCTCCGGCCCGCACTCCTCCAATCAGGACTCCAACAGGAAGAGTGGAGGAGGGGAGGGACTTGTGATGTCATAAGGGCACCTGTGATGCAGGCACCAGGACGGCTTAAAGCATATGAGCCTCTTCTCGGGAAAACCTAGAAGACCCCAAGTACTGACCCATTGACAGAAAGGTGTATAATGCTGCTCATTAAAATCTGGCTGGTATTCATTAAATGGTTTTCAGTTCCTTCAAACACTGGTACTCCAAATAACTATTAGAATGGGTTTGCTGTCTATGTACAGATATAGAAAAGTACAAGATTTAGTAAGTGAAACAAATCAAGATGAAAGGCAAGGTGATCCCAATATAAACACACATTTATACACATGTGTTGTAAAGGCATTATCTTAAAGGGGGGGAATAGGAGGAGGTACACAAAAACTAACAATGATATATCTGATGAGGACAGCAGAATTGGAGGGACACGACAAACTCCTTCACTGTGGCTAAGCCCCCTACGTCTAACCTATCTGCAGGTCAGTCTGTTTTTAGGCACCTGAGAGGACAGGACACACACACAGGCCAGAAAACTCCATGAGGCCCCCAGGACGAGCCTGGGCTCCATCCAAAGCTTAAATGGGTTCAAGTGCTCTCCTGTCTTCCTCTGCCCCTGAGCACCTCAAGGCCATGATCAGATGGATTAGGGTGACCACCGCATAAGCAGCGCCCCTTTCTGCCTGATCACAGCCTCTGAAGACCCAGCTGGACATGGTGAGGCCCTGGTCCCCCTCAGAGGCACAGCCCCTGGGGTCACTGAGGAGTGCGCTGGGAATGTGTAGGGTGAGTATGGGAGAGGTTGATGTGGATCTGCAGGAGGAATGTAGGGAGGAGGAGGAGGTGCTTTGAGGATGGCGGGTGTGTCGGTTTGAAGTTAATGGAATGAGGGAGTGGGGAAGACAGCAATAAGGTGGGGGATGGGGAAATAGTGCGGTACAATGTATAGGACAGGGAAAGAGCAGGAAGCCCCTATTTGAAGATAAAGACCATGGCCAGGCCCCCGCGAGACCTGTGTCAATTTAGTGCCTCCATCAGTCTGGCTCTAGAGTCAAGCCACTAGTAACCACATTCCTGTCCATGGTAATAGCAATGCAGTGACATTAGCCCCACTTTGCAGCTGAGAAAATGGAGGTGCAGAGATCATGCCTGGCTCACCTCACCCTGTTTCATAGCTGGTCAGCTGTGGAGCTAGCATTTGGTCCCAGCTCTGCTCCACCCTGAGCCTTGGCTCTAAACCACCACATCATGCAGACCCCAGCATCTCCAAGCTTTCCCAAAGCTTCTGGTTCTCATCGTTTCTAGAAAAATCCCACTAAAAAACCTCCCTCCTGAATCTTAAAAAATTAGCCAAGCAAAAGAAGCCAGACTCTGAAGAGGACACACTGTGTGAATCCATGGGTGTGCACTGCAGTGGGGACAGCTGTCATCAATGGGGACACAGCAGTGGTTGCCCAGACTTTGGGATGGAGACTGAATGTGAACTCTGTGGGTAATAGAATGGTCTAGATTTTTTTCTGTCTGTGTCACCCAGGCTGGAGCGCAGTGACACAATCATGGCTTACTGCAGCCGCAACCTCCTGGGCTCAAGCAATCCTCCAACCTCAGCCTCCAGAATAGCCACCACACCCAGCTAATTTTTGTATGTTTTGTAAAGACAAGGTTTCATTTGTGTTGCCCAGGCTGGTCTCAAACTCCTGAGTTCAAGCAATCTGTCTGTCTTGGCCTTCCAAAGTTCTGGGATTACAGGCATAAGCCACCACACCCAGCCTAGAATGTTCTGTATTTTGGTTGCAAGATGGTCACACAGGTGTATAAACTTGTCCCCCAAAAATCAATGAAATGTACATCTAAAATGGATACATGTTATACGCATACAAATTATGCTTCAATAAAAGCTGATTTAAATACCTCTATCCATCTCAGTTATGACACAGAGATCACCACACTAGGATCCACGTGTGTTTGGGTGTCAGGGGAAGGATAAAGGTCCCTGCACTCCAAGGGCACAGGAAAGATCCCATTACTAAAGCCCAGTGGAACAAGGGGGCTGGAGTCCAGAAAGGAGGGAGATCCAGACAGGGAAGAGGCCCAGGGGCTGGGGCGCTCGTGGATGAGGTGACCCTAGAGGTAGGGTGGGTGCTGGGCCTTGAGTGCTACTAGAACCAGCTCAGCCTCTAGCCAGTGGGCAGGGAGGAGGCACCCCAGGGGCTGAGGAGCAGAGGAAGATGCCATCCAAAGGGAGGTTGGAAAGTGCGCTGTGTGAGGTGCCTGGGGCGAGCATGGTGGAGTGAGCCTCCTGGAGCCGGGGTAAGGGATGCAGAACAAGGTGCAAGACACAGGCCCCTCAGGGTCACTGTGGGTGACCGCTGAGCACAGAAGTACCAGCATCCTGGGGTACCATTCTCCCATCCCACCCCCACAATTCTCCACCTCCTCTACCAGAGTTTCCCCCAGAGGTTCTCAGTAGGCCCCTTGAGGGAAGGCTGGAAAAGGGAGAAGAAAGCAGGACTCAGTGAGGGTCCCAGTGGGACCAGCCCTCTGCTTGTGCTCCCAGGCCCACAGCCTGCAGAGGAGGGAACGCAGGTCTCCTGGGAATGGGCTGTTCTAACGCAACCCTCAGCCCCTGCCTCAGGCATTTCCTCTGCAACAGCCCCAGCCCCATCCCCAGATAAGTGACCCTCACATGCAGCCCCTGGCACAGCAGCCTCCCAGGAGGACCCAGTTTACTTGGTGGATCCTGTACCTTGGGAAGCCCCATGGCCCCCTTTAAAGATCTCCACCTGATCTATATCCACCTGTGGTCCTCACCTGATCTTATGCAGTCACCTGTTTGCTGACTGGCCCCTTTCCTCACTGGTTCCTAGAGGGCAGAGACTGAGTATTCGTCATGTTTGTGACTCTAGAGGCTGCATAATACCAGGACATAGTAGGTGAAAAATAATTGTTCACCGAATGTATAATGAGTGGATGGATGAATGGACTAACTACTCATAGCCCACCTCTCTGAGGAGACCTGAAGCCCTCAGGGTCTGCATTCCTGGAGACAAATTCTGTCATTCCTTCCTCTGTCCCCTCTACCCTGGCAGGGGTGGGCATGGGCATGGGCATGGAATGGACATGGGCTGCTGCTGAAAGTCCCAGATCTGAGGTGAGGAGGCTGGGCGCTTTGGGACTGGAGGAGAAAGGTGACACGGGGAAGGCAGGGGAGGGAGAAATAAAGAAACCTGGAGGGGTCGGGCACAGTGGTGCTCCCTGTAATCGCAGCACTTTGGGTGGCAGAAGAGGGGGGATCACTTGAGGCCAGGAGATCAAGGCTGCAGATCATGCCACTGCACTCCAGCCTGGGCAACACAGCAAGATCCTGTGGAAGGGAGGGAGGGAGAGAAGAAAGAAGGAAGGGAGGGAGGAAGAAATCTGGAGGGGGAAGAAAGAGGGGAAGCGTGGGAACTTGGAGTCTGAGAGAGAAATTGGAGCAGGGAGGAAGGAGGTAAAACAGAATGTGATTTATTTTTCTTTTCTTTTCTTTCTTCCTTTCTTTCTTTCTTCCTTCCTTCCTTTCCTTCCTTCCTTCCTTTCCTTCCTTTCTTCCTTCCTTTCCTTCCTGCCTTCCTTCCTTCCCTTCTTTCTTTCTTTTTTTTTTTTGACAGGGTCTCGCTCTGTCACCCAGGCTAGACTACAGTAGCATGATCTCAGCTCACTGCAATTTCCACTTCCTGGGTTCAAGTGATTCTCATGCCTCAGCCTCTGGAGTAGCTGGGATTAAAGGTGTCCACCACCACGCCCAGCTAATTTTTGTATGTTTAGTAGAGATGGGGTTTCACCATGTTGGCCAGGCTGGTCTCAAACTCCTGACCTCAAGTGATCCACCCGCCTTGGCCTCCCAAAGTGCTGGGATTACAGGCATGAGTCTCAGTGCCCAGCCTTATAGTATTTTCTTATAGCAGCCTGGACAAATTAAGACAGGGGACTAGAACAACAGAAGTTTAATTGGCTCACAGTTCTGGAGGTTAGAAATCCAAAATCAATGTGTCAGCAAGGCTATGCTCCTGAAACCTGTAGGAAAAGGACCTTTCCTTTCTTCTTCCTAGCTTTGGGGGATGAGCTGACATCCCCCCATGGTGTTCCATGGCATGGAGACACATCGCTCCAATCCTGTCTTCACATGGCATTCTCCCTGTGTTTTCACATATTCTTCCCCCTGTGCACATTTGTGCCTGTGTCCCACTTTCCCCTTAATATAAGGACACTGATCATATCAGATTAGGGCCCACCCAATGACTTTATCTTATTGACTACATCTGCAAAAACTCTATTTCCAAAAAGGTCACTTTTTGAGGTATTGAGGGTTAGGACTCCAACATATCTTTTAGGAGGGATACACTTCAATCTATAACACCAACCACAAGCCAGTGATTGGCTGCAGGATTCCCCTTAGGAGAGGACATAATTTTGGTCAAGTCTCTTCCCTATGGCCAAAGACAATTCCCAATGGATGACAGCAGTGACCCAGCAGCAGCCAATATTCCCAAGAGATGTGGGATGAGTCACCAGCTATGAAGAAAGGCTCCACTACATCTGCAAATCCACTGCAGCCCAACTGTTTATGCCACTCATATCTACTTGCATCCCATAGTAAATGTTCACCATTTAAAAATAATGATTCCGGTTGGTCTTGCCTCCTGGGAAAACTTAGAAGGGTTGTGTCTTTGCTACTGTGAATAGTGCTGCAATAAACATACATATGCATGTGTCTCTATGATGGAATGATTTATATTCCTTACAACCTAAATGCCCATCAATGGTAGACTGAGAAAATATGGTATATACACCATGGAATACTATGCAGCCATAAAAAAGAGTGAGATCACGTCTTTTGCAGGAACATGGCTGGAGCTGGAGTCCATTATCTTTAGCAAACTAACACAAAAACAGAAAACCAAATACCACGTTCTCACCCATAAGTGGGAGCTAAATTGTGAGAACACATGACATATAAAGGGGAACAACAGATGCTGGGGCCTACTGGAGGATGGACGGTGGGAGGAAGGAGAAGATCAAGAAAAAAAACTTATCGGTAATAGGCTTATTACCTGGGTGACAAAATGTACACGAAACCCCAACTTTACTTATGTTTAATAAACCTGCATGTTTCCTCCTGAAGAAAAAAGAAAAGGGTCAAATGGACAAGCTACAGGCCCGTCATTTACTTTGAAACCGTTAGTCACACACCTTTTCCCCTTCATCCACTACCCTTTCTAGATTCCTTTCCTGTTTGACTTGCATTTCTACTGTCTAGCCAGGCTGCCAGTAAGGGGAAGGGGAGTGGGTGCAGTGGTGATCCAGACCCTCGTCCCTGGCTATAATTCTCTGGCTATAGTTCTCAGGCTATGATTGCTGTGTGGGTTAATCTACCATTACACCTGAGCAGCGAGGCTCCAAGAAATTTTCCAGTGAATCACCCAAGCCTCATTCATAGTCTTTCCTTCTCACCCCCACCTAGTGTAGCAGCAGTGCATCTTCTCCTAATGATCAGGGTTAATTATTCCTGCCAATTAAGTGACTCCTTTCATTATAGAGTGACTGCTTGTCTCTTGGTATAAGGAGGATAAAGTGACCAGGTCACAGCCATAGCTTTATGTTTAGTGAGACTCTTACTGTGACCCCTGATAAATGTCTTCCCTCCCTAGAATCTAGTACCTCCAGTCAGATGGAGCCTGAAGTTACAGGGACAGAATACATAAATTCCCAAGTGAATAACTTGAGAGGTAGTCACAGGTCCACTATCATTCCACACATTGGTTCCTGTTAGGGACTCAGCATTGTGTAATGGACATTCACTTGGGGCATGGTTGGGCATTCTACAACTGGTAGGTCAATACAGCCCACTGTCTGCCTGTTTTTGTACATTCTGCAAAGAATACTTTGTACATTTTGCAGTGATTGGAAAAACTCAAAGAATATTGTTTCATGACACATGAAAATTATACAAAATTCAAATTTCTGTGTCTATCATGCTTATTTACCTATATATTGTCTATAGCCACATTTGCACTACAATGACAGAGTTAAATATTTGTTGAAGGGGACCATACATGGCACTCTTCTCACTTCCACTGCTGCTCAGCCCACAAAAATCACAGAGGTGCAGTTATAGCTAAACGGTGTTTTGTGTGCCACATATAGTGCTGTACTGTGACCTATTTTTTAATTACCAGTGCATGCCCATCACATCAAAATAAGAAGAAAAGAGAAAAGCAGACTTTAAATGTCGCACTTTTAAGACAATGGCAAAGCATTGTGTCCATTATGCAATGACACTATAGCTGTGCTAAAAGAACACGATGTTATACATCAGTGTTACAAGACTAAACACTCCACAATATTCTCAACTTGCAAGAAGTCAATAATCATCAAAGCTAGACATTTTAAGTGGCATATCTCCTCACAGTAGAATTTCTTTACAAAAACTAAAAAATGAAAATGAGACTGCAAGCAAAATAGGTTTCTAAGTTGCTCATTTGTTAGCCAAGCAGGGAAAGCTTATTTATTACCAGTAGTGAGTTAATTAAATCATATTTGATTGCAACAGCTGAAGAAATGTGTCCAGAGAAAACAAACATTTTTAGCCTTTTTTTTTTTTTTTAGGCGGACTGTAGCTCTGTCACCCAGGCTGGCATGCAGTGATGCAATCTTGGCTCACTGCAACCTCCACCTCCCAAGTTCAAACAATTTTCCTTACTCAGCCTCCCGAGTAGCTGGGATTACAGGCATGTGCCACCACACCCAGCTAATTTTTGTATTTTTAGTAGTGACAGGGTTTCACCATGTTGGCCAGGCTGGTCTTGAACTCCTGACCCCAGGTCTCCCGAATACTGGGATTACAGATGCGAGCCACCGCGCCCAGCCCATTGTTAGCCTTTTAATGAGAATAACTGCTCAAAGAGTCAAAGATACGAGTAACAATATCAATAGCCAATTAAACAACAAGGCAAATGATTTCAAGTGGTTTTTCTTGGCTCTTAATAGTTGACAGATGTACCAATACAGCTCGGCTGTTGCTTATTGAAGGGTAACTGCCAAGTTGGAAATGACTGAGAAATTAACCTGTATGTGTAGGAAACAAACATGGACGAGAATATCTGTAGAAGAAATTGAGAAAATGCTAATTCAACACAGCCTGAAATGGAATCTGCCAAGATGTGATAAATCTGATAGTAGTGAAAATACGTGTGAGGCTGAACAAAGGCTTAGTTGAAAAAACAAAGCTTATGAAAACATAGGTGCTTAAAGCCTATGGTTGTTCATTGTATCATTCATCTGTAGGTACTTTGTGGAAAATATTGGAATCAATCCTGTTACTGAACCAGTAGTGTCAATGGGAGACTTCACATGGCATCATTGACTCAACCATCATCAGTTCCATGAACTTTTTTTATAAATAGGAGCTGAATGTGCTGACTTGCCCAACCACACAACAGTTCCATAGCTTAGCAATGATAAGGTTTTACTGAGAACTTTAAAGTTTAAGGTCGAGATTGAAATTTTTCTGAATGAGAAAAACTGCCTTTAACTACTATTATCAAACACTGAATAGCACTAGAAACAAGTTTTTGCTGCAGTCTTTATGTTCCTTAATGAATTAAACCTGAAGTTAAAAGGCAAAACAAAACTTATACATAATATCTATATTACGGTAAAGTCAAGTTGGCAACAATTTTGAATCACAAGTAATGTTAGGCTGCTCTAAGTACATCCTGAGCTGTCAAAAGTTAAAACATGAAGTGAGATATCCATTCCCACACAAATTTGCAGGGGGTATCTTTTCTGAACTCAAACTGCAGTTCCAGCAGCGCATGCATTTCAGACTTCTATGCAAGTACAAGGGGAATTTCAACATTTCTAAATATATTTTTTTAAGCAATTGAGTAGCAACCACCTGAACATCAACTGCAAGTAATCAACAATGTAATGATATGCATACAGGCAAATGTCAAAAGAAGAATCTAATAGAACTCTATAAATATCTCCCAAGTGAAGAATATTCTCAAAGTCATATGTTCATGGATTCTATATTAGTCCATTTTTCCACTGCTATAAAGAAATACCTGAGACTGGGTAATTTATAAAGAAAACAGGTCTAATTGGCTCATGATTCTTCAGGCTGTACAGGAAGCATGGCAGCATCTGCTTGGCTTTTGGGAAGACCTCAGGAAACTTACAATCATGGCAGAAGATGAAAGGGAAGCTGGTACTTCACATGGCTGGAGCAGGAGGAAGGGTTGCAGGGGAGGTGGCGGAGGTGTTACACTTTTAAACAACTAGATCTCATGGAAACTCACTATCACAAGAACAGCACCAAGGGGATGGTGCTAAATCCTTCATGAAGGACCACCCCCACGCTCCAATCACCTCCCACCAGGCCCCACCTCTAACAATGAGAATTACAATTCAACATGAGATTTGGTGGGGATACAGACCCAAACCATATCAGATTCATATTAGTACTTGGCAGTACTAAATATTTTACATAGTGCCTATACGTGTAAAAAGACAGTGCAAAGATGAAATACATAAAATTAATCACATATAAGCATGTGCAACTGATTTTGGTGACAGGAAACACTAACTTTCAGCCCTAATTAAACTAAACATTGTCCCTCCCCCCCCAAAAAAAATGCATTATTTTCATTAGTCCACCTGTATTACAAAACTTACTCAATTTTTATTATATCTTTAATTTCATCAATAAAAATTTGTGGAAACTTGTTTTATCTCTTGCTATATAACTACGTATACACATCACATCATCAATTTTGCCTCTCAGCCCATGAAGCTGGAAATGTTTACTATGTATCTAATCCTTTACTGGAAAAGTTTACTAACTCATTTCTCTAATGGCTAACGGTGATGAGCATCTTTTCATGTCCTTAGTTGGTATCTACATATCTTCTTTAGTAATGTGTCTGCTCAAGTCTTTGGCCATATTTTAATGGGCTGTTTATTTTATTACTGTATTCATTGAGGTTCTCCAGAGAAACAGAACCAGTAAGAGGTAGAGATAGAAATAGATTTATCATGGGATTGGCTCACTGAAACCATGGAGGCTGAGAAGTCTCACAATCTGCTCTCTGAAAGCTGGAGAACCAGGAAAGCTGGTGATGTAATTTGGCTGGAGTTGGAAGGGTGGGAAAGGGAGGAGTGCCCTCTGATGCAAGTCCCAAAGTCCAAAGCCAGAGAACCAGGAGTTCTCTAGGAGAAGGTGAATGTCCCAGCTCAAGAAGAGAGAATGAATTCACACTTCTTCCACCTTTTTGTTCTATTTAGGCTCTCAACAAATTGGATACTGGCCACCACACTGGTGAGGGCAACCTCATTGACCCAGCCTACCAATTTTAATGCTAATCTCGTTCAGAAACATCCTCACAGACACACCAAGAAATCATGCTTTACCAGCTATGTGGGCATCTTTTAGCCCAGTCAAGTTGACACATGCATTAACCATCACAATTACTACTAAATTTTGAGTCTTCTGTATATATTATGGATAAAAATTATCTGTGAGGTATGTGATTTACATTTTCTCCCATTATGTGGCTTATATTTTCATTCTCTTAACAGTGTCTTTCACGGATGAAGTCCAATTAATAAATTTTTTTCCTTTATGAATTTCACATTTGTTGTCATATGTAAGAACTGCTTTTCTAATTCTAGGTGATAAAGATTTTCTCATACGTTATCTGCTAAGATTTTATAGTTATATTTTACATTTATAACCATGATTCATTTTGAATTAATTTTTATATGAAGATTAGGTTGAGGTTCATTTTCTTGCATATGAATTTCCAGTTATTTGACCATGTTGAAAAGACTGTCCTTTTTCCATTGGAATTCCTTTGTATCTTTGTCAAAAAATGATTGGCCTTGTTTGTGTGAATCTATCTCTGGACTGTCTAGTCTATTTCATTGATCTATGTGTCTATCCCTTTACCAATACCACAGTCTTAATTATTACTGCAGCTTTATAATGTCTTAAAATTAAATAATATGATTACTCTACATTTATTGTTTTTTTCAGAAGTGCTCTGGCTTTCCTAATTCTTTGAATTTTCCACATAAATTTTAGAATCAGCTTGTCTATATCTATAAAAATCTTACTGGCATTTTGATTGGAATTACATTAAATCTATAGATCAATTTGTGTATAATTAACATCTTTACTTTGCTGAATCTTCCAATCTGTGAATACAGTATGTTTCTCCATTGATTTAGGTCTTCTTTGGTTTCTTTTGTCAGTGTTTTTTAGTTTTTCAAATATAGATTTTTTACATGTTTTGTTAGATTTATACTTAAGAATTTCATTTTATGGAGCTATTGTAAATAGCACTGCTTTTATATTTAAGTTTCCAGTTGTTAGTATATAGAAACATGACTGAATTTTGTGTTAACCTTGTTTCCTGCAATGTTGCTCAATTATCTTATCTATTCTAGAAGATTTTTGGCTTTCATTTTGTAGATTCCTTGGGATTTCCTACATGGACAATCCTGTTGCTTATGAATAGGGGTAGTTTTATTTGTTTGTTTCCAATCTGTATATCTTTATTTCTTCTTCTGGCAGGAACATCTAGTAAATAGGACTGGCAAGAGAAAATACTCTTACCTTGTTCCCAACCTTGGTGGAAAGCATTTCATCTTTCTCTATTAAGTAGGATGTTAGCTGTAGGCTTTTTGTAGATAAACTTAATCAGGTTGAGAAAATTCCCTTCTAGTCCTAATTTGCTGAGAGTTTTTATTATGAACAAATGTTGAATTTTGTCAAATGTTTTCTGTACTTCAAGTGATACGACCATGTGGTTTTCCCCCTTTAAATTAATCATATAAGTTACAATGGTTGGTTTTCAAGTATTGAAACTGCATTCTTGAAATACTGAAGTTGTGCATTCCTGAAATAAGGCCCACTTGGTCATGTTGTGGTGTGTGTGTAATACATACAGTCATGCACTACATAACAGTATTTCAGTCACATACACACCAGTGGTCCCAGAATGCTATAATACTACATTTTTACTGTACTTTTTCTATGTTAGGTACACAGACACTTACCATTGTGTTATAATTGTCTAAAGTATTCAGCAGAGTAACATGCTGTACAGGTTTGCAGCCTAGGAGCAATAGGCTGTTCTTCTTCTCTATAGCCTAGTTATGTAGAAAACTACACCATCTACGTTTATGTAAGCACTCTATGGTGTTCCCACAATGATGAAATCACCTAATGATGCATTTCTCAGAACATATCCCCATCATTAAGCGATGTGTGACTGTAATATTGTATACTTTCTGCTAAATTGAATTTGCTAATATTTTGTTAATAAATTTTTTGCTCTTCTATGTTCATGAAGTATATTGGTCCACAATTTTCTTTCTTTTTTTTTTTTTCTGAGACAGAGTTTCACTCTTGTCGCCAAGGCTGGAATGCAGTGGCACAATCTCAGCTCACTGCAACCTCTGCCTCCTGGGTTCAAACATTTCTCCTGCCTCAGCCTCCCAAGTAGCTGGGATTACAGGCGCCCGCCACGTCTGGCTAATTTTTGGATTTTTAGTACAGATGGGGGTTTCACCATGTTGGCCATGCTGGTCTCGAACTTCTGACCTCAGGTGATCCACCCGCCTAAGCCTCCCAAAGTACTAGGATTACAGGCATGAGCCACCGGGCCCAGCCTTGGTCCATAGTTTTCTATTCTTAACGCTATCTTTGTCTGGTCTTAATGTCAGGATAATGTTGGCCTCATAAAATGAATTGAGAAGTGTCTCTCGTCTTCTATTTTGCAGAAGAGATTATGTAGAATTGGTGTTATTTGTAAAATATTTGGTAGAAGTTGCCAATAAAACTATCTAGAAGGTTTTAAACTGCAAATTCAATCTTTTAGCTATAGAATGACTCCAGTTATTTATTTCATCTTGGATAACTTTTGGTATAGTAGTTTTTTTGTTTTCAAGGAATTGATTCATTTCATTAATTTAATGTGTGTATACTTACTTGTTCATAGTATTTCCTTATTATCCTTATCAAGTACCATAAGAAGCTCTGATGCTGAAATGGCCTGGCAGAATTGCCCGATTTGAATGCGGTGGTCAGGTGGTTATCCATTCACCTGGATCAGTCATTGTGGGTGGCATCTGGAAGGACTTGACCTTGGGCAAGGCAGGCTTTCTGCAGCTGAAGCAGTACCTGAAGGAGCTGACAGCTGTAGTCAGCACTCCCAGGAGCTGATACAACAGGTCCTTTGTTGAAGGGAAGTCTAAATGGTGCATCTCTGCATCCACCACAAGCACAATCTGTCTAACCTAGCTTGAGAGTCTCTCTCTCTCTCTCTTTCTCTCTCTCTCTCTCTTTCTCAGAGACAGGGTCTCACTCTGTTACCAAGGCTGGAGTTCAGTGGCATGATCACAGCTCACTGCAGCCTCAACCTTCTGGGCTCAAGTGATCTTCCCACCTCAGTCCCTCAGTAGCTGGGACCACAGGCACATATCACCATGCCCAGATAATTTTTGTATTATTTTTAGAGATGGGATCTTGCTATGTTGCCCAGGGTGGTCTAGAACTCCTGGGCTCAAGTGATCCTCCCGCCTTGGCCTCCCAAAGTACTGGGATTATGGGTGAGAGCCACTGTGCCTAGCCAGAAGTCTCATTTTCTAATAGGTGGGCATTACTAATTTATATTTACTGATTCCTAATAATATATTGGGCTTATTGCTATATTATTTTGTACTCTAAATCTATCATTTCTCTTAAGATTTATTTTTAGGCCGGGCGCGGTGGCTCAAGCCTGTAATCCCAGCACTTTGGGAGGCCGAGGCGGGTGGATCACGAGGTCAGGAGATTGAGACCAT
>NW_012114932.1:0-6763 GCF_000951035.1 Colobus angolensis palliatus | reverse complement strand
TCTCGCTCTGTCGCCCAGGCTGGAGTGCAGTGGCCGGATCTCGGCTCACTACAAGCTCCGCCTCCCGGGTTCACGCCATTCTCCTGCCTCAGCCCCCCGAGTAGCTGGGACTACAGGAGGCCACCACCTCGCCCGGCTAGTTTTTTGTATTTTTTAGTGGAGACGGGGTTTCACCCTGTTAACCAGGATGGTCTCGATCTCCTGACCTCGTGATCCGCCCGTCTCGGCCTCCCAAATGTATTTTAGATATAGAAATCTAACATAGAAGTTAGCTGAATGTAGTTTCTAATCTACCTAGACGTTATATACCTCATTGCTTTTCTTCTAGTACTTACATGTTAACAGATTTTATTTTGCCTGTGGAGCATCTACAGCAAATCAGTATCACTTGGGCCTCAAATCAGGCAAGAACTTTAGCCCAAGTTCCTTTTCTCCACACACTGTCTCCAGCAACCTCCCATGTTGCCATCATTTGAGAAATAGACATATTTTATGGAAATATACATATTTTGGCTAGACGCAGTGGCTCAAGCCTGTGATTCCAACACTTTGTGAGGCTGAGGCAGACGGATTGCTAGAGCCCCGGAATTTGAGACCAGCCTGGGCAGCAGAGTGAGACCCCATCTCTACAAAAAATACAAAAATTAGCTGGGCATTGAGGCATGGACCTGTAGTCCCAGCTACTCAGGAGGCTGAAGTGGAAGGATCACTTGAGCCTGGGAGGTGCAGCCTGAAGTGAGCCATGATCCAGCTACTGCACTCCAGCCTGATTACAGAGAGAGACCTGTCTAACAGGAAAAAAGAAATATACATATTTAATAGGAAAATCTTATTCAGTCGTAATAATAAATGTTAGTGGCATCTATACTCATCACTATGTCTTGTGCCATTCTCCTGGATTTGTTTTCCTTTGTCATGGAGTTAATTTCCCAGAGATACAGTCAGAGGCTTTTGATGTAGACTAAATTTTGAATTAAAAGAATGCCTTTCACTTTGCACTTACACTTGAATGACATTTGGGGTAGCATAGCATTCAATGCTCACATTTACTTTCTCTCAGAGCATTGGGAGTGTTGCTCTATTTTCTTCTTGCACTCAATGTTGATGCTGAGAAAGCTGATGTGAATGTGAAACTTGTTCCTTAGGAGGTGATGTGTTGATTCCTTTTCCTCTTTAAGTATTTAAGTATTCTATCTTCATCAGTTATGAGATTGTGCTGTGACCTGTGTGAAGCTCCATCTGTTTTCCTTCATCTTTTGAGGGCAAGTGAGTCTCTTTAAGCTCTGGAAAACTCATCAATGCTTTGAATGTTTCTGCCTCTGTCTCTGCAATTCCTTTCTCAGGAATACACAGTCAACCATGACTGGAACTTCTGGATCAATGCCTGATTCTTTTATTTATTTTCTTTAAGCTTTTCATTCCTCTGACCTTTTATGCTACACTCCAGGAGGATTCTTCACATCAAAATTTCCACTCACTAATCTGCACTTTATACCTGCATTCTGCTATTCATCCCATCTACTGGGTTTTAATTTTGACAAGGATTATTCCTTTCTGAGATCCATAAATGGCTTTTTAATAAAGGCTTGTTCTTTTGTATCTAAGATGTCTTCCTCCACCCAATGAGGATATTAATTTCTCAAGTCTTTCCCTTGGTTATCAGGTTTCTGCTTGCAGAGTTTAAGAATGCTTTTTCATGCTATTGGTTTCCTCCAAAGCTCGGTGGTTCTTGTTTGGGTGCTCATCTTTGTTTTTAGATTTCCCATTAGCCTATTGAGTGCCACGTCCCTGACTCCACAGATTGCAGGGGAGCCGGGGGGACAACACTTGGATAATATCGGGGTGAGTTTATGATTCTGTGCTGAGAAAGATTCTTCTGCAGAAAGTTGAGGCTGTGGCTCCACTCTCTCTTTGCAATCAGTGTTGCTGCTGAGAAAGCTGAAGTCACCCTGACTTACTCCTTGGTGGGTAAGCCATTGGTTTTATTTCCTGTTTAAATGTTTCAGCATTTTGGCTGGGCACGGTGGCTCATGCCTACAATTCCAGCACTTTGGGAGGCCAAGGCAGGTGAATCACCTGAGGTCAGGAGTTCAAGACCAGCCTGGCCAACATGGTGAAACCCCGTCTCTACTAAAAATACAAAAATTAGCCAGGTGCAGTGGTGGGCACCAGTAATCCCAGCTACTCGGGAGGCTGAGGTGAGAGAATCGCTTGAACCCAGGAGGAGGAGATTGCAGTGAGCTGAGATCGTGCCACTGCAGTCTGGGCAACAAGAGCGAAACTCACCTCAAAAAAAAAAAATTTCTATATCTTCATTCAGTTTATCTTCAGCCATAACATATTTTGCGTTCCATCTGTTTTCACTCATCTTGGTGCAGTTGGTCAGCTGTCTTAAACTGTAGTTCTTTCTAAAGAATCTCATTAAAACTCTCATTAATGATGGGAGATCCTCTCATTCATGCTTGTGTGCTCCTTCCCTCCATTCTCCATCCTTTCTCAGAAGCACACATTCGACCAACAGTGGAACTTCTGGGTCTTCCATTTCTGTGAGGTAGCCTGTCAGGGTGGGACCTCTGTGGGTGGTCCTCTGGGCAGGGTCCTTGCTGTGCAAGGGTGTCACATGGCACCAGGCCCTGGTGGGTCACAGAGCCCTCTGCCGTCAGCCACTCTTGCCAACTGTGTAGCTCAGCAGAGAGCCAGCTGCTGCTCCTGTGGGCTCCTATGGGACAGCCCACAGCCCTGCTGTCCCTGGTCAGCTAGCTCCAAGCATGGAGAAACTGCATGGCCACTCTTGCCTTTGCCTTTTCTAAAGCTTTGATTTATTGTCTTTCAGTTTTTCCACATATACCTTCTGACTTTTAGGGATTCCACATGCTTCCATTCCCTGAAGGCCCCCTTCCTATATTTTAGGTACTAGTACAAACTTTTGAAATCAATGTTTGTTTTTTTTTCTGTTATTCCTATGAATTTGTAGCGGGAGAGGAAGGCCTGAACCTCAAACATTTTGATTCATTATTTCATGAACAATTTCCAAATCTTCTCTGTGGTTATGCTTGCTTGAGGTTTGGGGTGAAAATGTTGAAGCAGATGTTGAAGCCCATGATTGAGAATTTTCTTCTGCAGATGCTTTGTCTCCATTTTTTTATTGAAAATTTAGTTTTCTCTTGCCCTTGCCTTTTCTTTTCCCTTTCCTTCCTGAATCACTCCATCAGTCTGAAATCCTCAGGCTGGGCAGTGCAACATAGCTGCACCAGGGGCAAAGAGAGCCACCATGGAACAGAGCCGGGTGAGGGAGGGTCACAAGACGGGGGAGGAAGGCATTGCTCTAGGAGGGACCAGCATGAAACCCAGGCAGTGGGAGGAGGAGTCCACACGGGGGTGTAAGTCCATACCAGTTATAGTGTCATATCAGGCAGGATGAGAAGGGCATCCTTGGTGGCATAGACCATCAGAACTTGAGCACAGTGAGGAGGATATCCACGCAGAGGGTGGCCTGACATTTTGTTTCAGCTCAGGTTGGGTGAAGGAGCATTTACCCCAGTCATCAGACCAACGTGGGGAGCCACAGCCTCAGCCACAAGAAGAGGGCAATAGATGGTGTCGTATATCAGAGATCAAGAGAAACGGGCCAGTGTCTCTGTAAGACAGGGGCCAGTAGTAGCTGTGCAGAATTAGTTGCACACAGGGAAAATCAAATAAGAAAATGTATTAAAGATCATCAGAGCTAGGGGTGTCACTCTCAGAAAGAAGAGTAGAAATATGGAAAGGAGGCTGGGCACAGTGGCTCACACCTGTAATCCCAACACTTAGAGGCCAAGGTGGGTGGATCACTTGAGGTCAGGAGTTCAAGACCAGCCCAGCCAACATGGCAAAACCCTGTCTTTACTAAAAATACAAAAATTAGCCAGTCGTGGTGGTGGACGCCTGTAATCCCAGCTACTCGGGAGGCTGAGACAGGAGAATTGCTTGAACCAGGGAGGCGGAGGTTGCAGTGAACCAATATTGTGCCAATGCACTCCAGCCTGGGTGACAAAGCCAGACTCCATCTCAAAAAGAAAAGAAATATGGAAAGGAGAAAACCAGAGTGAATTCTTAAATTTGGGGTGGGATTGGAGGTATCAGTGTGAGCTCACAGATTTCAATATAGATAGGCACAGAAATGAACACGGATATAAATGTGCAATGCTTATGCATATACACAAACATGTATTTCCTGGCTCTGTCCACTGAGGAGGCCTGGGAGTGGGAGTACTTCAACAATGATGAACATGACTCTGTGTGCTTTGCTGGGCCACTCCAGCTGACCCCAGAATTGGCTGTTTTTTCCATGGCTACCAGTATTTAAGGCTTGTTTGTGACTCCTTTCCTTGTTTTGATGCTGATGCAGAAAAATTTTTCAGCTTTATTGAGGTATAATTAACAAAGTTAAACGCAAAGTAGGTGTACAAACTTGATGTTTTGAAGGTGCTAGCTTTTACGGTGCTTGACGTTTACCCCGGAAGGTGGGGAATGTTAGCGCCAGTTCACAGCTCAGGACACTGGGCTCAGAGAGGGGAAATGACTTGTCCATGGCCACAGGACAGTGAGAGGTGGAGCAGATGGAATTCAGAGCTCTATGCTCTGATACTCTGAACACAGGACAACAGGGGCAAGGAGAAAGACAGGAATCCTTCAGAGTGGGTATGAGAGACCCAGGCCCTGAACGAGACACAAGGGGCAGGACATGGCAGGACAGAGCAGGAAATACAGAGCTCATGCCCGAGAGCTAGAGCCTGAGACTTCTGGGCAGCATCTCAGAACATCTATGAGCTGAGGGACCAGCTCTCCAGGGCACAGTCATTGAAGCAGGGCTGGACATAGGGCTGTGACCCAGTCCTCAGAATCCCCCCTTTCTGCAGGGAACCACAGGACAGTGACAGCAGTGTTGACAGGCAGAAGTTCAGCCTAATTTTAACCTCTTTTTTTGTTACTAATTTTTTAATTGATAATTGATAATAATTATACATAATTATGGGGTATAATGTTATATTTCAATGCATGTATATATACTGTAATGACCAAATTGGGATATTTACCATATCCATCACTTTAAACATTTATCATTTCTTTGTAGTGACAACATTCAAAAATCTTTTTTTAAGTACCTTAAAATATACACTACATTGTTATTTGCTAAGTGGCAAACAGGTATGTGAAAAATTGTTCAACATCACTAATCATCAGAGTAATGCAAACCTTCACCTCTTAATTGGCCCTTATCATCACCTGGGCCCCAACCCCACCCTAGCTGTCAGCATTTCACAGGAAGGGACTTTCAGAAGAGCCAGCTCTGCCTGGATTGGCCCTTGCAGAAGTTGGGCCAGTGGGGAGGGTAAGGAACACAAGACTAATGCCTGCTCAGCTCCTGCAGCTGTGATAGCCTGAGGTCTAACACTCACCAGAGGGTTGGGTTGGCAGCAAAATGCCCTCTCTCCCACCCCCTTGCCTGTGGAACCTCCCATGCCAGCCTGGTCTGGAGGAAAATGAGTCCTAGCTTTCATATGGGGCTCGAGGGCAAGGGACAGATGGGGTTTGAGGTGAGGATGAGCACTTGAGTTATGCTAACAGCTTCCAGTTTGGGTGTCAGATTTTTAGAAGCCAAGTATAAGGACATAGACCCCAGTGCAGCAGGGAGACAGGATCACAGGGCTTGGAGTTGGGGGGCTCCTCTCAGTCCTAGGGGTTGGGGAATAAGCCCTGAGCAACCAGACCCAGATAAGTGAATTCCTGGAGAATGTGCTGCCATTGCCATGACCACCACCCACCAGGCTTCTATTATACCCAGTCCTGGGGAGGGTGCACTATGTACATAGAATGATGTAAATATGAATGATATTCCATGAAGTTGGCCAATTGACAGGTCTGTACCCTGTCAACTTTCCTTCCTACGGCAGACATTGCTAATCAATCACAGTCTCTGCTCAGTCTGGAAAAGAGGCTCAGAGTCTTCTCCACATGAGGCCTCAGACAAGCCCTGCCCATTCCTCAGAGCTGGTATATGAATAGCCAAGTATCTGCCATCCATTGCTCTGACCTCCTGAAGCTTGTCAGAGACTATCTGGAAAAGACCACTTCATTCCTTTATTGAGAGGGGAATACACTCTGTCACAATGCAAGGCCCTGAGCCCAGCAAGATCTCCAGCTGGAGATGCAGCTGGTTGGCTGTGACTCTGTATTGGCCTTTGATGAACCCCCGGGAAGCACAGGAGCGGCACCTCCAGTAGGCCTGGATGATGAGAACAGCATTGAGCACCTGGCAATAGTGCCTGCGGATGCGCCACATGCGGGCCTGTGACTGCAGTGTGACTGCTGCCCACTCCTCCCGGGAGAAGGCCTCCAGCGCCGCCCGCCGCCTCTTCTCTAGAATCTTGGACAGTATCAGCCGCCACCAGCACTGAATGATGCAGGCGCTGAGGGCCGCGTGCAACAGTGCCCGACGCACCAGGGTGCCCCGCCACCAGGCCTGGATCTTGGTGGCTACCATATCTTTGTCAGAAAGCTTCTTTTGGTTTTCTGGGGGCTTTCAAGAAAAAAGAGGGACCTGCAGAGAATGCTCCCCACTGGCTTCAGCCCTGGGGTGTGCCAGGAAAGGCCCTGATTCCCTATCAGCAACTGTCTCTTTTTCTGGAATTCAGGAGCACTGGGCAAGACACTGAAACTAGTAGGCCTCACAAAACCTAAAAAGTTAGCACCAGGTGGCCCTAGATAGGGTCCCACCCTGCCT
>NW_012114931.1:4664-4975 GCF_000951035.1 Colobus angolensis palliatus | reverse complement strand
CACTAACTCTCTCCTTGAGATATCTGAGAAGGCCTGCTTTGGATAGCACTGCAGCTGGCGCTGATAAAGGAGATTTCATCTGTTAAAAACTGGAAAGAAGCTTTGTGAGAAACTTTTTTGTGTTCTCTGAATTTGTCTCACCGAGATAGAGCGTAGGCCTCAGGAAGTACTTTGCTAACACTCTTTTGCTGGAATCTGCAGGGTGATATTTGGGATCCCACAGGGGCCCATAGTGAAAGAGGACATATCCTCACATGAATCATAGAGAGAAGCTTTCTGAGAGATTGCTCTCTGATGTGTGAATTTATCTC
>NW_012114931.1:3725-4208 GCF_000951035.1 Colobus angolensis palliatus | reverse complement strand
GGAGCAAAAGGGAGTATCCTCATACAGAGACTGGAAAGAAGCCTTTGGAGAAACTGCACTGTGATGCGTGAATGCAACTCACAGAGGTACAGTTTCTCTTCTGTGGTCAGGTTGCTAACACAGTTTTCTTGAAAT
The DNA here is from genome assembly GCF_000951035.1 of Colobus angolensis palliatus. NCBI lineage: Eukaryota > Metazoa > Chordata > Mammalia > Primates > Cercopithecidae > Colobus > Colobus angolensis. Next base: position 4,073 of record NW_012114931.1, on the reverse strand, counting down.
CTGCAATGGGATACTTCTAAGCTCAAAGAAACTCACTGTGACAAAGAAAAGAACATTGATGAAAACTACAAAGAAGCTTTCTTAGCGGCTTGTTGGTGATGTGTGAGTTTAGCTCACGGAGTTACACTCATGTTTGCTGGAGCAGGCCACTAACACTCTCCTTGAGATATCTGAAATGGGCTGATTTGGATTGCACTAGCGGCTTGCGCTCATAAATGAAATTTCATCTGTGAAAAACTGGAAAGAAGCTTTGTGAGAAACTCCTTTGTTTTCTGTGAATTTGTCTCACCGAGGTACAGCTTAGGCCTCATGAAGCACTTTGCTAACACTCTTTTCCTGGAATCTGCA
>NW_012114931.1:1471-1834 GCF_000951035.1 Colobus angolensis palliatus | reverse complement strand
CTCACGGAGTTACACTCATGTTTCCTGGAGCAGGCCACTAACTCTCTCCTTGAGATATCTGAGAAGGGCTGCTTTGGATAGCACTGTGGCTGGCGCTGATAAAGGAAATTTCATGTGTTAAAAACTTGAAAGAAGCTTTGTGAGAAACACCTTTGTGTTCTGTGAATTTGTCTCACCGAATTACAGCTTAGGCCTCAGGAAGCACTTTGGTTACACTCTTTTCCTGGAATCTCCAGGGTGATATTTGGGATTACACAGGGGCCCATAGTGAAAAAGTACATATTCTCACATAACCCTTAGAGAGAAGCTTTTTGAGAGATTGCTCTCTGATGTGTGACTTTATCTCTCAGAGTTCCACCCTGC
>NW_012114931.1:0-466 GCF_000951035.1 Colobus angolensis palliatus | reverse complement strand
CGGTGACAAAGAAAAGAACATTGATGAAAACTAGAAAGAAGCTTTCTTAGCGGCTTGTTGGTGATGTGTGAATTTATCTCACGGAGTTACACTCATGTTTCCTGGAGCAGGCCACAAACTCTCTCCTTGAGATATGTGAGAAGGGCTGCTTTGTATCGCACTGCGGCTGGCGCTGATAAAGGAAATTTCATCTGTTAAAAACTGTAAAGAAGCTTTGTGAGAAACTCCTTTGTGTTCTGTGGATTTGTCTCACCGAATTACAGCTTAGACCTCTTTTGGCACATTGCTGACACTCTTTTCCTGGAATCTGCAGAGTGATATTTTGGATCCCACTGATGCCCACAGTGAAAGAGGACATATCCGCACATAACTGTTAGAGAGAAGCTTTCTGAGAGATTTCTCTCTGATGTGTTACTTCATCTCTCAGTGTTCCACCCTGCCCTTCTTGGAACAGCTTGCTAACACT
>NW_012114930.1:12924-13428 GCF_000951035.1 Colobus angolensis palliatus | reverse complement strand
TCCCCACCCTGGCCCCGCCCTCCACATGCAGAAACATGCAGGCCCCTCTCCAGGACTGTGGGAGGAGCACGGCCCTCAGACTGACCTGTGTCCTGGCTCCTCTTACTGCCTCTTCCAGAGGTTGTCACCTGCAGCTGCCCCAGGATAAAGGCAAGGCCAGAGAGGACCCCTGGACTCCTGTGTGCCTCGGGTGGTAGGAGCAAACGTAGCCAACTGGTAGCCTGAGCAGGGCTGTGATGAGGACACCCTTGGTGGCTTGTCCCACATCAAGCTGGGAGGTGACACTGAGGATGCATTAGTCTGCAGTGTATGATAAAAACAGCATTTCAGGCCAGGTGCAGTGGTTCACGCCTGTTGTCCCAGCACTTTGGGAGGCCGAGGTGGGCGGATCATATGGGGTCAGGACTTTGAGACCAGCTTGGCCAACATGGTGAAACCTCATCTCTACTAAAAAAACAAAAATTACCCGGGTTGGTGGTGTGCACCTGTAATCCCAGCTACTTG
>NW_012114930.1:12465-12852 GCF_000951035.1 Colobus angolensis palliatus | reverse complement strand
ACCACCCTGAGCTCAAGCAATTCTCATGCCTCAACCCTCAGCCTCATGAGTAACTGGGACTACAGGTGTGCACCACCATGCCCAGCTAATTTTTTATATTTTTAGTAGAGATGGGTCTAACCATACTGTCCAGGCTGGTCTCAAACTCCTGAGCTCAAGCGATCCTCCTGCCTCAGCCTCCCAAAGTGCTGGGATTACAGGTGTGAGCCACTGCACCTGGCCGCATTTTTCTAAATCACAGTACATTTGGTTCCCAGTGCCCAGGCTCTCAGGGCAGAGAGTCCAGTGTGGTCACTTTGCATGGCCTCTCTGCCCTCCTGAGCTTGTGCCAGGGCCCCAGGGCTGACCTGGAAAAGGAAAATAGCAGAGGGTGGAGGTGGGGTGTCT
>NW_012114930.1:6358-7240 GCF_000951035.1 Colobus angolensis palliatus | reverse complement strand
CACCATGTTGGCCAGGCTGGTCTCGAATGCCTGACTTCAAGTGATCCTCCCGCCTTGGCCTCCCAAAGTGCTGGGATTACGGGAGTGAGCCACCGTGCCCGGTCTAATTTTTAATTTTTTTGTAGAGACGGAGTCTGGCTATGTTTCCCAGGCTGGTCTTGAACTCCTGGCCTCATGTGATCCTCCCACCTCAGCCTCCCAAAGTGCTGGGAATACAGGTATGAGCCACCATGCCTGGCCTCTTCTCATATCTTGATCTTAGACTTCTCTGCCTCTACAATTGTGAGAAGGAAATGTCTGTTGTTTTTAAGCCACTCAGTCTCTGGTGTTTTGTTATCACTGCCTGAATGAACAAAGACAGCCTCCCATCTGCCCGAGCACAGGCTGGGCCCCAGGAGGGTGGCAGGTGCATGGCTCACTGGTCATTAAACAGCAGGAGGGACACTAGTCCATACAAAGTGCCATGGCAGTGCTGAGAAAGAAGGAAGTCACTCTGTTTGGTGGTCAGCCTGGAGAGACTGTCTGGGAAGACGTTACAAGAGGAGGTGATATCTGAACTGGGTTTTGAAGTAGCAGTAGGAGTCTTCTCTCTGGGGAGGAGGTGGTTCCAGGCAGGGGAACAGCATAGGCAAAGGCTCAGAGGTGTGAAGGAGCAGGGAGTGAGGGACCCCGATTGGGAGGATCTTGAATTTCCTTACCTGGTGGCCAATGATTCTCAATGTCTTCCCACTTCAATGCACTTCACGTTTCTTTCCTGTCCTGCTCAAGACAGATGTCCCTTCCAGAAGTTTTTCTTTTTCTTTCTTCCTTCCTTCCTTCCTTCCTTTCTTTCCTTTCTTTCTTTCTCTTTTTTTTTTTTTTTTTGAGATGGAGTTTCACTCT
>NW_012114930.1:0-862 GCF_000951035.1 Colobus angolensis palliatus | reverse complement strand
GCAAGCGATCCTCCCGCCTCAGCCTCCTGAGTAGTTTGGACTACAGGTACATGGCACCACGCCTGGCTAATTTTTTAAATTTTTGTAGAGACGGGGTTTCACCATGTTAGCCAGGCTGGTCTTGAACCCTTGACCTCAGGTGATCCTCCCGCCTCGGCCTCCCAAAGTGCTGGGATTACAGGCTTGAGCCACCGTGCCCGGCCTACTCCACTTCTCTTTCTAAACATTAAGTGCCTCCTGCACACAGAGTGCCCTGGGCTGCAGAGATAGGACTGGGAACTCTAAGAAATGAACTACAACAGTTGCCCCCAAGGAAGACTCTAGCCTGAACCTTTGGAGTTGAGTTGAATTCAACGTAAATGAATCAAATTGAACTGAAATGAATCAAACTGAACTGAACTCAACCGAACAGGGGCAGCTGCTGGAGACTTGCCTAGAAGCCCAGTCCATCATTCTGCTTCTCCCGGACCTGTATTTGGGGTTGGGGAGAGGAGGGGCGCTGTGGTCCTGCTCCTGCCTGGGAGGCTCAGATGGGGAGGTCTGAGCTCTTCAACCAGCAAGGCTGGACACAGGCCAAGTTGCCAATCCGGAGTCCCCTCTGGTGTATGGACCTGGGAAGCTTGTCCTTGTCCCCCACCCTTCCCCAGGGAGGGGCGGTGGGAGTCTGAGAGGGGGACTTGGTCCTGAAGGCGAAGATGCCTTGGGGCCATGGTGGGAGGTGGCAAAGAACCGGGCGGGGAGGAGAGGACATTCTAGACTTGGAACCAAGTTCTGGCTTCAGAGCCCCCAGACCCTCTGGGCAGTCTGTGTCCCAGCCTGGAGTCTCAGCCAAGGGGACTTTCCTGTGCCATCCCACCCCCCG
>NW_012114929.1:3845-4822 GCF_000951035.1 Colobus angolensis palliatus | reverse complement strand
TGCTAAAATTCTCAATAAACTAGATATCGATGGAACATATCTCAAAATAATAAGAGCTATTTATGACAAACCACAGTCAATATCATACTGAAGGGGCAAAAACTGGAAGCATTCCTTTGAAAACCAGCACAAGACAAGGATGCCCTCTCTCACCACTCCTATTCAACATAGTGTTGGAAGTTCTGGCCATGGCAATCAGGCAAGAGAAAGAAATAAAGGCTATTCAATTAGGAAATGAGGGAGTCAAATAGTCCCTGTTTGCAGATGACATTATTGTATATTTAGAAAACCCCATCATCTCAGCCCAAAATCTCCTTGAGCTGATAAGCAACTTCGGCAAAGTCTCGGGATACAAAATCAATGTGCAAAAATCACAAGCATTCTTATACACCAATAAGAGACAAACAGAGAGCCAAATCATGAGTGAACTCCCATTCACAATTGCTTCAAAGGGAATAAAATACCTAGGAATCTAACTTACAAGGGATGTGAAGGACCTCTTCAAGGAGAACTACAAACCACTGCTCCTCGAAATAAAAGGGGACACAAACAAATGGAAGAACTTTCTATGCTCATGGATAGGAAGAATCAGTATCATGAAAATGGTCATACTGCCCAAAGTAATTTATAGATTCAATGCCATCCCCATTAAGCTTCCAATGACTTTTGTCACAGAACTGGAAAAAGTTCATGTGGAACCAAAAAAGATACCACATTGCCAGGACAATCCTAAGCAAAAAGAACAAAGCTGGAGGCATCATGCTACCTGACTTCAAACTATACTACAAGGCTACAGTAGCCAAAACAGCATGGTTATGGTATGAAAACAGATATGTAGACCAATGGAACAGAACAGAGACCTCAGAAATAACATCATATATCTACAACCATCTGATCTTTGACAAACCTGACAAAAACAAGAAATGGGGAAAGGATTCCCTATTTAATAAATGGTGCTGAGAAAACTGGCTAGCCAT
>NW_012114929.1:1196-1524 GCF_000951035.1 Colobus angolensis palliatus | reverse complement strand
GAGTTTGAGACCAGCCTGGCCAACATGGTGAAACACCATCTCTACCAAAAATACAAAAAAAAAATTAGCTGGGCGTGGTGGTGCATACCTGTAATCCCAGCTATTAGGGAAGCTGAGGCAGGAGAACTGTCTGAACCCAGAAGACAGAGGTTGCAGTGAGCCAAAATCACGCCACTGCACTCCATCTCAAAAGAATAAAATAAAGAAAAAAATAAAATAATAATGAGCATAAGCAACATTTCAACATATTTGGAACAACTATATTATGATTTTAAAATGTCAGTGATTTCTATTAGTGACAAAGTCACAACTTGTGCAACTATTCTAA
>NW_012114929.1:0-1146 GCF_000951035.1 Colobus angolensis palliatus | reverse complement strand
TCCCAGCACTTTGGGAGGCCGAGGCAGGCGGATCACGAGGTCAGGAGATCAAGACCATCCTGGCTAACACAGTGAAACCCCGTCTCTACTAAAAAAGTACAAAAAAATCAGCCGGGCATGGTGGTGGATGCCTGTAGTCCCAGCTACTCAGGAGGCTGAGGCAGGAGAATGGCGTGCACCTGGGAGGCAGAGCTTGCAGTGAGCTGAGATTGCGCCACTGCACTCCAGCCTGGGTGACAGAGCAAGACTTCGTCTCAAAAAAGAAAAAAAGAAAAAAGTATTTTTTTCCCATTCCAGCTCAAGACCTCCCTGAATTCTGGCAATACAGAGTCAATAGACCCAGGTTAAAAACTCCTGATACAGGTCATTCATCCAATACTCTGACCTCTTGTTCCTTGATATCTTTAACTTCAGTCATTTTTTTCCTCCCTTCCATCCTGATTACCACTCACATAGTAATGACCTGGAACTTGTCCTTCCCTAATACTTCATCACCTCCAAAATCTGTTTCATAGACCCACTCTCTAACCTTTTTCCTTCCAGTTCATTTACTGTGCAGACATTTTTGCCATAACACCACATAGGAATTCCTGAAAAACCTCCTGTTCTGTAAAATTACCCACTAAAGTAATGGAGCTTATGGAGAAAATTCTGGAAGCACACTCAAAATCTATGCCAGCTTGTAACCAGAACACTACCAAAAGCACAAGAAAACTTGTATCGCCCAGGCAAATAGCACAGAACAGCTGTAAAATATTTAAAAATGGGCCAGGCACAGTGGCTTATGCCTGCAATCCCAGCACTTAGGGAGGCCAAACTGGGTGGATCACAAGATCAGGAGTTCAAGACCAGCCTGGCCAAGATGGTGAAATCCTGTCTTTACTAAAAATACAACAAATGAGCCGGGCGTGGTGGTGGGCACCTATACTCTTAGCTACTCAGGAGGCTGAGGTAGGAGAATCGCTTGAACCCAGGAGGCAGTGAGAGGTTGCAGTGAGTCAAGATCACACAACTGCACTCCAGCCTGGGCGACAGAGCGAGACTCCCTCTCAAAAAAAAAAAAAAAATTAAAAATGCGTACACACACACACACACACACACATCCCAAAAAAGGAGTTAAAGAGCTGGCTTGCCATTTTGAAATAG
>NW_012114928.1:16532-16840 GCF_000951035.1 Colobus angolensis palliatus | reverse complement strand
GGCCAGGCTGGTCTTGAACTCCTGTCCTCAAGTGATCCACCCGCCTCGGCCTCCCAAAGTGCTGGGATTACAGGTGTGAGCCACAATGCCCAGCCGTTATGCATGCTTTCAATCAAATTTTAGAGAGGGCCTCCTCTGTACCAGGCACAAGGGATGTATGTGAACACTGGTCCACAAATGCCTCCTGCCTTCATGAAGCACACAGACCCAAGGGGGAAATAAACCAAGAACCATATAGGCATGTCGCAAATCATCATGAGTACTGTGTGGAAAAGCGGAGAATATGACCAGCGAATATAGCAGGGGGC
>NW_012114928.1:10171-10902 GCF_000951035.1 Colobus angolensis palliatus | reverse complement strand
GCCCACCATGCACGGCTAATTTTTTTGTATTTTTTTTAGTAGAGACAGGGTTTCACCGTGTTAGCCAGGATGGTCTCGATCTCTGACCCTGTGATCTGCTTGCCTTGGCCTCCCAAAGTGCTAGGATTACAGGCGTGAGCCACCGCACCCAGCCTCCCTTCTTTTTTTGAGACAGGATCTCTCTCTGTCACCCAGACTGGAGTGCAGTGGCACCATCATGGCTCACTGTAGCCTTGACCTCCTGGGCTCAAGCAATCCTCCCACCTCAGCCTCCCAAGTAGTTGTGACTACAGCCTCACAACACCATGCCTGGCTAATTTTTAAATTATTTGTAGAGACAGTCTTACTATGTTGCCCAGGCTATTCTCAAACTCCTGGGCTTAAGTGATCCACTCACATTGGCCTCCCAAAGTGCTGAGATTACAATTGTGAGCCACTGTGCTGGCCCTAATCCTTTACTTCTAAGGGGAGGAGTCAGAAGATGTATGGGAGCTCAAGAGAGGAGCCCCAGGGGTCTGAGGATGAAGGGAGGGAGAGATGAGCTCCTAATGACTGTTTGCTTGGCGATGGCCACTTCAGACTTTGAAAACAGGATTGGCTAGGGCCGGGCCCAGTAGCTCACACCTGTAATCCCAGCACTTTGGGAGGCTGAGGCGGGCAGATCATGAGGTCAGGAGATTGAGGCCCTCCTGGCCAACATGGTGAAACCCCGTCTCTACTAAAAATACAAA
>NW_012114928.1:0-1851 GCF_000951035.1 Colobus angolensis palliatus | reverse complement strand
TACAGGCGCCCTCTACCATGCGTGGCTAATTTTTTTTTTTTTTTTTTTGAGATGGAGTCACGCTCTTGTTATCCAGGCTGGATGGAGTGCAATGGTGAGCTCTCTGCTCATTGCAACCTCTGCCTCCCAGGTTCAATTGATTCTCTTGCCTCAGCCTCCCGAGTAGCTGGGATTACAGGCATGCGCCACCACACTGGGCTAATTTTGTATTTTCAGTAGGGTTTCTCCATGTTGGTCAGGCTGGTCTTGAACTCCTGACCTCAAGTGATCCACCCACCTCTGCCTCCCAAAGTGCTGGGATTACAGGTGTAAGCCACCGTGCCCAGCCTAATTTTTGTAGTTTTAGTAGAGATGAGGTTTCGCCATGTTGCCAGGCTGGTCTTGAACTCCTGACCTCAGGTGATCCGCCTGCCTCGGCCTCCCAAACTGCTGGGATTACAGACATGAGACATCGTACCTGCTGGAGACCCCATCTTGAAAATAAAAAAAGAAAAAAGAAAAGAGGGCCTGGTGTGGTGGCGCAAGCCCGTCATCCCACCACTTTGGGAGCTTGAGGTGGGCAGATCACCTCAGGTCAGGAGTTTGAGACCAGCCTGGGCAACATGGAGAAACCTTGTCTCTACTAAATATACAAAAATTAGCTGGGCATGATGACAAGCACCTGTAGTCCCAGCTATTCGTGAGGCTGAGGCAGGAGAATCGCTTTGACCCAGGAGGTGGAGGTTGCAGTGAGCTGAGATTGCAGCACTGCACTCCAACCTGGGTAACAGAGCAAGACTCCGTCTCAAAAAAGAAAAAAAAAAAAAATGAGCCAAGCATGGTGGTACATGCTTGTAATCCCAGGTAATTGAGAGGTTGAAGCACGAGAATCGCTTGAACCCAGGAGGTGGAGGTGCAACCTTACAGTGAGCCGAGATCACACCACTGCACTACATCCAGCCTGGGTGACAGAGTGAGACCCTGTGTCCAAAAAAAAAAAAAAAGAAAGAAAGAAAAGGAAATGATGGTTTTTACTTGCATCTGTTAATTCATCGATTTATTCTACAAACACTTATTGGAAAGTTAATATTGGCAGGGCTGTGCTAAACATTGTATATACAGCAATGAAGCAAATGGACACAATCCTTGCCCCCGAAAAGCTTAAAGTCTGGTGACAAAGAAAGACCTCTAGTTTTTTTGTGGTTTTGTTTGTTTTTCTGGGAGAGTCTTGCTGTGTTACCCATGCTGGGGTACAGTGCTGTAATCATAGCTCACTGCAACCCCAAGCTCCTGCGCTCAAGCGATCTTGCCACTTCAGCCTCCTGAGTAGCTGGAAAAAGTTGGGACTACAGGCACACGCCCAGGTAACTAAAAAAAAAAAAAAAAAAAAAAAATTGTGTAGAGAAAAGTTCTGATCCTCTGATACTTTTGTAACGCATGAGTGTGATGATTGGGTGTTTACGGGCATGTGTGAGATGTGCCACCCTTGAACCTTGTTACAATGTTGGCACATTACCCTTCTGACATGAAGAAAAGAAAAAAAGAAAAAAGGAGTCTCGGCTAGGCGTGGTGGCTCATGCCTGTAATCCCAGCACTTCGGGAGGCCAAGGCAGGTGGATCACCTGAGGTCAGGAGTTTGAGACCAGCCTGGACAACATGGCGAAACCCCATCTCTACAAAAACACACACAAAAAATTAGCCAGGCATGACAGTGGGTGCCTATAATCCCAGCTACTCAGGAGGCTGAGGCGGGAGAATGGCGTGAACCTAGGAGGAGGAGCCTGCAGTGAGCCGAGATTGTACCACTGCATCCCAGCCTGGGTGACAGAGTGAGACTCCGTCTCAAAAAAAAAAAAAAGAAAAAGAAAAAAG
>NW_012114927.1:6273-6838 GCF_000951035.1 Colobus angolensis palliatus | reverse complement strand
AAAGTTCTAGGGTACATGTGCATAACGTGCAGGTTTGTTACATATGTATACTTGTGCAATGTTGGTGTGCTTCACCCATCAACTCGTCAGCACCCAACAATTCACCATTTATATCAGGTATGACTCCCAATGCAATCACTCCCCCCTACCCCCTCCCCATGATAGGTCCCGGTGTGTGATGTTCCCCTTCCAGACTCCAAATGATCTCATTGTTCAGTTGCCACCTATGAGTGAGAACATGCAGTGTTTGGTTTTCTGTTCTTGTGATAGTTTTCTAAGAATGATGGTTTCTAGCTGCATCCATGTCCCTACAAAGGACACAAATTCATCCTTTTTTATGGCTGCATAGTATGCCATGTTGTACATGAGCCACATTTTCTTAATCCAGTCTGTCACAAATGGACATTTGGGTTGATTCCAAGTCTTTGCTATTGTGAATGGTGCCATAATAAACATACATGTGCATGTGTCTTTATAGCAGCATGATTTATAATCCTTTGGGTATACACCCAGTTGTGGGATGGCTGGGTCATATGGTACATCTAGTTCTAGATCCTTGAGGAAT
>NW_012114927.1:2885-3869 GCF_000951035.1 Colobus angolensis palliatus | reverse complement strand
AAAGGAAAAAATCTTAAGGGCAGCCAGAGAGAAAAGTCGGGTTACCCACAAAGGGAAGCCCATCAGACTAACAGCAGATCTCTTAGCAGAAACTCTACAAGACAGAAGAGCATGGGGCCCAATATTCAACATTCTTAAAGAAAAGAATTTTAAACCCAAAATTTCCTATCCAGCCAAACTATGTTTCATAAGGGAAGGAGAAATAAAATCCTTTACAGATAAGCAGATGCTTAGAGATTTTGTCACCACCAGGCCTGCCTTAAAAGAGACCCTGAGGGAAGCCCTAAACATGGAATGGAATAACCAGTACTAGCCATTGCAAAAACATGCCAAAATGTAAACATCATCGAGCCTAGGAAGAAACTGCATCAACTAACGAGCAAAATAACCAGTTAATATCATAATGGTAGGATCAAGTTCACACATAACAATATTAACCTTAAATGTAAATGGACTAAATGCTCCAATTAAAAGACACAGACTGGAAAACTGGATAAAGAGCCAAGACCCATCCGTCTGCTGTATTCAGGAGACCCATCTCACATGCAGAGACATACATAGGCTCAAAATAAAGGGGGGTTGGAAGATCTACCAAGCAAATGGAGAACAAAAAAAAGCAGGAGTTGCAATCCTAGTCTCTGATAAAACAGACTTTAAACCATCAAAGATCAAAAGAGACAAAGAAGGCCATTACATAATGGTAAAGGGATCAATTCAACAGGAAGAGCTAACTATCCTAAATATATATGCACCCAATAGAGGAGCACCCAGATTCACGAAGCAAGTCCTTAGAGGCTTACAAACAGACTTAGACTCCCATACAATACTAATGAGAGATTTCAACACTCCACTGTCAACATTAGACAGACCAATGAGACAGACAGTTAAAAAGGATATCCAGGAATTGAACTCATCTCTGCACCAAGTGGACCTAATAGACATCTATAGAACTCTCCACCCCAAATCAACAGAATATACATTCTT
>NW_012114927.1:0-834 GCF_000951035.1 Colobus angolensis palliatus | reverse complement strand
TCAATAAATTCGGTATTGATGGAACGTACCTCAAAATATAAGAGCTATTTATGACAAACCCACAGCTAATATCATACTGAATGGGCAAAAACCAGAAAAATTCCCTTTGAATACTGGCACAAGACAGGGATGTCCTCTCTTACCACTCCTATTCAACAAAGTGTTGGAAGTTCTGGCTAGGGCAATCCGGCAAGAGAAAGAAATAAAGGTATCCAGTTAGGAAGAGAAGAAGTCAAATTGTCCTTGCTTGCAGACGACATGATTGTACATTTAGAAAACCCCATTGTCTCAGTCCAAAATCTCCTTAAGCTGATAAGCAACTTCAGCAAAGTCTCAGGATACAAAATTAATGTGCAAAAATCACAATCACAAGCATTCTTATACACCAGTAACAGACAAACAGAGAGCCAAATCATGAATGAACTTCCATTCACAATTGCTTCAAAGAGAATAAAATACCTAGGAATCCAACTTACTAGGAATGCAAAGGACCTCTTCAAGGAGAACTACAAACCACTGCTCAGTGAAATCAAAGAGGACACAAACAAATGGAAGAACATACCATGCTCTTGGGTAAGAAGAATCAATATCATGAAAATGGCCAAGCTTATTTACAGATTCAATGCCATCCCCATCAAGCTTCCAATGAGCTTCTTCACAGAATTGGAAAAAACTGCTTTAAAGTTCATATGGAACCAAAATAGAGCCTGCATTGCCAAGAAAATCCTAAGTCAAATGAACAAAGCTGGAGGCGTCACGCTACCTGACTTCAAACTATACTACAAGGCTACAGCAACCAAAACAGCATGGTACTGGTACCAAAACAGAGCTATA
>NW_012114926.1:17804-18731 GCF_000951035.1 Colobus angolensis palliatus | reverse complement strand
CACAATCTCAACTCTCTGCCTCCCAGGTTTAAGTGATTCTCCTGCCTCAGCCTCCCAAGTAGCTGGGATCACAGGCACGTGCCACCACACCTGGCTAATTATTTATTTATTTATTTATTTATTAGTTGAGTCTGACTCCCGACCTCAAGTGATCTGCCCACCTCAGCCTCCCAAAGTGCTGGGATTATAGGTTTGAGCCACTGCACCCAGCCTATGTTTTGTTTTTTTTAAACACTGAAAACATTTGTTTTCCTGCAGATGTACCTGTACATAACGTGTTATGACAAAAAAAAAAAAAAACTACAAACAAACTAATGAAAATAACTACATCTTATTATCCCTGTTTAACAGATGAGAAACTGAGATCCGAGGACACACATCCAGGACTTGGAAGAATAGCTGATTGAACTGGGGTCTACCTGGCCACCATCTTTGCTCTTACAAAATTAGCTGTAAATATGTAGGACTTAAGCAGGGCAGAGCTTATCTGAGTGAGAGCCTGGCGTTAACATTAGTCATCTGTAGAAATCACTATATCCAGGAGGGTGGGATAACCGGAATTGTTGGTCCATCAAATACCATTTTTGACAAACAATCAGTATCAAAACATTTTAAATGCTCATACTTTTGTTGTGGTCATTTCAGCCTTAGGAATCAATCCCAAAGACAAACAGACTTGTGTTTGCCGAATCAGATTTTCATTACAGCATTATTTATAAAAGCAAAAAGTTGGGAACAGTAGAAATATCCAACAATAGAGAAATGTCTAGATAAATCCTGGCATATTCATGATGAATGATTATGCAGCCATTCAAAATAATTTTTTGAAGAATGTTTACAATATAAAGTGAAAAATATATTATATAAGTATATAATATATATAATAGAATATAAAGCCATAAAGTATATCCAAGTTTCTTTTTTTTT
>NW_012114926.1:9137-10522 GCF_000951035.1 Colobus angolensis palliatus | reverse complement strand
TTCAAGTGATTCTCCTGCCTCAGCCTCCCAAGTAGGTGGGATTACAGGTGTGTATCACCACGCCCAGCTAATTTTTTGTATTTAGTAGAGAGGGGGTTTCACCATGTTGGTCAAGCTGGTCATCGAACTTCCAACTTGAGGTGATCTGCCCACCTTGGCCTCCCAAAGTGCTGGAATTACAATCATAAGCCACCACGCCTAGCCAGTTTTCTTTTTATACTCTTGGTCTGGCTCATTTTGCTCAATTTATCTAAGAGATTCAGCTATGTTGTTGCATGTACAGTAGTTTGTTCTTTTCCATTACTGTGCAGCATTCCATTTTCTATGTACATCACAACTTATTTGTCCATTCTCTCTTTTTTTCTTTTTTTTTTGAGATGGAGTCTCACTCTGTCGCTCAGGCTTGAATGCAGTGATATGATCTTGGCTCACTGCAGCCTCTGCCTCCCGGGTTCCAGTGATTCTCCTGCCTCGGCCTCCTGGGTGGCTGGGATTACATGCACACACCACCACGCCTGGATAACTTTTGTATTTCAGTGGAGACAGGGTTTTGCCATGTTGGCCAGGCTGGTCTCAAACTCCTGACCTCAGGTGATCCACCCGCCTTGGCCTCCCAGAGTGCTGGGATTACAGGTGTGAGACACAGTGCCAGGCCTGTCCATTCTCCTTTCGATGGATATTTGGGTTGTCACTCACTTGAAGTTGCCATGAATAAGATTGCTATGAATACTCTTGAACATATTGTTTGGTGGACATATTCACTTCACTTGGGTGTATAACTACGAGTGGAATTATCAGGTTACTACGTACATGTGTTCAGTTTTGGTAAATCTTGTAAGACACTTTTCCAAAGTAGCTGAACCAATGTATACTCCCATCAGCAATATACAAGAGTTCTAGCTGCTCCATAATTTCACCAATAATTGGTATTAGTGTGGGTATATGGTGGTATACCATTGTGGTTTTAATTTGTATTTCTTCAATGTTTATTGGTCACTGAATGTGAGTTTCTCCAATTTCTGAAGCTCTGTAATTATACTTTACATAGTCCCCAGTAAGTACTGAATCCAGCTATTTTATTTTTTTTTTTTTTTTGAGAGAGTCTCGTTCTCTTGTCCAGGCTGGAGTGCAGCTGTCTGATCTCTACTCACTATAACCTCTGTCTTCTGGATTCAAGTGATTCTCCTGCCTCAGCCTCCTGAGTAGCTGGGATTACAGGTGCTCACCACCATGCCCAGCTAAGTTTTGTATTTTTAGTAGAGCCTGGGTTTTGCTATGTTGGCCAGACTGGTCTTGAACTCTTGACCTCAGGTGATCCACCCAGCTTGGCCTCCCAAAGTGTTGGGATTACAGGTGTGAGCCACCGCGCCCGGCCGAGTTTATAC
>NW_012114926.1:0-2059 GCF_000951035.1 Colobus angolensis palliatus | reverse complement strand
GGGCGGATCACTTGAGGTCAGGAGTTCAAGACCAGCCTCGCCAACATGGTGAAACTCCGTCTCTACTAAAAATAGAAAAAAAAATTGCCTGTGGTGGTTGCAGGCGCCTGTAATCCCAGCTACCCAGGAGTCTGAGACAGGAGAATTGCTTGAGCCCAAGAGGCGGAGGTTGCAGTGAGCCAAGATCGCGCAGCTACATTCCAACCTGGGAGACACAGTGAGACTCTGTCTCAAAAAAAAAAAAAGGTAAAAATTTTTAAAAGAAATTTTTAATGCTTGTTGAATGGAACTTTATATATTCACTGTGAAAATGTCATCTTTACTGTATTGATCCTTGTCAAGCAAGGATTATCTCTTCTATATTCATGTACTCCTTTATCGCATTGTAGTTTTATTGTTTTCTTTGAATAAATCTCTTTGCTTTTAAACCAAATCAATTAAATTTTTATTACTATTGTGAAAAGCTGTTTATATTGCATTTTTGCTGTATGAAAATAGAACAGAAAAATATAATGAATTTTTATCATATACTGTAAAATCTTGTTTCAATTTAAATTTTAAATACTTCCAGTTTTAGGCTGACATCTGTGATAACGGAATCAAAAGATAACATTAAAAAAATGAAAACATGCCAGGTGTGGTGGCTCACGCCTGTAATCCCAGCACTGTGGGAGGCCGAGGCAGGCAGATCACGAAGTCAGGAGATCGAGACCATCCTGGCTAACACGGTGAAACCCGATCTCTATTAAAAATACAAAAAATTAGCCAGGCGTGGTGGTGGGCACCTGTAGTCGCAGCTGCTGGGGAGGCTGAGGCAGGAGAATGGCATGAACCTGGGAGGTGGAGCTTGCTGTGAGCCAAGATCACGCCACTGCACTCCAGCCTGGGTGACAGAGTGAGACTCTGTCTCAAAAAAAAAAAAAAGATAAGAAAATGAAAACACAAGCCATCAATTGAGAGAAGTTATTTGCAAATCACGTATCTGATAAAGAACTTGTATCCAGAATATATAGAGCTCTTACAATTCAATAATAAGACAAACAATGTGCAATTTGAAAAATGGGCAAAAGACTTGAATAAACATTTCACCAAAAAAGACATGCAAATGGCTAATAAGCACATGAAAATATGTTCAACATCATTAGTCACTAGGGAAATGCAACTTTAAGCCACAATGAGATATCACTTCACACACACTAAAGTGGCTATAACTACAAAGACAGAAAAGAACAAGTGTGGGTGAGAAAGGAGAGAAACTGGAACCCTGACACACTTGTGGCAGAAACACAAAAATGGTAGAGCCACTTTGGAAAACAAGTCTTTTTTTTTTTTTTTTTTTGAGACAGAGTCTTGCTCTGTTGCCCAGGCTGGAGTGCAGTGATCTCGGCTCACTTCAACCTCCACCTCCTGGGATCAAGTGATTCTCCTGCCTCAGCCTCCAGAGTAGCTGGGATTACAGGCGCCTGCCACCACACCCAGCTAATTTTTGTATTTTTAGTAGAGACGGTGTTTCACCATGCTGACCAGGCTGGTCTTGAACTCCTGACCTCATAATCCGCCTGCCTTGGCCTCCCAAAGTGTTGGGATTATGGGCGTGAGCCACTGCATCTGGCTTCTTTTCTTTTTTTTGAGACGGGGTCTCGCTCTGTCACCCAGGCTGGAGTGCAGTGGTGCGATCTCAGTTCACTGCAACCTCTGCCTCCTGGGTTCAAGCGATTCTCCTGCCTCAGCTTCCCGAGTAGCTGGGACTACAGGCGCATGCCACCACACTTGGCTAATTTTTTTAATTTTAGTAGAGATGGGGTTTTCCATATTGGTCAGGCTGGTCTTGAACTCCTGACCTCAGGTGATCCACCCGCCTTGGCCTCCCAAAGAGCTAGGATTATAGGCGTGAGCCACTGCGCCTGGCCTTTTTTTGTATTTTTAGTAGAGACAGGGTTTCACCATGTCAACCAGGCTGGTCTCAAACTCCTGACCTCAGTTTATCCACCTGCCTCAGCCTCCCAAAGTGCTGGGATTACAAGCGTGAGCCACCGCGCCCAGCCACACATTTCCGTTT
>NW_012114925.1:12978-13459 GCF_000951035.1 Colobus angolensis palliatus | reverse complement strand
AACCATAGGAAAGAAAAAACACCCCATCTTTAATTCACTTGTTTTCTTTCCATATCTCCACCTGTATTTATGACAAAGGCTTATTTTTTGTGTGTGGCACCAACACATATCTTTGTCTCCCCACCAACTGGACTGGAACCTGTACCCTAGTTTGTCTTTCTCCCTCCATTGGACTAGTTCCTCCTAATCAACCTTTGCCTATTCCATTCACCTGGAGTAATGAACCACAGGAAAGAAAAAACACCCCATCTTTAATTCACTTGTTTTCTTTCCATATCTCTGCCTGTATTTATGACAAAGGCTTATTTTTTGTGTGTGGCACCAACACATATCTTTGTCTCCCCACCAACTGGACTGGAACCTGTACCCTAGTTTATCTTTCTCCACTCCATTGGAAAAGTTCCTCCCAGCCAACCTTTGCCTGTTCCATCCATCCAATATGTTAGGAAGAGGAAGGTCATCCACGTCATTCCTTTAATGG
>NW_012114925.1:11817-12928 GCF_000951035.1 Colobus angolensis palliatus | reverse complement strand
CTCCATTGGAAAAGTTCCTCCCAGCCAACCTTTGCCTGTTCCATCCATCCAATATGTTAGGAAGAGGAAGGTCATCCACGTCATTCCTTTAATGGCTGCCTTGGATATAACCTCCAGACTTGGATTCGGAGCAGGCAGATTGGCCACTTCCTTAACATACTTTTAGGCTCTTTCCACAGAATTACAGGGTTCTTTAGAAGATATGGCCTGAAGCATTATAAGAGTCCAAGACAAACTAGACTCCTTGGCTGGAGTAGTCTTCCAAAATAGATGGGGACTAGATCTAATAATGACTGAAAAAGGGGACCTCTGCCTCTCATTGGGTGAGGAATGTTGCTTTTATCTCAACCAATCAGGGCTAGTAAAAGACGCTGATGAAAAACTTAAATAAAGGGCTAAAAAGCTAAGGGGATATCAAAACAACCGAATAGATTGTTGGTTTGGGAACAAAATCATAACGTGGGTTGTCCCATTCCTGGGCCCCCTCCTAATGAAACGCCTAAGACTCATGTTCTGACCCTGCCTAGTTAACCTTATTCAAAGATCTTCAACCAACAGGATCATGGCCATTTCACAGACAACTACCCAAAAACATCTACCTACAGCATTACCCCTTCTTTCTTCAGCACTTACAATCTTACCTTGCATCCGCAGTATACTTTGTTTGTTTCATGTCAGGAGGGTCAAATCTAGGTGCCAAAGATCTAAAAATTAAGAGTTGAATGTAAAACTCAAATAAAATTGAAATCAAATATAACTTATTTAGTGTTCATGTTAACCTTTCTCTTTCTTTCTTTTTTTTTTTCTTCAGAGGCAAGGTCTCACCCCATTTCCCAGCCTGGAGTGCAGTCGTTTGATCATAGCTCACTACAACTTTGAAATTCTGGGCTCTGAGGAGATCCTCCCACCTCAGCCTCCCAGGTCGCTGTGACTACAGGCATGTGCCACCATACCTGACTAATTCTTTTTATTTTTTGTAGGAACAGGGTCTCTCTATGTTACCCAGTCTGGTCTCGAACTCCTGGACCCAAGTCATCCTCCCACCTTGGCCTCCCAAAGTACTGGGGATTACAGGTGCAAGGCACAGCACCCAGCCAACTTTTTTCTTTTT
>NW_012114925.1:5337-6008 GCF_000951035.1 Colobus angolensis palliatus | reverse complement strand
CCATGTCGCCCAAGCCAAGCTGGTCTGAAACTCCTGAGCTCAGGAGATCTACCTGCCTTGGCCTCCCACAGTGCTGGGATTACAGGTGTGAGCCACCACACCCAGCCATGGCCCCATGGCACATGGCTCATTGGTGCCACACAGAATGGAGGAATCATTTTGCTAAATCACTAGCTGTCTTGGCATAATGTAACCACAGTCTAACCTGAAGTCAACTTCAGAGGGAATTTTAAAACATAAAAATTTAATCCAAAGGCAATACATACCACTGAGGTTTCTTTTGATATCTCAAGAAATGCAAATTTAGCGGCCAATTGTTTTGCTTCCTGTTTAGTAGAACCTGTACCAATACTATATTCTTTCTGTCCCATTTTGCATTTGTAATGAAATCTAGGAGAAATCATAGAGGGTACTTATCCAAACATGAAAAATATAGTAAATCCAACTTACGATTAAAAAAAAAATAACATTAACAGAGATCTTAAGATAACACCAATTTATTAGATAGATTTATAGTTCATATCTTGCATAATTTAAACCCTCAGTAACCTGCCTGACCAATTTCTCTGAATAACTAGGATCTGTTGACATCTGAGCTTGCATTTTCCAGGCAATTTCTAATTTTTGGTTGCTTTGCTGAAAGATCTGGCACAAAGGCACTAAGTAGTGAT
>NW_012114925.1:0-287 GCF_000951035.1 Colobus angolensis palliatus | reverse complement strand
ACTGGTTGTTGTCAATGAAAAAGGACTAACTGCCTACAAAGAAAAAAAAAATTCTTGTTTAATATAAATGACAACAAAGATTTAACCTTTTAAAATGACAACAAAGATTTAACCTTTTAAAAATCATTCTTCTAATAAAATTACTAAATGAGCAATGTGAAAGACAGCTTGGATATTATATATTTTCCTATTATATTACCTTGAGTAAAAGTGTGACTATCGCTGGGCGCGGTGGCTCACGCCTGTAATCCCAGCACTTTGGGAGGCCGAGGCGGGCGGATCACAAG
>NW_012114924.1:17684-18113 GCF_000951035.1 Colobus angolensis palliatus | reverse complement strand
ACAGGGGTGTGATCTTGGTTCACTGCAACCTCTGCCTCCCGGGTTCAAGCGATTCTTCTGCTTCAGCCCCACTGAGTAGCTGGGATTACAGGCACGCACCACCACGTCCACCTAATTTTTGTATTTCTAGTAGAGACAGGGTTTCACCATCTCCCCTAGGCTGGAGCACAGGGGTGTGATCTTGGTTCACTGCAACCTCTGCCTCCCGGGTTCAAGCGATTCTCCTGCTTCAGCCCCACTGAGTAGCTGGGATTACAGGCACGCACCACCACGTCCACCTAATTTTTGTATTTCTAGTAGAGACAGGGTTTCACCATGTTGGCCAGGCTGGTCTACAGGGGTGTGATCTTGGTTCACTGCAACCTCTGCCTCCCGGGTTCAAGCGATTCTTCTGCTTCAGCCCCACTGAGTAGCTGGGATTACAGGCAC
>NW_012114924.1:16417-17019 GCF_000951035.1 Colobus angolensis palliatus | reverse complement strand
GGGATTACAGGCACGCACCACCACGTCCACCTAATTTTTGTATTTCTAGTAGAGACAGGGTTTCACCATGTTGGCCAGGCTGGTCTCGAACTCCTGACCTTGTGATCCACCCTTGTCAGCCTCTCAAAGTGCTAGGGTTACAGGTGTGAGCCACTGTGCCCAGCCTCGCGCAAGGTTTTAAAAGTGGAATGGGTTTCCGGTTCCCAACTACCTTGTGGGGAACCAAGGTAGGCTCCCCACATGGCAGCCTTATTAAAGATTTTATCTTTATTTATATGAAATAACAGTATCAAACCACTCTCCCCCTTGCTTGCAATATTTTAGCTATGTTGGCCCCTTTTCCGTTTCTAAGACACTGTAAACTCTTTCCCACATTGGAGTCATCTGTGCTTTTCCTTTGGCTGAGATGCTTGTCCTTGCCCTGTTCATCGGCCAGGTCCCAATCCTGCAGGTCTCAGTGTAAATGCTCCTGTTACAGTTGTCCGTCTTGACCCCTCCCCAATTTAAATCAGGTCCTCTTGATAACCTTTTATCATTCCTGTTCATTTGTTTTCTTTCTAGAACTTACCATATTTTATTTATTTATTTAATATTTTTCGAGA
>NW_012114924.1:9409-10292 GCF_000951035.1 Colobus angolensis palliatus | reverse complement strand
AGACAGAGTCTCACTGTGTCACCTAGGCTGGTCTCGGCTCACTGCAACCTCCACCTCCCAGGTTCAAGCGATTCTCCTCCTGCCTCAGCCTCTTCAGTAGCTGGGTACAGGCATGCACCACCACACACAGCTAATTTTTGTATTTTTAGTAGAGTTGCGGTTTCACCATGTTGGTCAGGCTGGTCTTGAACCCCTGACCTCGTGATCCACCTGCCTCAGCCTCCCAAAGTGCTGGGATTACAGGCGTGAGCCACCATGCCAGGCCTTTTCTTTCTTTCTTTTTTTTCTTTTGTGATGCTAGTATAGCTGTTAGAGGCACACTGAATAAAATTCCCAACATCTGCTTAGGGAGAGGCAACATGTGTCCTTTGGAAATGGCTCCAAGCCCATAACCTATCAAAGCAGGGAGGAGATAAACCTGAGCTCAGGCAGCCACTGGCTTGATAGCCACATGGGTTTGGACAGGTCACTTCAACTCTCTGCAACTATTTCCTGGTGGATAAAGTGGAACTAATAACACCTGCCTCACACCATGGTTATTATGTGAATTAGAGAAACCACCGGACAGTCCCCCGCCTGGCACTAGGTAGGGGCTTTGAAAATACAAGCTGGGGCTAGGCGCGGTGGCTCATGCCTGTCATCCCAGCTCTTCGGGAGGCTGGGGTGGGTGGATCACAAGGTCAGGAGTTCGAGACCAGCCTGGCCAACATAGTGAAACCCCGTCTCTACCAACAATACAAAAATTAGCTGAGTGTGGTGGCGCGTGCTTGTAATCCCAGCTACTTGGGAGGCTGAGGCAGGAGAATCGCTTGAACCCAGGAGGTGGAGGTTGCAGTAAGCTGAGATCATGCCACTGCACTCCAGCCTGGGTGACAGAGCAAGG
>NW_012114924.1:0-1844 GCF_000951035.1 Colobus angolensis palliatus | reverse complement strand
GGGTTTCCATCAAGATACTATATTCTAAAACCACCTGCTTTGTTTACATTGAGCTTTTCCTTTCTTAAAAGTCCACTTAAGCCGGGCACGGTGGCTCACACCTATAGTCCCAGCACTTTGGAAGGCTGAGGTGGGTGGGCCACCTGAGGTCGGGAGTTTAAGACCAGCCTGACCAACATAGAGAAACCCTGTCTCTAATAAAAATACAAAACTAGCCGGGAGTGGTGGTGCATGCCTATAATCCCAGCTACTTGGGAGACTGAGGAAGGAGAATCACATGAGCCTGGGAGGCAGAGGTTCAGGTGAACAGAGATTGCGCCACTGCACTCCAGCCTGGGCAACAAGAGTGAAACTCCATCGCAAAACAACAACAACAACAAAAATCCACTTAAAGTATTTGTAACTGGATCATTCAGAAAAAAGAAGGAAAGAAAGAAAGAAAACCACAGGTAAATGACTCTGGAACTCATCCTAGGGGATGGGGGCTCAGCAAAGATCTGCAAGCCAGGCTCCCATTGTGCTCACAAGAAAATTCTGTAGTTAGGTCTCAAGTACGAACTGATTGCAACGCAAACAATTAAAAGCTGTAAATGGTCTCTGCTCAGGGGAGAGGTCCAGGGATCCCCCCATGCACTCATGCATCGCTAGGAACTATGTAGAAATGTTCCAGATCCGTTCTCTACATGAACTTAACCCAGTCAGACGAACAGCAGCAAGGCCAGAAGCATTCCATTTACTGAGTGAGTTTAAGGTTTTGGTTTTTTTTTTTTTCTTTGAGGCAAGGTCTGGCTCTGTCGCCCAGGCTGGAGTGCGGTGGCACAATCTCAGCTCACTACCACCTCTAACTCCCAAACTCAAGCGATCCTCCCACCTCAGCCTCTTGGGTAGCCAGGACTACAGGCATGCATCACATGCCCGGCTAATTTTTGTATATTTTGTACAGATGGGGTTTTGCCATGTTTCCCAGGCTGGCCTCAAACTCCTGAACTCAAGCGATCCGCCCGCCTTGGCCTCCCAAAGTGCTGGGATTACAGGCGCGAGCCACCACGCCTGGCCGGGAAGTAATTTTTCCCGAGGTGAGGCTCAAGTAAGTCTCCCCTCCTCAAGGGAAGGCTCTGTTGTTGATGGGTTCCTATTCTTATATCCTTAATGCCTAAAGGAAGCACTCCTTCAAGACACAGCTTAATCATCCTAACGGCCAACATCCTTGTGTGGTGGGTACCATGGGCAGTGCCACTTCAGGGTGCTTTAAAGGCAGCAGCTCATTTGATCCTGACACAGCCTTCTAAGCCAGTGTTTCTTTGCATCACCTCCTTTTGCCGATGGGAAAACTGAGGCTCAGAGAGGTTGTGTAATGGAGCCACGGTCACATGTCAGCAGGAGCAGCAGAATTTGCTGGCAGACAACCATGTTCAGACTCCCTTCCCTTCACCTCTGTGCTCTAGGGCCTTGCTCTGTCACCCAGGCTGACTGTAGTGGTGCAATCTTGGCTTATTGTAGCCTCCAGCTCCTAGACTCGAGCAAGCCTCTACCTCAGCCTCCTGAGCAGCTGGGACTGTAGATGCACACCACCATACCTGGCTAATTTTTGTACTTTTTTTGTAGAGACAGGGTCTTGCTAGATTGCACAGGCTGGTCTCTAACTTCTGGCCTCAAGTGATATTACTACCTTGGCATCCCAAAGTCCTGGGAAGAACACTTTTGAAAATGAATCTTCTGCCAGGTGCGGTGGCTCACGCCTGTAATCCCAGAACTTTGGGAGGCTGAGGCAGGAGGATCACTTGAGGCTAGGAGTTCAAGGCCAGCCTGGCCAACATGGTGAAACTCCATCTCTACTAAAAATA
>NW_012114923.1:6955-8462 GCF_000951035.1 Colobus angolensis palliatus | reverse complement strand
AAACAAAAAGATAGGACCACATATCCAAAATCAGAGAAGGAAAAAATTCAATAGAAACAGTTACACAGAGAACGGGAATTAGATGAAAAGATGACTATCTTTAGAGAATTGGTTTTTATAATAAAGAATCAAATGGAAATTCAAAAATTGAAAAATCTAATATCTAAAATTAAGAAGTTCTTATACAGGTTTAACAGCAAAATACAGAATTTCTGAAATGCAAGAGAAGTAAATAGAAAATATCCAAACTGAAGCAGAGATTTTCTTTTAAAGAAAAAACCACAGGAGCATTAGGAATATTTGTGACATAGTAAAAAGGTATAACCTATCAGAGTCTGAGAAGTTAAAGAGGAGAGTGCAGGCAAGAAGTAATATTTGAAGAAAGTAATGGCTATGAATGACATCAACCCTTAGGATTCAAGAAGCTCTTCAAATACCTCTTTACAAAACTGCAAATATTGAATATGCAAAACAATAACAGTACTATTCTGGGAGGTTTAAAATATATGCAGAATTTAAATTCATGGAAATAATAATGCAAAAGTGGGAGGCAGCAAATAGAATTAAAATGTTTTAGTATCCTAGCATTATTAAGGAGATAAAATAGTAAGTTCAAGATGGATGTTTTAATATCTAGGGTAACAAATAAATAGTAAAAGAATTATAACAAGTAAACAAAGGAAAAAATTAAAGAGTACAAAATTATGTAATATAAAAAGTCAAGAAAGCAATGAAAAAATAGGTAGTTCAAATAAAAAAGGCCGGGCGCAGTGGCTCACGCCTGTAATCTCAGCACTTTGGGAGGTTGAGGCGGGCGGATCACGAGGTCAGTAGATCGAGACCATCCTGGCTAACATGGTGAAACCCCGTCTCTACTAAAAAATACAAAAAACTAGCCGGGCGAGGTGGCGGGCGCCTGTAGTCCCAGCTACTCGGAGGCTAAGGCAGGAGAATGGCGTAAACCCAGGAGGCGGAGCTTGCAGTGAGCTGAGATCCCGCCACTGCACTCCAGCCTGGGCGACAGAGTGAAACTCGGTCTCAAAAAAAAAAAAAAAAAGGGAAAGAGCTGTCAAAGTTGAATTCAATATCCAGTGAAAATAAAATAGGCTCTGTTTAAATTCTCTTAAACTTAATTCTGAGGAATTACCTGCCATTGGTAGTTAAGAAAGACATCTGAAAAAAATAAAAATAAAAAAGGAATTAACTGCCATATATTTATTAAGCATAATTACTTAGGTAATTCTTAGGAATTACCTGCCATATATTTACTAAGCAGGATGTTCAGAACTTTATGTTGTGAACATCTTCACAACTTTACACAATATGCTTCAAGACATCAAAGAACTTACAACAATTGTCTCAGAGATTATAAAGGGTATAAGAAATGTGCAAAGTATAGCATGACCCCAAATAGAAGAAAATTCTACATGGAGTGTAAGACTAAGTTCTGTAGAGTTGATGAAACTTAAGCTTAGTCTTGGGAGATGACATGTTTAATGCAAGCAGA
>NW_012114923.1:5973-6460 GCF_000951035.1 Colobus angolensis palliatus | reverse complement strand
TTCAAAATGTATTAAGAATTCATACAGCTAAATAGTAGAAAAACAAGTAACATAATCATAAAAATGAGCATATGATCTGAATAGACATTTCTTCAAAGATGTACAAATGACCAATAAGCACATGAAAAGGTGCTCAACATTATTAATCATCAGGGAAATGCAAATCAAAACCACAATGAGATACCATCTCATGCCAGTTAGAATGGTGATCATTACTTTTACACTGTTGGTGGGAGTGTAAATTAGTTCAACCATTGTGTAAGACAGTGTGGTGATTCCTCAAAGATTTAGAAGTAGAAATACCATTTGACCCAGCAATCCCATTACTGGTTATATACCCAAAGAAATATAAATCATTCCATTAAAAAGATAAATGCATGCATATGTTCATTGTGGCACTATTCACAATAGCAAAGACATGGAATCAACCCAAATGCCCATCAATGATAGACTGGATAAAGAAAATGTGGCATATATACATCATGGA
>NW_012114923.1:5381-5923 GCF_000951035.1 Colobus angolensis palliatus | reverse complement strand
TTCAAAATACCCATCTGACAAAGGTCTAATATCCAGATTCTACAGGGAACTTAAACACATTTACAAGAAAAAAACAATCCCATCAAAAAGTGGGCGAAGGATATGAGCAGACATTTCTCAAAAGAAGACATTTATATGGCCAACAATTACATGAAAAAAAGCTCAACATCACTCATCATTAGAGAAATGCAAATCAAAACCACAATGAGATACCACCTCATGCCAGTCAGAATGGCAATTATTAAAAAGGAAGCAACAGAGGCTGGCAAGGCTGTGGAGAAATAGGAACACTTTTACACTGTTGGTGGGAATGTAAATTAGCTCAACCATTGTGGAAGACAGTGTGGTAATTCCTCAAGGATCTAGAACCAGAAATACCAGTTGACCCAGCAATCCCATTATTGGGTATATACCCAAAGGAATATAAATCATTCTGCTAAAAGACACATGCACATGTATGTTTATTGCAGCACTATTTACAATAGCAAAGACATGGAACCAACCCAAATGCCCATCAATGATAGACTGGATAAAGAAAATGT
>NW_012114923.1:0-581 GCF_000951035.1 Colobus angolensis palliatus | reverse complement strand
TAATTTTTTTTTTGTATTTTTAGTAGAGATGAGGTTTCACCATGTTAGCCAGAATGGTCTCGATCTCCTGACCTTGTTGTGATCTGTCCACCTCAGCCTCCCAAAGTGCTGCGATTACAGGCGTCAGCCACTGTGCCTGGCCCTCTTTTATTTTTGAAATTTCTTTTTATTTATTTACTTTTGTAAGAGACAGGGTCTCGCCATATTACCTAGGCTGATCTCAAACTCCTGGCCTCAAGTGATCCTCCTATCTTGGCTTCCTGAGTAGCTGGGATTACACACAAGCCACCATCTAGGGATCAAATTTCAGCATGAGATTTGGAGAGGATAAATATCCAAACCACAGTAATAACTTATAGGGTTTGTGACTGAATTAGTTAATAGAGAATGCTTATAGTGCCTAGCATACAGTAAGCACTGTATTAATGTTTATATTACTGTTATTATTTAACATATTGTAATATATTGTGAAGGTATTTATATACCTGGGAAGACTAGAGATGAATTAGTGATATGTATAATATATATTGTATATGTATGTATGGAAAACAAAACAAATAATTAAGCCAGAGACTTATAAT
>NW_012114922.1:9018-9616 GCF_000951035.1 Colobus angolensis palliatus | reverse complement strand
CACATTGTGCACATGTACCCTAGAACTTAAAGTATAATTAATAAATAAATAAATAAAAAGAGGTTTAATGGACTTACAGTTCCACATAGCTGGGAAGGTCTCACAAACAAAGCAGAAGGCAAGGAGGAGCAAATCATGTCTTACATGTATGGCAACAAGTAAAGAGAGAGCTTGTGCAGGGAAACTCCCTCTTAAAAACTCCCCCTTAAAAAGACTTATTCACTATTATGAGAACAGCATCAGAAAGACCTGCCCCCCCGTGATTCAATTACCTCCCACGGGGTACCTCCCAAAGCACTTGGGAATTCAAGATGAGATTTGGGTGGGGACACATTCAAACCATATCAGCAACATAGCAAGATCCTGTCTCTACAAAAAATTTAAAAATTGCCAGACGTGGTGGCTCACGCCTGTAATCCCAGCACTTTCGGAGGCTGAAGCAGGTGGATCACCTGAGGTCAGTAGTTTGAGACCATCCTGCCCAACATGGCAAAACTCCATTTCTACTACAAATATAAAAAATTAGCCAGGCATGATGGCAGGTGCCTATAGTCCCAGCTACTCAGGAGGCTGAGGCAGGAGAATCACTTAAACCTGG
>NW_012114922.1:3382-4033 GCF_000951035.1 Colobus angolensis palliatus | reverse complement strand
AGCCTCCCTAGTAGCTGAGATTACAAGCATGTGCCACCACGCCCAGCTAATTTTGTATTTTTAGTAGAGACGGATTTCTCCATGTTGGTTAGGCTGGTCTCAAACTCCTGACCTCAGGTGATCAGCCCGCCTTGGCCTCCCAAAGTGCTGGGATTACAGGTGTGAGCCACCGCATCCAGTCTTCAACATCTTTGTCCTAAAACATTTCTGTTGAATTTCACCCTGGCAAAGTAAATTGATAGCTTATCTTCACAGGTGCAGTACAGAAAGTCATCCTTCTGCTCACCTGAGACAAATGCATATCTGATCACTTCCTCTGCCCTATTTTTTATGTAAAAACGCAGATTCACTGAGCCAGACTAAGGCATAAGTGACTATTTCTCTACTCCCCTCTCACATGTAAATTGTGGATTTAGTGAAAGACTGATCAGGCCGGGAGCGGTGGTTCATGCCTGTAATCCCAGCACTTTGGGAGGCTGAGGCAGGCGGATCACAAGGTCAGGAGATCCAGACCATCCTGGCTAACACGGTGAAACCCCTTCTCTACTAAAAAATACAAAAAAATTAGCCGGGCGTGGTGTGGGCGCCTGTAGTCCCAGCTACTCCGGAGGCTGAGGCAGGAGAATGGCGTGAACCCAGGAGGCGGAGCTT
>NW_012114922.1:1232-1562 GCF_000951035.1 Colobus angolensis palliatus | reverse complement strand
TTTTTTTTTTTTTTTTTGATGAGATGGGGTCTTGTTCTGTTGCCCAGAGTATTGTTTTGTTGCTCAGGCTGAAGTGCAAATGGCACGATCTCGGTTCACTGCAACCACTGCCTCCCAAGTTCAAGCCATTCTCCTGTCTCAGCCTCCTGAGTAGCTGGGACTACAGGCACGTGCCACCTTGCCCAGCTAATTTTTGTATTTTTAGTAGAGACGGGGTTTCACCATGTTGGCCGAGATGGTCTCTATGTCTTGACTTCGTGATCCGCCCACCCAGACTGTTGTGCAGTGGTGCAATCTCAACTCACTGCAGCCGTAACTTCCTGGGCTCAA
>NW_012114922.1:0-1182 GCF_000951035.1 Colobus angolensis palliatus | reverse complement strand
GTGATTCTCCTGCCTCAGCCTCCCGAGTAGCTGGGATTACAGGCATGCGTCACCACGCCCGGCTAATTTTTTATTTTATTCAGGCTGGTCTGGAACTCCAGACCTCAGGTGATCCGCCCACCTCGGCCTCCCAAAATGCTGGGATTACAGGCATGAGCCACTGTGCCTGGGCAGGAGGTCAGTTTTTAAATAATAAACATAGGCCTGGTGAAGTGGCTCATGCCTGTAATCCCAACGCTTTGGGAGGCAGAGGTGGGTGGATCACCTGAGACCGGGAGTTAGAGACCAGCCTGGCCAACACGGAGGAAACCCATCTCTACTAAAAATACAAGAGTTAGCCAGGCATGGTGGCACACGCCTGGAATCCCAGCTACTCGGAAGGCTGAGGTAGGAGAATCACTTGAGCCTGGGATGCGGGTATTGCAGTGAGGGGAGCTCTCACCACCACACTCCAGCCTGTGCGACAGAGCAAGGCTCCTTCTCAAAAATAATACTAATAGGCCAGGTGTGGTGGCTCACACCTGTAATCCCAGCACTTTGGGAGACTGAGGTGGGCGGATCACAAGGTCAGGAGTTCGAGACCAGCCTGGCCAACATCGTGAAACCCTGTTTCTACTGAAAATACAAAAATTAGCTGGGTGTTGTGGCGTGCACCTGTAGTCCCAGCTACTCCGGAGGCTGAGGCAGGAGAATCACTTGAACCCAGGAGGCAGAGATTGCAGTGAGCTAAGATCCTACCACTGCATTCCAGCCTGGGTGACAGAGCAAGGCTCTGTCTCAAAAATAAATAAATAAACAAATTAATAATAATCGAAGGTATTATTATTATTTTACTATAATTCCTATTATTTTATACATCTCATTTTTGTTTATGTTTACCTCAAGGTTTACCAATTTATTGAATTAATTATTCTATTGTAAATATTTATGTTGTTTATAGGGTTTTTTTGTGATTTTAAAAACCTGGCGTTGTTGGTATATTTCCGATCACTTTTTTCTTTTTTTTTTTCAATTATACTTTAAGTTCTGGGATACATGTGCAGAACGTGCAGGTTTGTTACATAGGTATACATGTGCCATGGTGGTTTGCTGCACTCATCAACCCATTATCTACATTAGGTATTTCTCCTAATGCTATCCCTCCCCTAGTCTCCCAACCCCCAACAGGCTCTGGTGCGTGAT
>NW_012114921.1:7090957-7104014 GCF_000951035.1 Colobus angolensis palliatus | reverse complement strand
AAATAAATAAATAAATAAATAAATAAATAAAAATTTTTAAAAAGGCCTTTATCAAAAAGATAGGGAATAATGAATGCTGGAAAGAATGTGGACAAAGGGGAACCCTTATACACTGTTAGTCAAAATGTAAATTAGTACAGCCACTATGGAAAATTTTATGGAGGTTCCACAAAAAACTAAAAATAGAACCACCATATGATCCAGCAATTCCAGGACTGGGTACTTATCCAAAAGGAAACCAATACATCAAAGAGATACCTGCATTCTCATGTTTATTGCAACACTATTCACAGCAGTCAAAATACAGAATCCATTTAAGTATCCATTAAAAGATGAATGGATAAAGAATATGTGGTACATATACACAATGGAATATTATTCAGCCATAAAAAAGAATAAAATTCTGTCATTTGCAGCAAAATGTATGGAACTGAAGGTCATTGTGTTAAGTGAAATAAGCACAGAAAGAAAAATATCATATGCGGGAGCTTAAAAACTGAATCTCATGAAGATAGAGAGCGGATTGGTGGTTACCAGAGACAGGAAGAGTAGGAGGGAAGGGAGATGAAGAGAGCTTGACTAATGGGTACAAATACACAGTTTGATGGAAGAAATAAAACCTAGTGTTAGATAGATCAGTAGGGTGACTATAGTTTACAATAATGTATTATATATTTCAAAACAGAAGAAAATAATTTGAATATTTGTAGCATAAAGAAAAGACAAATATTTAATGTGACAGATATCCCGATTATACTGATTCAATCTTTACAAATTATATGAATGTATTAAATTATCACATGTACCCCCAAAATATATACATCTATTATGTATCAATAAAAATATTTAAAACAATACTGATAAACCATTAAAAGAACAAAAGAAGCAAGTCCAAGGTGCTTTAGGATCATTTGAGCTGTGGGCAGGAGGTGGAGAAAGAGGAAATGCTTTCCTAAACCCCATCCTGATAGGTGAGGATGAAATGGGGTTGGCATTGATTTTGGAAGGGAAAGTAATCTATAATGGCTTGGAGGGGGAGATACTGTGATCTGTTCAGTAACGTCAGATCATTTCAAGTGACCAGAGGCCTGAGTTTGAGGGAAAGGTAGCAAACATGAGGCTGCACCCCATTTTACAGGTCTGGCAGATGATATTCAAAGAGAGGTAAAGCAGCTGGGCATGGTGGCTCACCCCTGTAATCCTAGCACTTTGGGAGGCTGAGGTGGGAGAATCACTTGAGGTCAGGAGTTCAAGAGAAGCCTGGCCAACATGGCAAAACCCAGTCTCTACTAAAAATACAAAAATTAGCCAGGCATTGTGGTGCATACTTGTACTCTCAGCTACCCAGGAAGCTGAGGTGGGAGAATCGCTTGAACCTGGGAGGTGGAGGTTGCAGTGAGCCTTGATTGGGCCACTGCACTCCAGCCTGGGCAACAGAGCAAGACTCTGTCAAACAAACAAACAGACAGACAAACAAACAGAGGTTAAGTGCTTTGCCTAAGTCACACTGCTCATAAGTGGCAGAGCTGGGATGGGAATCAGGGTCTGACACAATTATAACCCTGGGTGCTGTGGAGAATCAAGCTCCCATCCTGAGTTGAGGGCTCAAAGCCCAAGAAGAGGGATCTTGGATTGGTTGATGTTGGTGTTGGGCCATCAAATCCAGTAGGAGAGGCAGGATTGCCTTTAGTGCCCTCTAGGGGCAAGGGCAGGGGACCACCTAGCAGAAATCATTTTCTTACTGGATCTCCTTACATGAAGGGAGAACTATTGGGCACAGGCAACTGGATTAAGGTCTGGCAAATTAACACACAGAATCACAATTATAGAAAATTGAGTATGTATAGTTTCTAGTGCTCATGTTTTTGAGCTTTTCAGCCTGGTGCTAACCCCAGGAACCTTTGCTGAAGATGTCAGCCTGCTGCCCAAGTACTCTAGCAATAATTATATACAACTATAAGTAGCTATCATTTACTAAGCTCTGAAGATTTCACATGTCATCTTGTTTAACTTTATAACCATCCAACAAAGCTGATAATCCTACTCCCATTTTCAGATTAAGAAATTGGGGATCTATGAGATTTGTGACTTGAATAAGTTCATACAGCTAGTAAGAGTTAATAACGAGTTAAATGCTTAAATGCTTACCATGTGCCAGATTCCATGCTGTAACAGACCTTGTTGCTTGCCTACCCAGTAGCCGTCCTGCCTCTTCTCTGCTAATAGAATTCTAATTTTACCCAGCAATCCATCTGGCAGGAAAAGGGGCTCTATATCCAGTATAACTGGCCAAGCCGATCATGGTGATCCCATTCCCCCTTTGTCAGCGATTGGATTAAAGGCAGGCTTATTATCCAGCTCTGGCCAAAGATGTGGGAGACAGTATCAGTGAGATGTTTCTGGGAAAGGTTTTCTTATTTTTAGAAAGACACAAAAGGAAGAGATGACCCTTTTCTGCTTTGTATATTGTAGCATCTGGATATAAATTTGGGAACCGTGGCACCCATCTTATGACCATGAGGGAAGCCAGCCTAGAAGAGTCTATATACCAAAGTTGGAAAAGCATTAAGATGAAAAGAAGAGTTTTTGATGAATTAACCAATCCTGAAACTTCCTGCCATTTCGAGTTTTGGTTTGTTACTTGGAGCTAAAGACATCCTAGCTGACACACATGTATTTTCTCATTTAATTTTCACCAAAAATCCATGAGTATAGTGTTATTGTCCCTGTTTTACATATTAGAAAGTGAAGGCTCAGAGAAGGTGGGTAATTTTCCCAAAGTTATAGAGATAAGAAATAGCATAATAGCATTTGAACCTGGTTCTGCTTAATTCTGGAGTTCTTAACCACATCATACTAAGCAAAACAATGAAAATTAAACCTGGTCTGGCTGGCTCCAAAGGCCATGCTCCTTCCTTCGTGTTTTATTGCCTCCTGATTTATGGGATGAAATTCCAATAAACTTGAATCTATGATGTATGGTACTTAAAATATGATGTCCCATCACTCCCCATGGGATGAGGTAGGCTAGCTACACAATGCAGGGGAGGATGATTGCAAATGTTGCCTGAGTTGGCTTGGTCTTTGTCCTCTGTTACCAGTGGACTGGGCCTTTCTTACTACTGTGGCTTGAGAACATCTGGCAAAATGGATAGCCTGGGTTAGGCACGGTGGCTTTTGCCTGTAATCCTAGCACTTTGGGAGGCCAAGGTGGGTGGATCACTTGAGGCCAGGAGTTCAAGACCAGCCTAGTAAACATGGCTAAACTCCATCTCTACTAAAAATACAGAAGTTAGCCAGGCATGGTGGCGGGCACCTATAATTCCAGCTACTTGGGAGGCTGAGGCAGGAGGATCACTTGAATCCAGAAGGCAGAGGTTGCAGTGAACCGAGATGGCGCCATTGCACTCCAGCCTGGGTGACAGAACCAGTCTTTGTCTCGAAAAAAAAAAAAAAAAAGGGACATCCAGGCCCCAGTGAGACACAATTAGACTAACTCTGATGACTTTGTGTGTGAAATTTCTCTCTTGCCGAGGTATTTAGTCTCACCTGGATGGGTCTTACTACTTTTCCATCTGCTCTAGTGGGAAATTACTTGGCATCCTCCCTTGGCAGGGATGTCAGGAAGAGATACCTATCACCAAATGCAAGGCTGGACAGAATGACAGTTAAGAGCCATTCCTTTGTGAAGAGTTGAAGATTATGGAGAGGTACCAGGAAGGTAGATTTTTTTGAATCCACCAAAAAATATGGCAGGAAGAATGAACACAATTCAAGGAAATATTTCTGAGCATCTTGCATTCACCAGGCCCTGTCCAAGGAATGGTGATATAGGTGAATACATAACCCCTTTTGTCTAAGCTCAGCCTTGCAAAAAGGCTAAGGTGTGTGGCCATAATTAAAAAAAGAAATAGACTATACCCAGGGTTAAACAAGGAGAACAATATATGGCAGGTACCTCGAGCAAGAGCGACATGCGACTAGAACCATTAGGAGTTTTGAGAGGTGGCTTGAGATGAAGTTTGTAGAATGGGTAGGCTTTGGACAGCTGGGAATGGGCACGAAGGAAGAAAAGAACCAAGGCAAGAAATCTCCTTGCTTGCAGAGAAGGCCAAGTGAAATTTTGGCTGGAGCATTTTTTTGTTGTTGTTATTTGTTTGAGACGGAGCCTCACTCTGTTGCCCAGGTTGGAATGCAGTGGCGCAATCTCGGCTCACTGCAACTTCCGCCTCTTGGGTTCAAGTGATTCTCCTGCCTCAGCCTCCCAAGTAGCTGGGATTACAGGCCTGTGTCACCACACCCAGCTGATTTTTGTATTTTTAGTAGAGACGGGGTTTCACCATGTTGACCAGGCTGGTCTCGAACTCCTGACCTCAGTTGATCCACCTGCCTCGACTTCCCAAAATACTGGAATTACAGGCATAAGCCACTGTGCCTGGCAGCATTTGTTATTTATAGTGGGAGATAAGCCTAGAAAATAGCATTTTGGGGTCAGCCTGGGACAGGTCCAACATGCCAGGGCAGATAACTTGGTTTGAATTTGGTAGGAAATGAGGAGCTGCTCAAGGCTTTTGATTAGAAACATGACATATTTAGCATTATGTTTTAATGTATAGTAATTCCACGGGTACAAGCAGAATTGAGGTGGGAAAAGATGGGGGAGCAGAGAGATCAATTTGAAGACTTAGGGGAATCCCTTCTCCCTGACCATGTAGTGAAAGCACTGTTTCTAAGACCAGCAGAGCCCAAGTGTCTGGCTTACTGCAGAAAGCCAACTTCAGTGGCTTGGGAGGAAACTCACACCTCACTCAGGGTTCCCACCCAGCTGGGAGCTCACACATTTCATAGTGTACACAGCAGAGGTGCTGACAGAACCAGAGGACTGGGATCAGTTACATGCGGAGAGGAGCTGAGCTGCAGAGAATCATCACTGAAGACAGGAGGCCCCCAAAGATCCCAAGGCAGCCTCCTTTCACCAGCTACATGGAGCTCAGAAGCAGCAGTTCAAGACTCTGGGAGGGCAGGAGGGTTCGGATTAGTGGAAGTGCGGTGCAGTCCCAGGATGTGAGGGTGGGGCAGGGGGAAGCAGGGGCGAGTCTGAAGGACCCAGCAACCCTCTTACAGAGAAGCTGGGCGAGTTCTGCATGATTACAGGGAGTGGCTCTGGCCTTGAGGCCCTAGATCCTGGAGTTGGGGGTTATGCTGCATTTCCTCTATTCTGTCACTGGCTGCATTAGCTGCCTGTGGCTCCCGACAAGCTCTTTCCTGTGTCCTCTCAATTTCTTTCTACTTGATTCATCACTTATTTGAGGCTCTGAGAGTCAGTGTTGGCCAAAGACTCTGAGAGTCTTTGACAATCTCTGGCCAGACATGTACATGTCTCCTACACCTTCTTTAAGACTAGAATACCCAGCACATTCCTGCTTGACGGTCTGTGAGCATCACAAGCTTTTATGGAAGTAAGGTGGCCTGGTGAAGTCATCATTCTTTATATAGCAAATCCTGTAGGTAACATAAACAAGTGAAAAGAACTGGTTTAAGAGAAGGTTGCAGTGTTTTAATCGATATACTTTGTTTCTTTATTTCTACAAAGACACATGCTGTTCCCCATTTTCTGAAATGCCTGACTCTAACCTTCAACTCCTTACTTTTCACAGAGATACTGGTAGTGAGAAATATTTCTCCCCGTAAAGAAAAACAAAAGTGCAGGAGTATGAGGACAAAGAGGTGTAGTAGAGACTAGCAAGTTACAAAACACATATAGCACCTAAGAAGGACAAACAACGAATGACAGCCTAGTGTGGCCGGATCACCTGATTTTTCCACAGAAGCTGGAAACTCAGAATTTTATGTAAAATTTTCCAGTTTTAAAATACTGGGAAAGCAAATGTAAAAAGTATGTGGGGCGAACAAAGGAGGATCTCTGGGCCAAATCCTGATAATTTACCATCTCTGTCCTACAGGGTCAGGTCTAAGTTCATTAGCTTAGAACTCAAGCCATCCGTCGCCTGATATTTGTTCATCTCCCTCCACTTCTCAACTGCACGTTCACACTCCTCTCACCACACCAACCCACCTGTGGTGCCCACATCCTGATCTCTCCTGTCTTCATACCAGTGCATTGCTGGTCTCTATCTGCAACGCATATTCTCCCTTTCTCTGCCTGGGAATTTCCTATGCAGTTTCTCATTACTCAGATCAATCCATAGTCTCTGACCTGAGAACCTAGGGTTTGGGGTGAGAAATATGCCAAGAAAGTGAACGTATTTAACCAGATGGGAAAAATGAAAATTCAAATAAGATATCCTGAACATTTGAAGGTCTAAGAGGTGATAGCAGGTCATAAACAGAGGTCAAGCTCAGGATTCAGGAATCAGGATAATTAAAACAAGTTTGAAAGTGAAATGTGGTGAATGGTTTGAGATATAAGCTGTGGATGAGGTGAGGGTGTCTGGGGCCTGATTTTTCAGGGTGCTGAGAGTGTGACAGACACAGAGGTGGGTCTCACTGCCTTAATATGTTAGTACTGGGTTCTGCTACCAGCTTGATAGTTTGATGAGTTTCTCTGTTTCAAGGACTAATTTTCTCAGCAAACATATATTGGGCATCTACTCTGTGCCAGACACTGTCAGGCATCATAAATATAGAGAGGAATCAGATATGACCCATGTGCTTGAGCTTAAGGTCTAATGGAGGAAATGGACACATAAATAGATAATGAGAATAAAATGAAATATATACACAACAGAAAGCAGCACATGGGGACTATGATAGCACAGAGGAAGGGCTCCAGATTCATTAAGGCACAGAAATGGTCATTTCCCTGAGGTCAGACAGCTACAGAGGTGCAGGCCCAGAATTAGAGCCTAGCACTGTTAGACTTGTAAGTCCAATTTTTTTCCACTGTAGGAAACTGGGAGAAGACAGAAATCACTTTATGGTTATGGAGAAAATTTATGTGTGTCAGATTGGTTAAAATGCAACTGTATGGTTCTAGGTTAAAGTCGGTTAAGAGTGATAGTTGCGGCTGGGCGTGGTGACTCACTCCTGTAATCCCAGCACTGTAGGAGGCTGAGGTGGGTGGATCAAAAGGTCAGGAGTTCAAGACCAGCCTGGCCAACATGGTGAAACCCCATCTCTATTAAAAATACAAAAAGTAGCTGAGCATGGTGGCGGGTGCCTGTAATCCCAGCTACCTGGGAGGCTGAGGCAGAAGAATTGCTTGAACCCGGGAGGTGGAGGTTGCAGTGAGTCAAGATCATGCCATTGCACTCCAGCCTGGGCGACAGAGCAAGATTCCGTCTAAAAAAACAAAACAAACAAAACAAAACAGTGATGGTTGCTTGAGATCTGGGAGGCAAAAGTGAATCAGCAGCCACTGTTCTCTGAAGATAATGGGGATTCATTACAGCAAGAGGCGAGGAGGCACCAGCAGGTTCACTCTCCTCCATTCCATATCCAGCTCTTCCTGACTGCTGACCCTGTTGACCAATAGTAGCTCCAAACCTAGCACCAGACATTTGCAGTGGACCCACAGCCTTCTGTAGATGTCTCCATCAGCTCCTCTTCTTCAGCCCCTTTACAACCTCTGAGTGTGTTTGGCTGCTAGGATTGACTTCTTCAGTGACTCCATCGATCCCTGCCTCCCTCCAAGTTCAGAGTGGCACTTTCCCAGCTGCACCCACAACTGTATTAGTTCGAATTCCTATAACAAATTCCTTATGCATTACTTCATAGTAGTTCTGTTTCCTTAAATGAACACTGAGTGAAACAAGTAACTGAAGCCTGGATGTGGTGGCCCACACCTGTAATCCCAACACTTTGGGAGGCTGAGGTGGGCAGATCGCTTGAGTACAGAAGTTCAAGACCAGCCTGGGCAACATGATGAAATCCTGCCTCTACAAAAAATACAAAAATTAGCCAGGCATGGTGGTGTGCACCTGTAATCCTGCTACTGGGGAGGCTAAGGTGGGAAGATCGCTTGGCCTAGGAGGTAAAGGTTGTAGTGAGCTGAGATGGTGCCACTGCACTCTAGCCTGGGTGACACAGCAAGACCCTGTCAAGAAAGAAAGAAAGAAAGAAAAGGAAGGAAGGAAGGAAGGAAGGGAGGGAGGGAGAGAGGGAGGGAGGAAGGGAAGGAAGGAGGGAAAGAAAGAAAAAGAGGAAGAAAGAAAGAAAAGAAGGAAGAAAGGAAGGAAAGAAAGAAAAGAAAAAGAAAGAAAGAAAGAAACAAAGGAGCGAAAAGGAAAGAAATAGAGAAAAGGAAAGGAAAAGAAGAAAGAAAACAAAAAAGAAGGTAATCGAATAGACAGAACAATGGACTAAGGTCAGAAGTCTAGCTTCACCAACATATCTGTAACTCCAGTGCCTTGCATTTAGTAGTTCAGAAAATATTTGCTCAGTTGATTGATGTTCAGGTTGCTTTTGGTTCTTTAGTGGTACAGGTATCACTGCAAAGAACAGCTTCTAGGAAACTTTTGCTTTTGCTTCTGTTTCTTTTCCTATGGTCACTTCAAGGTGTATAGTCATTTATGGCCCAGGCTTTGAAGTTTTGACCCAGGACAATATCTGTTGTGTTGGCTTTATGTGCTCTTCATCTCTTGGGGTATGATAGATTTTCCTCCGGCTTCGATTTTTCTCACTCCGTCACCTTCAGTCCATTACAAAAACAGAGAAAAACCTCACTCTTGTGCATTTACTCCAAAGAAAGTATTTCACACTCTAATCAGATCATCAAAAAGCACATATTGGGTTACCCTTATGGGAATGCTCCTCTGGCCTGGCTAGGCTGGAAGTGGAAGAAACAAAAACATCTGGAAATTGAGGCTGTGCTTACTTGGGCTGGATGGACAGCAATCAACTCTGAAACACTTAATTGCTGGGAAACTTTCTCTTTGCTACTTAGACCATTCAGCACTTGCTGGGAGAAGACATGTTACATGCTCACTTTATCTTCTGGAAAGCTGGATTAAATGTTATATTTCAATTAGAAAACCATTTACGGAATGTCTGTCCTAAACTAGTCTCTCTGCTAGTTGCTGGAGATAGTGCCTTGAGGTGTTTTCAGCTACCCAGGAGGGTAACACAATGAGTTACAGCACAAGTCAGCATATAGTGCTAGAAAAGAGGCATAAACAAGGTATTATGGAAAAGAGGACGGGGCAATAGCTGATACAGGGGTGGTAGAGTAGGCGAATAAACCTAAGAGAGATGTTAAAGGATGTATAGGCAGAGGAAACTAACAGTTATTAAGTTATTAATAAAGTTAAACAGTTATTAACAGTATTAAGCACCTTTCACAGAGGAAGGTGAATAAGCCTAACAATCATGCACTGATAATCTATCCTGTGCCAGTCACTGAGCTAGGTGGTTTACATATTTTATCACATTAAATCTTCCCTAAAACTGGCCAGGTGCAGTGACTCACACCTGTAATCCCAGCACTTTGGGAGGCCGAGGTGGGTGGATTGCTTGAGCTCAGGCGTTTGAGACCAGCCTGCGCAATACAGCAAAACCCCATCTCATAAATAAATAAATAAATAAATAAATAAAATTTCCCCATAACCCACCTGGAAGAAACTGAGGCACAAAGAGGTAATGTAATTTGTTTAAGAACTTGAAAGAGATAGAATTGGGATTCAAATCTAGATTTCTCTGACTTCCAAGAACATTTTCTGCTCCCCTTGTGCTTGGAGAATTATTTTCAAAAGACAGTGAGATGGATTATGAAGAACAAGAAGGAATTTGACAGACTTTGAAAGCCACAGAGGTGTAAGAAGGTGCTTGGCAGAGGAGTAATCAGAGGCGTACAGCCACAGCGCAGGGTGTGAAGGTAGCAAGGCTCATTTGAAGCATTGTAGGCAGTCTAGTGGGACTGTGGGAAGACACTGCCACATGCCCATACCACTGTCTTCTCAAATTCAACAGGCCAATCATCAGTTCAACACTGCTGGGGAATTCAGAGCTCAAAAAGCCTCAGTCCTTGCTCCCAAGGAGTCTCCAATCTAATTATGATCTGGTGAGATAACTGCCATTACTACTGGTTGCCTTGTATGTTTCAGCACAGGGTGTGTGTGTGTGTGTGCACGCGCGCGTGTTTATGCACATATTCAAGGATTATTTGGACCATTTCCTTCCCATAATTATTTCTTGACACATATATACTCCCTGGGCTCTCCATAAGCGTGTGTTCCTTTATTACCTCTGCCTTCAGCAAGGCTTGAATTTGAACTACTGGACTTGCAGCGGTAAGTTTAAAGCCCATAGCATCTCAACAAGTGTCCTTTCAACCCGAGAAAGACCTGACTTGATCTTCCATTAGCTCGCTTAGAAAATAATGCTCAACTCTGGGGTTGCAAAGAAAAGACCTTAATTGGAACTGACAAGAAAGTGGACACCTTCTACCATTTCTCTGCAGACTTCACAAGTGCTCAACACTTCTTGAAAGAGAGTATGGCTCCAAGCCTTTCACTTAGCTGGCTGGAGCAGAGTTTTATTAAAAATGCGCTTCATCTCTGGCAAATCACAGCAGAACGTCATCAACAGCTGGAAACTCTCTGAGGTGAAGACAAGTTGGATATTATATTTGGATTTATAGCCCCATACCCCATGATAGCTGATTTCCATTTCTGACAGGGTTATTATTTCTATCTTTATAAAATATCTTGAATTTCACCTTGGATAATTACTGCCTATCATCAACTCCTCACCTGAGGCATCTTAACACTTGGGTGAACCTTTAAAAAGAGGGCTTTTTTTTTCCCCCAAAAAATGAACTGGGGAAAACTCAGTGTGTGAGACTATGTCTTTATTTCTATTTTCATTTGCAATCCTCTTTGGTTTTCTGATGATCAAGCCATTCATCAGTGTCAATTCACCATCCAGAGTACAGGCATTGTTTTTGTCACTTGGGTTCCAACATGGATTAAATGGTAATAACTTGTGTTACTAAGTGTGGTGGTACTATGGTAAGCATAGATCCAAAAAGTTCTAGGGCATAGATAAGATTTCAGTGGCTATGTAAGGTTTTTATTCAAGGATGTACATCACAATCTTCTAAAATTTTGCAAGTTATTCTGACAAGTACTCCCAGTTGAGGACCACTAAGAGTCTAACATCCTTTATCCTGCTTTTTGAGATCCCCATTCTATGTGTACTTT
This sequence comes from Colobus angolensis palliatus, assembly GCF_000951035.1. NCBI lineage: Eukaryota > Metazoa > Chordata > Mammalia > Primates > Cercopithecidae > Colobus > Colobus angolensis. The sequence continues at coordinate 7,092,855 of NW_012114921.1, read as the reverse complement.
TTTTTTTATGTCTTCATGCCTTTGTTTTTCCTATTTCCTCTGCCTTGCTATCTTTGATACTCTCTCCTCACTACTCTGCCTAGTAAAATGCTGTTCACTTTATGAGGTCTAGCTCAAATGCCACCTCTGCTATGAAGCCTTTTGTGATGGAAAGAATCCTTCTTTTTATTCCCCTAGTCTCATAGCACAGCACCTTTAGGAACATCCTGTGTTATTACCTTCTTCTATAATGTATACAGCTATCTGCATGTCTATCTTCCCATCCCATCTTCTGCACTCAACTATGAGCTCCAGGAGAATAAAGGTTGTACCTTTTTAGTCTTTTTTATAGACAGGGTCTTGCTCTGGCACCCAGGCTGGAGTGCAGTGGTACAATCACAGCTCACTGCAGCCTTGACCTTCCAGGCTCAGGTGATCCTCCTGCCTCTGCCTCCTGAGTAGCTAGGACTACAGGTGTGTGCCACCATGCCTAGATGCTTTTATATATATATATGTGTGTGTGTGTGTGTGTGTATTTTGAGACGGTCTTGCTTTGTTGCCCAGGCTGGAGTCCAGTGGTGCGATCTTAGCTCACCGCAACCTCCACCTCCCAGGTTCCAGTGATTCTCCTGCCTCAGCCTCCCAAGTAGCTGGGACTACAGGCATGTGTCCCCATGCCCAGCTATTTTTTTTTTTATTATTAGGAGAGATGGGGTTTCACCATGTTGGCCAGGCTGGTCTCAAATTCCTGACCTCAGGCGATCCACCTGCCTGGGCCTCGCAAAATGCTGGGATTACAGGCATAAGCCACTGCGCCTGGCCTCGATTTTTAATTTTTTTGTAGAGACAGGGTCTCACTATGTTGCCCAGGCTGGTCTTGGAACACTTGAGCTCAAGCAACCCTCCTGTCTCAGCCAGCCAAAGTGTTGGGATTACAGGTGTGAGCCACCTTGCCTGGCCTAAAGGTTGTTCCTTATTCCTTTTCATATCTCCAGGGCCTAGCATGGAATGGGGCCTGGTGCTCATTCTTTGAATAATGAGGAAGCTGATACCCCAAAAAGTGAAGAGACTTTATATTGGTCCACTTAATTTAGTCAGATCTGGGCTTCCTCTGCATTTATTCAGTAAATTGCTTATAAAGAAACATGTGCAAGGATGTGAAGGAGAAGGACCTAAAAGGCCATGATATTAGTTTTAAATACTATTTCTAAAACATCACTTTCCCAACAAAAGCAATAATAGCTGGTTTAATCTGAATTAGTAATGAAAGAATGGATATCAACTTGAACTTGAGGATGCATTTTCAGGAAAGCAATCTCACAGAATTCTAAAACTTAATTGACTGGCTCAATCAGTGGAAGAAATACTAGCCTGAAAATTAGAGGGCCTGCTTCCTGGTTCCTGCATGACTTAGAACAAATTACCTCACCTTTCCAGGTCTCTTATGTAAGATGAGGCAGTTAAAGTGAATATCTCTGAGGTTTCTTCTAACTCTGAGGTTCTATATCCTTAGCCAGAATCATTAGTTGGCTGATGTCACGGTTTCTTTATTTTGGCTCTACTCCATATTTAGGAGAATGAAATATTCTTAATAAGATAGAGTTTCACAAAACACATTATGACATTATAATGATAATATAAATACCTAAAAGGAAACTTGGAAATAGAGAAAAGAAAAAAGAATAATCCATAGCTCCACTACCCTAATATGCTAAAGTTTGGACATATTTACTTCCTTTTTTTTTAGACAGTCTCGCTCTGTCATGAAGGCTGGAGTGCAGTGGCACAATCTCAGCTCACTGTAACCTCTGCTTCCCTGGTTCAAGCAATTCTCCTTCCTCAGCCTCCTGAGTAGCTGGGATTACAGGTACACGCCACCACACCCAGCTAATTTTTGTATTTTTAGTAAAGACGAGGTT
>NW_012114921.1:7082891-7089472 GCF_000951035.1 Colobus angolensis palliatus | reverse complement strand
CTCGCTCTGTCGCCCAGGCTGGAGTGCAGTGGCCGGATCTCAGCTCACTGCAAGCTCCGCCTCCCGGGTTTAGCCATTCTCCTGCCTCAGCCTCCCGAGTAGCTGGGACTACAGGCGCCCGCCACCTCGCCCGGCTAGTTTTTTGTGTTTTGTTTTTAGTAGAGACGGGGTTTCACTGTGTTAGCCAGTATGGTCTCGATCTCCTGACCTCGTGATCCGCCCGTCTCGGCCTCCCAAAGACAGGGTCTCACTCTGTCATCTAAACACAACATAGCTCACTGTAAGCTCAAATTCCTGGGCTCAAGCCATCCTCCTGCTGTAGCCTCCTGAGTAGCTAGGACTAGAGGTGCACATCACCGTGTCCAGCTAATCCATTGTTTCTTAAACCCTTTCATTCATTCATTCATCATTTGTCACCAAAAGAAAAACAAAGCCTAATTGGTATAGACGGGTTTTTTGTTTTCTTTTCTTTTTTTTTGAGGCTGGAGTGCAGTGGCATAAACACGGATGTCTCATTTCAGCCTCCACCTCCTGGGCTCAAGTGATCCTTCTGCCTTAGCTTCTTAAGTAGCTGGGACCATGAGTGCATGCCACCAAACGTGGATTTTTTTTTTTTTTTTTTTTTTTTTTGTAGAGACAGGGTTTTGTCATGTTGCCCAGGCTGGTCTTGGATTCCTGGGCTCGGGTGATCCTCCTGCCTCAGCCTCCCAAACTGCTGAGATTACAGGCATGAGCCACCATGCCTGCCCTGTTTTAATTTTTAAAACATTAATCAACTTTATTTTTTAGAGAAATTTTAAGTTCACAGCAAAATTGAGGAGGCTGTATATATCCCATCTCCATACATGCACAACCTCCCTCACTATCAACATCCTGCACCAAAGTGGTATGTTTGCTACAATCAATAAACTTACACTGACATATCATCAGTTACTGAAAGTCCATCATTTACACCAGGGTTCATTCTGCGTGTTGTCCATTCTATGGGTTATGACGAATGTGTAATGCCATGAATCCACCATTATAGTGCTTTTTACTTTTATTGAGATACAATCCATGTAAAGCACATAAATCATTTTTGTATAGTCTAATAAACTTTTACATATTGCAATATCTATACATGTAGCCCCTACCCAGATTAAAATGTAGAACATTGATAGCATCCTAGTAGGCTCCCACATGCTCTAGTGGTAACTCCCCAAAGGTACTTACTATTCAGACCTCTATCACTATAGATTATTTTCAACTGCTTTTGAACTTTATATAATATAAATGAAATCTCACCCTTTGATATCCAAGAATTATTTTATTTTTCTTTTTTAAGCCACATGCATGAATACGTTCTATGGTAATCAGGGCATATTTATTAGTAGCTAAATCTTCTACATTTTATCTCCAGCATTAGACCATGGTAACTGACATTCAGAATAAACATTTTCTTTTTTTTTTTTTTTTTTTTAGACAGGGTCTCACTTTGTTGCCTAGGCTGGAGTGCATTGGCATGATCATGGCTCACTGTAACCTCAAATTTCTGGGCTGAAGCAATCCTTCTGCCTCAGTCCCAAGTAGCTAGGACTACGGGTACCTGCCACCACACCTGGGTAATTTTAAAAAAATGTTTTTGTAGAGATGGAGTCTCACTATGTTGCCCAGGCTGTGAATAAACACTCTTAAAATGCTGCAAGGTTCAATTTATTAAACATTCAATACACTTTTCAAGCATCTACAGTTTGCCAAGCACTATATTAAAGGCTGGATATAATAAAAAAGGGGTACAGTTCCTTCCTTCAAGGAGCTTTGGCATTGGCAACTACCATGGAAACAAGCAATTATATTCTATATTATTAAAGAAAGAATAAATTTCATTCATTATCTGATACTGGGAAAGTGGGGGTATAGATTTGATGAAGAACGTTCATTTACTGAAATATTTATTGTGTCCGTGTAGGTCCTAGGCATGGAGAATACAAAGACTCTTGGCCTATGCCTTCTAGAAGCTCCCTACCTGCTAGAAGTAATTATTATCTCAATACAGTCTGATAGTTACCTAAAGTGTTGCATGAAACAGGTGCCTTGGGAACCTACAGGAGGAAAACTCACCGTGGCTGGTGTGGGAAGAGGGGAGGCTTCTAAAAAAGAGGGAATTTGGGCAAAGTCTCTTGGATAAAGGGCAGAGTGCAGTGGGAGCATGCCAAATATTGATCTCCATGCTTCCACTATTACACTCTTATTCTCATTCTCACAGTGTCAAATATTATGTCTAACATTTGAAAATGGCCTGGCATTTTCTCCTAAAGTTAAACACATGAATATTTAACTTTAGGAGAAAAGTTGACCGAACAATTTCACTCTTGGGTTCAAATGACTTAGAGAAATTCATAATTTCAATAGGAGGCATGAACAAGAATATTCAGAGCAAACTGTTCACATGAACAAAAACAACAAAATGTTCATCAACGGGAGAATGGCTGAAAAAATGGATAAATTCACGCAATGGAAAAACAACTGTTAGAATAAATGAACCACAGCAACATGTGACAATACGGATGACTCTTAGCAATATAAATAAAAATAGTAAATAAATTCTAAAATACTACATACAGCATCACTACTTTTTATGGTATAGAATTTTTTCTTTTTTTTTGAGACAGAGTCAGCTCTGTTGCCCAGGCTGGAGTGCAGTTGGCATGATCCCGGCTCACTGCAAGCTCCGCCTCCCGGGTTCACGCCATCCTCCTGCCTCAGCCTCCCGGGTAGCTGGGACTACAGGCGCCGCCACCTCGCCCAGCTAGTTTCTTTTTTTTGTAGTTTTTAGTAGAGACGGGGTTTCACCGTGTTAGCCAGGATGGTCTCGATCTCCTGACCTCGTGATCCGCCCGTCTCGGCCTCCCAAAGTGCTGGGATTACAGGCTTGAGCCACCGCGCCCGGCCTTTAACGAAGTTTTTATAACTATCACTACAATCAAAATACAGAACAGTTCCATCACCCTCCCCCAACTCCAAAGCCTTGGCAGTCATTTATCTGCATGCTGTTGCGATATATGTACCTTTTGGAGAATGTCATAGAAATGGAATCATATATATGTAACCTTTGGATATTGGCTTCTTTTACTCAGAATAATGCCTTTGAGATTCACCCAATTTCTTGTGTGTTTACTTCTTTTTTTTTATTGCTCAGTAGTATTCCATTGCATAAATGTACCACAGTTTGCTTGTTTACCCACTGAAAGACATCTGGTTATTTCCAGTTTTTGGTGAACATGAACAGAGCTGTTCTAAACACTCATGTATGTTTTCATGTGAACTTTTTCATTTCTGTAGGCAAAATGTGTAAGAATATTATTGCTGAGTCATATGGTAACTGCTTGAAAGTTTATAAGAAAATGCCAAACTGCTTTCTCGAGTGGCCATACTATTTTGCATTCCTATTAGTCATGTATGAGAGTTCCAGTTGCTCTGCATCCTCACCAGGAGTTGGTGTTGTCAGTGTATTTTATTTCAGCCATTCTGTTAGGTGGGTAGTGGTATTGTATCATGATTTTATTTGATTTAAGAGGCGGGGTCTCACCATATTGCCCAGGGTGGAGTGCAGTGGCTATTCATAGGCACAAGCACGGCACACTACAACCTTGAAATCCTTGGCTTAAGTGATTCTCCTGTCTCAGCATCTGGAGACAGCCTCTGCACCCAGCTCTGACATTGTGATTTTACTTTGCATTTCTCTAATGGCTAATCATGTTCAGCATGTTTTCTTGTGCTTATTTGCCACCTATATATTCTCTTCAGTGAAGTGTCTTTTGCCTGTTTTTAAATGGGGTTGTTTTCTTACTCAGATACAAGTCATATGTTTGATAAGTGTTCTGCAAGTATTTTTCTCCCAGTCTGTTGCCCACTGTTGCATTCTTTTAATGGTGGCTTTCACAGAGCATTGCCTTGGCAGCTTTGTAACAAATCAATTGACCTCAGACCACCACTTACAGAAAGATAGAGTCTATTTACTTTTCCCTATTCCTTCACTTAGGTACAGCTAAAAACCCTGGACACTATATGTAAAACATTATACATAAAACAAACATAAGAAGAATCTGAAAGGTGACAAGAAGGCAGACCACCTAAGGACCTGGGACCCAAGGAATACTCAGTAGTAAGTTCCCTGGGTTTTCTCTTATATATCCCAGATTGGATACTGGAAAAGCTGGCCACCCAGAAAGGCCGATGGGCACAGCATTTTTTTTTTTTTTAAAGCCCTTGGAAAAGCCTGCTCTGTCTAGTCAAAGGACTGGGAAAGGAACAGCTTTGCAAGACAGAACATTTTTAGATGATAACGTCTCTACTCCAGATAAGTACCAAGGGAAAAAAACTACAACCCAACCCCCACCCCACCAGCAAAGGCCAGGTTCTAATGAGACCACCCAACTGCCTTTCTCCATTTCTGGGTTCATGTCAGAGAAGACAGAGGGGGAAGTTTAGACTTTTATCCTCAATGGACAGTAACAAGGCCCTCTCCTAATACTTGCTTCTCACCCTTGTCAGCCCACCACATGTAAAACACGGAATTTCACCTGTACCTAGTGGCAAAGAGGTGCCCTTCCCTTCTCAGGTGGGATGGTCAGACAAGGCCAAGTGGAGAGTTGGGACTTTTACCTCCAACCAGTGGTAATGAGGCCACCCCCAAATCCCCACCTAGCTAAACTGAAATGTATGCATTTCTTAAAATTCTTATGTTTATGCCTGTGAGTTGGCCATTGCTATTTCTTTCTTGGATTTGAATAGCCTTTCCTCCTTTGTCTGTTGAACTTCTATCTTTTAAGGCCCTACTTGAATGTTGTCTTCTTGGTGACTTTTCCTTACTAGCTCCTAGAAAGAATTAACGGCTCCTCAACTCTTTTCTTTTTTTTTTTTCGAGACGGAGTCTCACTCTGTCGCCCAGGCTGGAGTGCAGTGGCGAGGTCTCCAGTCACTGCAAGCTCTGACTCCCAGGTTCATGCCATTCTCCTGCCTCAGCCTCCTGAGTAGCTGGGACTACAGGTGCCCACCACCACGCCCGGCTAATTTTTTGTATTTTTAGTAAAGACGAGGTTTCACCATGTTGGTCAGGCTGGTCTCGAACTCCTGACCTCATGATCCACCTGCCTTGGTCTCCCAAAGTGCTGGGATTACAGGTGTGAGTCACTACACCGGCCTCTTCCATTTTGTTTTTATATTCACATCCATATGCTTTTCATATGCTTTTCACATGCATATGCATATCATAAGCATTTTCCTTGATGTCAATTATTTGTAATGTTAATTTAAAATGACTCCATACTGAGTAGATGCTTGGGATAGGTAAATACTCTTCTATTGCAAGTTAATTAGGTTGTCTTCAAGTTTTTGATAGCATTGAAATTCAAATCCCTGTAAATATAACTCTTTCTATCTTTTGGATTATTCCCACCAATAGGAATCCTATAGCAAAGGTACAGCAGAGGATAATATCTTTTCCTTCTACCCTTCTAAGCTCTGCAGTCCTGGTAACAAAAAACAGATTAACAAAAGAAAAGCATCCAAATCTATTTAATGTAAGTTTTACATGATATAGGAACCATCATAAGGAAATAAAGACCCAAATAATAGTTAAACCTAAGCATTTTCATGCTAGGTTTGATGAAGAGTAGAAAGTACTGGAAAAGTATGATAGGACGAAGGGGATATAAGCTAAGGTTAATAAACTGGGGGAAACTTAGCAAGGCCTGTTTGTTCAGATTCTTCTTGGTGTCCCTCCATCTTGGAGAAAAGGATGTTAGGGATAGCACCTCTCACAAGTGCTAAGAGGGTCCTAAGACCTGCTTCAGGGAGAAGGGCAGGAGGAGGTCAGAGAGATCTTCCTGCATAAGTCATTTTCTCAAACTCCTTCAGCTTAAATATTCAATATGCCAAAATGCCATATTTTGGGGTAGTGTGTTCTGAGCCCCATAGAAGGGTATGAACATTTGAGCGACTCTTATTATATATTTTCATGGTGTATTTCAGTGAGCGACTGTGATTTTGCTCTGCAGCATTCTTTCACCTTCCTCTGACAGCAGTACCCCAGTTTTTCTAAGGGAAACCAAGCCCACCTTCACACTCACTCCATGTCCTTTGGGAATAACTGACTTTACCCACATCGCTTCCTCTCTCCCCAGAGTAACATGTGGTTCAGATCTGGCAGATCAGGGCATTACATGCCCCTGTCTACAGTTCAGGGATGGGCATGTGACCCAGATGGAGCCCATAGCAACAGAGCAAGGAGATTTTGGTAAGACCATTCATGAGATGGTAGGTGCTCTTTTCTGCTAAGGCTGTAAGCAGGGTGCATGATGTAAAACTGGGGCTGCTGGAAACCAACAGATGGAACCTGAGTATGAAGCGAACACAGAAGGCAGGGCTCAGAGGTGAGGAGATACTAAGACTAGCTCTGTTTGAATCCCTAGATTCAGTAATGCCTGAAGCCACAACTACCCCAGAACTTTTCAGTTAGTGAACAACAAACATTTTCTTTCTTTCTTTTTTTTTTTTTTTTTTGAGACGGAGTCTCGCTCTGTCGCCCAGGCTGGAGTGCA
>NW_012114921.1:7053900-7079316 GCF_000951035.1 Colobus angolensis palliatus | reverse complement strand
CTACAACTTGCTAATACCGGCTGGGTGCAGTGGCTCATGCCTGTAATCCCAGCACTTTGGGAGGCCGAGGCGGGTGGATCACCTGAGGTCAGGAGTTGAAGACCATCCTGGCCAACATGGTGAAACCCCATCTCTACTAAAAATACAAAAATTTGCTTGGCGTGGTGACACGCGCCTCTAATCCCAGCTACTCAGGAGGCTGAGGAAGGAGAATTGCTTGAACCCAGGAGGCGGAGGTTGCAGTGATCTGAGATCGCGCAGTTTTACTCCAGCCTGGGTGACAAGAGCGAAACAAAAAAAAATTAATAATAAAAATTTAAAAAAATAAAAACAACTTGCTAATACCATGAACACCATATTATATGGCAATTATCTGTGTATGTGTCTGTCTCCCCCACTAGATTATGAGTATGTGAAGGGCAGTGGATCATGTTTAGTAATTTGTTTCTCCAGAGCCTGACAGAGCTTCACCCACAGTGGGTGATGATAAATGAACTTTATATGTGAATTCTTCAACTGAAATTATTTTTAGAAGGAAGAAAAGATAAAGCTAGCCTTTAGAATTATTCTCACGCTTAAAAAACATACTTTTTGGTTACCCAAAGCCTCTGCTTTTACCATGTTAGTATGAAGCTGGTATCCTGTTCTATATAGTTTGTTTTCAGATTGATCTTTTTCCCCTTTAGTTCCTTCTATGCACATGTATCATTTTGTTTTTTTAAATTGAATATTCATCCATCTAAAAAAGGTATCATGACATGGCTGGGCACAGTGGCGCATGCCTGTAATCCCAGTACTTTGGGAGGCAAAGGCGGGTGGATCACCTGAGGTCAGGAGTTCAAGACCAGCCTGGCCGACATGGTGAAACCCCATTTCTAGTAAAAATACAAAAATTAACCGGATGTGGGGGCACGAGCCTGTAATCCCAGCTACTCGGGAGGCTGAGGCAGGGTAATTGTTCGAACCTGGGAGGCGGAGGTTGCAGTGAGCCGAGATCATGCCATTGCACTCCAGCCTGGGTGACAAGAGCGAGACTCCATCTCAAAATAAATAAATAAATAAATAAATTTAATATTCATCCATCTAAAAAAGATATAATGACATGGCCAGGCGTGGTGACTCATGCCTGTACTCCCAGCACTTTGGGAGGCTGAGGTGGGAAGATCACGAGGTCAGGAGTTGGAGATTAGCCTGGCCAACATGGTGAAACCCCATCTCTACTAAAAATACAACAATTAGCCGAGCATGGTGGTGCACACCTGTAGTCCCAACTACTCAGGAGGCTGAGGCAGCAGAATCGCTTGAACCCAGAAGGCGGAGGTTGCAGTGAGCCAAGATCGTACCACTGCACTCCAGCCTGGGCGACAGAGTGAGACTCTCTCTCAATAAATAAATAATTACTTGGTCTCAAACACTGGCTATATTTTATGGAAAATAAAGAACGCCTCTGAGGGCAGAACCTAGAGGCTTGAGGGTAGAGCCAAGAGCTGTGGAGAATCATTCCTAGAGATCATTCTTGATCAAGGAACTAGCATCAGAACTGTTATGAACCAGTGGCCCTGGCATGCCTCCTTTATTCCCCCTTTCTGATTAAGGTCTACAGTGGTTTTTCCATACCTGTCCCACCATTGTACGTTGGATGCATGGGGAAAAGATAACTTGTCTCTTTAGTTCCTGAGTCTTTACATTGAAAGCAACTGCACCTAAGAAACCTAACCCATATCTGGACTTGATTTAGGTGACAAGATCCTGGATCTCAAGCCTAAGCATGTTGCCAAAATGGAAAGACTTTGGGTGGTAGGAATGAGTGCATTTTCAAGTGGGAGGGATATGAACTGTTGTGGACAGAAGACAGACTATGGCAGTTGATATTTCTAAAAATGAGCACAGTAATAGGTGTTCCAGGATGCTACTATGCTTCTATCAAGAGACAAAATCTATTTCCCCTTTCCTTAAACCTGGGTGGGCCTGTGACTGATTCCAGACAACAGCAATGTCAACTGCTGGTCTTATGAATGAATGAGCCCTCATATGATCCCAGACCTCAGTCTTCAAATTTCCCTTGCTGATGTCAAGAGGAATAGAGATTAACTGTCCCCACTAAGTCCTACCCAAATTGGAGATTCATGAGCAAAACATTTAGGCCACAGCAATGGTTATGGAATCATAGATAACCAGACCTCCTTAACACCTGTGTGTTCGGGGAAAGAGTCTTCTTTTTGGGTCTTCCCCAAAGGGTCCAGGATAGAAAGGAAAGAAAGTAAATCCAGCAAAGGGGAACAGATTTTTTTTTTTAAATTTTTATTTATTTTTTGAGATGGAGTTTTGCTCTTGTTGCCCAGGTTGTGCAATGGCACAATCTCGGCTCACCACAACCTCCGCCTCCTGGGTTCAAGCTATTCTCCTGCCTCAGCCTCCCAAGTAGCTGGGATTACAGGCATGTGCCACCACACCCGGCTAATGTTGTACTTTTAGTAGAGATGGGGTTTCTTCATGTTGGCCAGGCTGGTCTCGAACTCTCGATCTCAGGTGATCTGCTGGCCTCAGCCTCCCAAAGTGTTGGGATTACAGGCGTGAGGCACTGCACCTGGCCAGGGGAACAGATTTCTATGTATTTTGCCAGACTACAGGTAGTTATACTCATGTCTAATAGGATAGTAAGTCTTAGTTTTTCTTCTTTGGTTGAGTGTAGAGTGGCTCTCATTTTATTTACCACACATTTCCTGGAGTGAAAGTGCCTTTATTTAAAATCATGGCTCTGTTACTTACAAGCTTGTTACCTTGGGCCAGCTATTTAGCCTCTCTATGCCTTAGTTTCTTCATTCATAAAATGGGGATAAAACTGTATCTGTAAGGCTTTATCAGGGATTAAACAAGTTAATGTGTATAACATGATCTGGAATACAGAAGGCTCTATATAAGTATTAGCTATTATTCTTATTATATGCTAGACTCTATAGTACACAGACCTGATTGGTCCCTCTCCTCAAAGAGCTCATTGTCCAGTCAGGAAGATTTTCTTTTTTTTTTTTTTTTGAGACAGGGTCTTGCTCTGTCACCCAGGCTAGAGTGCAGTGGCACAATCTTGGCTCACTGCAACCTCCACCTCCTAGGTTCAAGTGATTTTCCTGCCTCAGCCTCCCGAGTAGCTAGGACTACAGATGCATGCCACCATGCCTGACTACTTTTTCTATTTTTAGTATAGATGGGATTTCACCATGTTGGCCAAGCTGGTCTTGAACTCCTGACCTCAAGTGATCCACCCACCTCGGCCTCCCAAACTACTGGGAATACAGGCATGAGCCACTGCTCCCGGCCAGGAAGATTTTCAAATAAATGGCCATAATTCAGTGCTCTGAGCTCTGTAACAAGGTGTACAGTAAGCGGTGGGGGAGCAGAGGCAGGGATATCTGTCTTATCCTAGAGGAAAAGACAGGGGCGGGATAAGCTTCTTGAGGAAAAAGTTTGAGTCTAATCCTTAGGGAAGAGCATGTTGGCAACATTTGGGACTATAAAGCAGTCACAGGCAGCATGGGAAATGTCGTTTCTGGCTGCAAAACAAATATGGTTAGGAGAAAAGGGAAGATGTGAACTGTAGTGTGTAATGACCAGCCCCATCAACATCACCTGGGGGCCTGTTAGGACTACAGGGTCCAGGCCTTACTTATTATCTATAGTACCAACATTTGCATTTTAACAAGATCCTCAAGCGGTTCCTACTGAATATTAAAGTTTAGAACCACTGGTCTAGAGCATAGGCTCTAGAGCCAACCTAATCAAGTTTAAATCCCAGCTTTACCTTTTTTTTTTTTAAAGACGGAGTCTTGCTCTGTTGCCCAGGCTGGAATGCAGTAGAGTGATCTTGGCTCACTGCAACCTCCACCTCCCTGGTTCAAACAATTCTCCTGTCTCAGTCTCCCGAGTAGCTAGGATTACAGGCACATGCCACCATGCCCAGCTAATTTTTGTATTTTTAGTAGAGGTGGGCTTTCACCATGTTGGCCAGGCTGGTCTTGAACTCCTGACTTCAAGTGATCCACTCGCCTCGGCCTCCCAAAGTGCTGGGATTACAGGTGTGAGCCACCATTTACTTATGTGTGACTTTAGGCAAGCTATTTTACTTCTTTCCTAGGCCTTAGTTGCCTCCTTTGTAATTAGAGATAATAAAAGTTTCCACCTCGTAAAGTTGTTCTAAGGACTGAATTAATATGTAAAATGCTTAGACCAGTATGTGGCACTTAGTAAGCACAAGGATTGACTATAATAATTCATCACTCATATGCTACTTCTTAAAGTCAGGGTCAGTTTTTTAAGCCCCTTGTCTTTCAATTTCTACTCCACTGTAGAGGAGTAGACATTCATTGTAGAGGAAAGGACACCTGGAGGTCAGAAGACCTGGGATTACAAAGCCTAGCTCTCTTCCAATTCCTAGGTCTGTGAAATTTAGTGAGTTCTTGGTACATCTATGTTTTTCTCATTCATAGTATGAAACACCTTAATTGTACATGTCGCACTGAAATGTTGCGAGGCTCAAATGAAAGTACAAAAATCCTCTATGAAGATTTCACTTACTTTCTTTCCAAGAGTTCTTAAGCAGCTGGATGCATAGGAAGATCAGGGAGACAGTGGAGGAAGGGCCTGGCGATTAATATGTTCCACTTTACGATTTTCTGAAGGTGTAGGTTGGGTTTCAACAACAGTGATTTTCCTAGACTTCAGAGAGTATTTTTAGCTAATGGACAAACAGTAGTAGAAAACTTAAATGCTGTTATTTACCTTCTCTTCCTAACCTACAGTTCCACTCAAGAACATGAAGAGTCTCATACGTTTGTATAGTGCTTCACAACTTAAAACGTTTATGTGCTGCTTCACAAGATCCCTATAGGGTAGTATTAACCCAATTTTTTAAAAAGGAAACTATGTCTGGAAATTGTAAAATACATATTAAGAACTCTTTCTGAAGAGTTTCTACCGGATCCGATGTTACCCAAAGTAAAACATTTAAAGAGGGAAGTCAATCACAAGATTTCATTGAATCTTCACTATCAGGCAACTGGCTTCGGTTTCATGGCCGCAAATAACTATATGTTGGGCCCCCTTTCTCACCTGTAAAATAGGAAAGACAAGACCTTTTCCACAAATAAAATAAGAACAAAGGTAGAGGGTGAACCTACCACATCGTAGGGCCTCAAATAAATTCCTTCTCCTTCTTGCCCTTGACAGAGAGAGCACGGGATATCACTACCATTCCCATTTCATACGTGGAGGAAACCGAACTCGAGAACGCTCGGATTTCCTCTTCTCTACTTGCAACTCCGTAACCCGCAAATCGGCTACGGACAACTGCGATGTCCACTATGTTAGTTCTCGTAGCGTGGATTCTCTCTCCTCAAGATGCCGTCCGGGGGGCTAGAGGCCGCTAATAATTGCCCTCACTATCGAAGAAACTCGATCCTAATCCTCGACGACACTTCAGGAACAAAGCTGCTCTCCCATCGTCCCTAACCTCGCTACAGTAAAGGTCGCAGCAAAAACCCTGCTACAGCCGCTAGCGCCATCTTGGCCGCTACGTGTGACGCCACACGTAGCAGAGAGGGCAGCCGATTGGCTGGGAGAAGGCAGCCCAGGAGAGGCGCGCGAAGCTAGACAGGAGGGTATGCAGGAGAAGCCAAGGGAACTACAATCCCGGCCTTCCTTGCGCGTACGACAGCAAACCCGAAGCGAAAGAGGTTGGAGTTTGTATTCTGACCACAACTCCCAGCACCCTCCGCGATGTCTGTCCTTTTCTTTCATAACGCGGAGGAAAAGAAGGACAAGATGAATGGAAGCCTTTTGGTGTTTGTTCTCCGAAAGGCGGGAAAGGCGAACTACACCTCCCGACGGGCCGCGCGCGGCTGCGCCTGCGCCCTGTTACCTGTCGCCATCTTGCCCCTTCAGAGGCACCGCAAACAAACCCAATTCCTGGTGTCCCCTAGTCTTGGCGGAGGAGCCTTTTAGATGAGCCCCGAAAGGCCGGGCAGGTGGGTGACTCTCAGGCAGGGTCCTGGAAAGAGCTGGCAGGCCAGCCAGGGTAGAGGAGCGCCGGGCCAAGCATTCGGAGCCCGGCTTGGGGCTCCCAGCCCCATCCTCCGTTGTTTCCTAACGGGATCGTGGGGCTCCCCGAGGTGGACTCAGGGGAACTCTGGCAGGCCTGGTGCTGGGACTCCGGGGGTCTAGCTCTGGGAGACTCCCGGTGAGTCCAGGTCGTCTGGCTGGCTGTCCGCTGGCTTATTCTCTCTCCGTTGTCCTCTCCGCTGGGGAGGGAGTGAGGCATGGGTGCCAGCCGGGACCCCTGACAACAGCTACTGGCCCTGAGGGGCTTGGGTCGTGGGCTTGACATTGGGACCGGCGCCGAGGGGACCGGCGCCGAGAGGCCCGGGTGAGGAGCCTGGGCGGGCTGCCCTTGTTGTGGTGCTGCGAGGGAGTGCGTGTTTGGAGAGGGGGCGGGGCGGGCTTGCCTCCTTGACACTTGAGTGGGGAAGGATCCTACAAGATCCCGGTTCCCCGAGCGGGCTCCGGCAACTACTGCCCGGGTTTCCGATGCGTTGCGGCCCCGCTGTGGGGTCCCCTGGCTGGGACGCGCCGGGATGCCGTGACGTGGTGCTCGGTTCTAGCAGCCTCCGACCGCCTCCAAGATCCTGTCGGGAGGCGGGGACTGGCTTGTGGAGGGAGCGGATTCCTTTGGCTCTGCCCCTTCTTCCTCCTCCCCACCCCTTTTCTTTATGTCATACTGCCGGCTGGGGCGCGCAGTCCAGTTCTCCTTGCCTTGGGTTGGTTCTGAGCTGAGAGGACTATGGGAAGTAGGGGGAGGGGGACTCACCTCGGGACACAGAGTTGGAGTTAGCAGCCCCAGCGCCTGGAACGGGATATAGCAGTTATTTCGGTTCTGTGTCTGACTTCTAAGCTAGACAGTGGGCTCCTTCATTCATTCATTCATTCGTTTTACTCAGTCGCGTCAACCATTCACTTACCCATTTAACAAATACTTTGCAGCGGCTGTACTCTGTGCTAAGCAGGTATTGCGCGAGTCCCCAGCGCCGTGTCGTTTTGTCTTTTACACTAGAAAATTCCCAGTTCTAAGTAAGTTCCTGGCAGCTAAACTTTTGGTAAATGGTTGTTCAGTAACTACAGGATCAAGATTCATATTCCATTGTTAAGACTTGAGGAGAGAGTTATTTATTACGTTTCTTTAACTTGCTAGGAGCTTCACAAATTTTATCTCATGTAATTCATAAGTGAGGAAGCTGACAGGAGTCAACTTGCCCAAGGTTGGTAGTACCACCTATTTATTAAATTAAATGCCAGCCACTATGAAAGAACTTTACATATAGTGTTCTTTAATACGCATAACAAACTGGGTGGTATTACCTCTGTTTTATAGATGTGTAAAGCTTAGGCTCAACCAGTAAGTTGAAAAGTTGGGACTAGAAACCTAGAGGTGTCTGGCTCTAAAGCCTGTGTTCGTTCCACTGTGATAGTTCAAATGGTTTAATTCTTGATTTGTCAGAAGTTGGAAAGTGTGGTGGTGAGAAAGCATTGTAAAATATTAATGTCTTTTTGGTTTACTTCTTAGCCTGTGGCTGGATCTCCAGGTGAGTGGCCCCTTGAATGTACTTTGGTACTTTGGTAATTTGACTTTTTTAAATTTTGTTCTGGTAGGGAGGACAAGCTCTTTGGGGCTACCAAACAGAAGCAGCAATGCCTGTTGTGTGGCCAACCCTTTTGGATCTCAGCAGGGATGAATGCAAAAGGATTCTTCGAAAACTGGGTATGACTTTCATTGTTTTTTTACCTCTCTATGATACTTTTCCCTTTCTGCCTGGGTCATGGCTGTTGGCATGGATGTCATATCTCACACTACATCAGAAATTCTTTGGAGATACAGTTCCCATCTTAATCATTGTTGTTTCCCTCAGTGCCTAACATAGTGCTTTGTAAATAGTAGGTATGTGAATTGTAGTAATACTAGTAGCTAAGATTTATTGAGGGCTACTTGGCTATTCTGAGTCTTTTTTATACAACATCTAATTTAAATATTTTAAGAATTAACTTTGTCGTTTGAAAGCCTGAAAGGTAGGTGTTTTTTGTTTGTTTGTTTTGTCTCCATTTTACAGATGAAGCTTAGAAGCCAAGGTGATGGTGATAGACATCCAGTCAGTATTTGAACCAGGGAATATGCTTTCAGTCTCACTTTAACATACTGTTAACCTTCATGATTGTATGTGTCAATTATATACTATTTCTGAATTCTAAGTTGATGTAAGCTATGCTCACTTTTTCAAATTATATTTTACTATCAATAATAAAACATTTTATGCTTGTAATTTATTATTTAGTGCTTCTTTTCCCTTACAGCAACCTTTCTTAACCAGTATTGAGGGAAAGAATTAAGCCCTAATGCTAAGGTATCCATTGTATGTAAAGAACTAACTTCGTCCTGTGCATCTAGAATGCTATTAATTATTGCTTTCCTTGGGAAAATTGAGAAAAAGAGTTATTATTCAAATCATTTTGTGCTCTGTGGTTCAGATGAGGATCTTTGGTTGAGAAATGCTGCCTTAGACTGTGAGGACCTTGTCTTATTTACCACTGTAATTTCTGGGCTAGCACAATAAATGAAATAATTGAAAAAATAATTTGAAAAAGGAGATTAAATGTTTTGGCAGTGGATATGCATTATTTAGATAGCTGTGATTTTAAAGGAAAAGTATAGGTCTTGAATTTAGACAGACCTAGGGTCTTGGTATTATTACAAATGACCCATGTGACCAAGGACAAGTTATTTATTCTTCCTAAATTTGTTGATATTTTTTTTAAAAAAAAAAAGGGGGGCCGGGCGCGGTGGCTCAAGCCTGTAATCCCAGCACTTTGGGAGGCCGAGAAGGGCGGATCACGAGGTCAGGAGATCGAGACCATCCTGGCTAACACGGTGAAACCCCGTCTCTACTAAAAATACAAAAAACTAGCTGGGCGAGGTGGCAGGTGCCTGTAGTCCCAGCTACTCGGGAGGCTGAGGCAGGAGAATGGCGTGAACCCGGGAGGCGGAGCTTGCAGTGAGCTGAGATCCGGCCACTGCACTCCAGCCCGGGCGACAGAGCAAGACTCCGTCTCAAAAAAAAAAAAAAAAAAAAAAAGGATAACACTATCTGCCTCATTAGTTTGTTACGTGTGTTAACAATATACATAAAGGGCCCATCAGAGTAAATCTTTTTTGGGAATTTTTCTTTGTAAATCAGGTAGAATCATAGTGGCTCTGGCCCTGTCTGTCGTTTTTATTCCACCCAAGACCACTATGAGGATTTCAAATCACATTTTAACAGCGTTCTTTTTTTTTTTTTTTTTTGAGACGGAGTCTCGCTTTGTCGTCCAGGCTGAAGTGCAGTGGCCAGATCTCAGCTCACTGCAAGCTCCGCCTCCCGGGTTCACGCCATTCTCCTGCCTCAGCCTCCCGAGTAGCTGGGACTACAGGCGCCCGCCACCTCGCCCGGCTAATTTTTTGTATTTTTTAGTAGAGACGGGGTTTCACCGCGTTAGCCAGGATGGTCTCGATCTCCTGACCTCGTGATCCGCCCGCCTCGGCCTCCCAAAGTGCTGGGATTACAGGCTTGAGCCACCGCGCCGGGCCAACAGCATCTTTTAAAGCAAGTCTGAGAGTTGTTTTTGGAGAGGGTTTGGGGATGTAAGTCTTTTTTTTTTTTTAACCTTATATCCAGACTTTTAGTGCTAATCTGAAGATAGTTTTTTACACACTTACATACAATTAATATAACTTGTTAGTTGCTGATTATAAAGTTGAATTCATATTTATTTAATAGCTGAAATTGCAGAACATATCACAAAGACAGTAGATTAGATTGGGGTTTCTGGGTTTGGGGGCATTTGAATTGAGAGGTTATGTTTAAATATGGTAACCTTTAAGTCTAAATTTATTCCTAATTTTAGTCAGAGCTGTGTGGGTAATGTTGCTGCAGAGCTGCTTCAATACAAAAGAAAACAGTCATCTTGTATGGTAATATAATCTTCACTGACCCCTCACTTTGGGCGGTGAGCTTTGATAGTGATTAGCCAGACTTCCTCCCCACCCGTTGGCTTATTATCATAACAATGAAACCTTTTAATTGTCTTCAAATGCTAACTCTAGGTCCAAAGTTTAGAAAAGGTACATACAGTTTTTAAAAATTAGCTGTATCCTTTAAAAAATAGTTATAAATCATTTTAATATAAGATGTTAAATACTTAGATTTTACATACATATAAAGAAATTGGGATAGAGAATTTCTTTATATATTCTGAATGTGTCAGTGCTAGATAAATGCTTCCTTCTCTTTGTCTTGCCTCTCCTCTTGCCTATTTTTGTGATCATTCCTGAGCTGTAGCTCCAACATGGGACTTTATGGACTATAGTGTATTTGAATGGCTGATTTAATGGACCAAATTGAGGGCTTTATATAAATGGTTTGGCAAATCTTTCGTTTTTGGAATGTTCATATGTATTTATTATTTTATTCTACTTTTGTGTTTGCAATAGAATGGCATGAAAAATAATTACAGAAATTCAGCTAAATTTGAGGTATGTAAGGATCTAAGGATACCCATCAAAATGGACATCAATAAATGTGAAGGAGGTTGGGAAGCTAATAGGGTTCTTTACAATGAGTGAATTTCTTGTGAAGAGGAGGAAGTGATGTGGATCCTGTATCTGTGGTAACTGTGTTCAGAGTCCCAGTTTTGTGTATGTGAGGTTGCCATCTCTTGATTTTTGTACATGACTTCTTAGACTTGAAATGAGACTTGAAATGTCAGAAATATTTGTCGTATTTGTTTAGTTAATTTTATTTTTTCTGAAGTACTGTCTTGATCATCATAAATTCTACAAGTCACAAATGTGAACTTCTTTTTCGTTTTTCTCAAACTATTCCCTCACTTTGACCTCTTCATTTCTTTTTACGGCATTGCCGTTCTCCTAAACATTTTGCAAGCTGCAGAATCTGACTTCCTTCTGCTGTTACTTCCCACAATCAATCAATTACTGAGTCCTATCAAATAAAAACATTTTAGACTGGAAACAGAGGCTTTTCTCAGTCTGACCACAAACTACTTTTCCATTTTTACCGTTCTCTATTCTCTTACATGTGTGAACTAAAATCTTTAAAATAGTTATTTGGATATATTTCTTAGGTTCCTTGTTGGATTTTAGTCACCTTGAGGATAGGGATTTTATTTTGTTCCTAGGAATATTCTCCATGGTACCTTGTAGCAGTAATGTTCAGTTAGTAGTTTGGTTTGAGCTAGTGACTATCCAAGTACAGACATATTTTTACTGCGCTTAGTGTAAAACTCTCAAACATAGTTACTGTTACTGGAAGTTACTGGAATAATACGAAACATTGTCTGTTCTTTTACTCTATTTCTTTCGTACGTTTGCTTTTTTTTTTTTTTTTTTAACCCTGCCTGCTTGGCGCACAATTCTCTTTCTGATTAAAGCTTCTGCCTCTACACTAGATGATGTATTTCTCCTCTGTACTTTTACCATTGTATGTAAACTGTATCATAATTGCCTGATGACTTGTTTCACTGTAGCTCTCTATTCTAGAGTTAACTCCCTGAGGGCAGGATTAGCACACCATTTGGTATATATAATAGGACTCAATACTAATCTGTTGAATAAAATATTTCATAAATGGGGGAGGGCGTAAACATTTAGAGTATACTGCATTCTTGGTTATCCCTAGTGCTTTTTCTGGACTCTATTCTGAGTCTGATAAAAGCTGAAATATGTTTCCTGAAACTAAGTATTTCCTTCACTGCCCTGAGCAGCAGAGCTTTGTCCTTCAAGAGTGACTGCCACATTGAAATGTCTACATAGTATCCAACACAGGTTGAACATACAGGATGTTTAAACTTAGGGTCATTTGGTTGGACTAGATATTCCTTTTTTTTTTTTTTTTTTTTTCTGAGACCGGGTCTTACTGTGTCACCCAGACTGAAGTACAGTGGCATGAACATGGCTCACCACATCCTCAACCTCCCAGGCTCAAGTGATCCTCCTACCTCAGCCTCCTGAGTAGCTGGGACCATAGGTGTGCACTACCACCCCCAGCTAATTTTTAAATTTTTTGTAGGGATGGGGTCTTGCCATGTTGCCCAGGCTGGCCTTGAACTCTGCAGCTCAAACAATCCTCCTGCCTCGGCCTCCCAAAGAGCTGGGATTACAGGTGTGAGCCATGGTGCCTGGCCAGATTTTTGTTTTGCTTTGGTTTGTTTTTTGAGACAGGATCTCGCTCAGTTACCCAGGCTGGAGTGCAGTGGCATGATCACAGCTCACTGTATCCTGGACTTCCTGGGCTCAAGTGATCCTCCCACGTCAGCCTCCTAAGTAGCTGGGACTACAGGTGTGCACCACCACACCCAGCTAATTTTTTGTATTTTTTTTGTACAGCCAGGGTTTTGCCATGTTGCCCAGACTGGTCTTGAACTCCTGGACTCAAGCGATCTGCCCACCTCGGCCTCCCAAAAGTGCTGGGATTACAGGTGTGAGCCACCGTGCTTGGCCCTGGCCAGACATTTCTATTTAATGTAAAAATATTTAAGGTAGGCAGCCCAGCCCAGTCTTCTATATAAAGCTTATTTTTGACAGATCTGTGAATAATATCAACTAAATGAGACTATTAGTTTATTTTTGGTGTAGTACTTAGTCTATGGGCTCACGTTTTTTGAGTTTCTCTTGTGTGTGAGGTATTTGCAAATAACAAATACTCTTGATAACTTGACTATGAAAACAACTCTAGTTTGGACATTTATTTCCCACCATTCTGGTTTGCTCAGATATATCTGTTTCATAGTTAATGGTTTAAAACAACAACTGTTTTATTATTTCTTGCCATTCTGTGGGTTGCTGGCCTTGTCTGAGTTCTTTCAGGTATTCAGTGGTAGCTTATATGGGGACTAGGCTGAGGTAGCTGGCCTCTCTCTTCATTTGGCTTTTCATTCTGGGCATCTTCACAGCTTGGTGATCTCAAAGTTCCTGAAGGGCAAGGCCCTGTATGCAAGTACTTAGCAAGCTTCTGTTTGCATCATGTTCGCTGTTGTTCCCTTGGCCAAAGCAAGTAATATGCCAAGACTAGAGTCAATGTGGGAGGGTACTACACAAGGGTAGTACACAAGGGCGACACTGAGAGGCATGTATAGTTTATTGGAGGCCATTGGGGACTTTTGGCTTTATATTTTAACCAGTCCTGGAGACTGACAGTTTTCTTTCTTTTTTTTTTTTGAGACGAACTGTCTCTCTGTCACCCAGGCTGGAGTGCAGTGGCGCTACCTCTGCCTCCCGGGTTCAAGCGATTCTTCTGTCTCAGCTTCCGAAGTAGCCAGGATGACAGGCACCTGCCACCACAGCTAAGTTTATATTTTTAGTAGAGACAGAGTTTCTCCGTGTTGGTCAGTCTGGTCTCAAACGCCCGACCTCAGGTGATCCACCTGCCTCAGCTTCCCAAAGTACTGGGATTACAGGCATGAGCCACTGTGCCCGGCTTGACAGTTTTATTTCTTAATGGTTATTTCTGTGGAAAGAGTGAAATGGAGATGTCTGGTATTAGGATTCAGTATATTATGTCCTAGTCGCTGCAAGAGCATTGCATGTTTATGTTTCCCAATTAGTCGTTTTGATGATAGTTTTTATAGATGCAGAGAATCTTACTTCTGGAGGGGACCTACAAAATCCCTTCTAGGTAAGGAAACAGGTTTAGAGATGAGAAAAGACTTGCTGAGTGTCACACAACTAATAAGTGGCAGTGCTGGAGCCAGAATATTTTGTTCCAATATTTTTTCCATTGCATAGTATTTACAGTACTTTCAACTACACAGGAGGGAAGTAGAATATAGTTTGAATTCTTAGGCAAGCCTGAGGAATTATTTTAAGAGTTGATTAATGAAGATCCCTTTTAGTAATGCTGAAAACTTCTGAGCCTTATTACATCACTTGGTGCCTATTCCCAGTTGTTGGTATCATTTGTGCTATATGTTTTTCAGTGACAATGTGTGAAACAAAATATCTACTGTTAGATTTTTCTGCCTAAACATTTTATATACATGACTTCTGTGAGGTAATGAAAAACAAAATGATATAAAATTATAAAATAGATAAAATTTTTGAAAGGACTTTAAAACAATATTTGTATTTGATTATTTTTAGTTTTTTTCCCTGAAGTTTCACTACACATAGCCACAGTATTAAAATATTAAAGGCCTATCTTGATAAAATAATTTTCTTCTTCTAGAATTGGAGGCATATGCTGGAGTTATCAGTGCACTTCGGGCACAGGGGGATCTCACCAAGGAAAAGAAAGATCTTCTTGGAGAACTATCAAAAGTTCTTAGGTAAATTATCATAAACGTTTGTGAGACTTGACTCTAGAAATTTCATTTTGAGGGATTTTATTACTTATCACTCTCAAATTAAGTAACTGTCAAATTAAGTTGAAGAACAGAGGTGTTCAAATTGTTGGTGGTAAGAGACTCCATCCCAGTTGTGTGCTCTGTTACAGAAAATTGTATAACTTACCATTTGTTGTGTAATCCAGAATGAATATAATCCAGAATGAAGAGCGTGTAAACTCTTCAGAAAGAGTTGAAGGCAGGTTTTCTTACTTTTGGCCCACCTGGGAAAGGGAGGTGCTTTTGACATAGGTGAAAGAAAGAAGAGCAGTAACTGGATATGATGATCTAGAGTGACATTTGCTGGAGGGAAGAGGTGATGTGAGGAAGATGCCTTAATTTACATAAATGGGTAGTGATTATGTGGTCATTGCCTTAAACATAGTGTTTTTAGAGTGAAAATATGGAAGAGGCTGTTCCTGTTACTTAACATTAATATAGGGATGTTATTAAACCAAATTCTCAGTTTTATTGTTTTCATAGTTAACAATTTGTATTTGTTTGTTGTTTATATTTCTCCTAAATTCTGTTTTCTAGCCTCTTAAATGTTTTGGTCCATGTTAGAGATTTAGCTTAAGTAGTATGGAATACAATTTGAAGAGTGGTATTCATTTTATTATTTATGAATGGAATGAGTGTAACCTTTTAAAAAGTTGTTTCCTATTATTAACTTTACATGTGTTTAATCAGGATTAATATAAGCACATTTTACCATTGGTAACATAATGTAATGTAGAAGATATGCAGCTAAAGTATTGAGTAATAAAGGAATATTACCCTGGTGTTAAGTTGTATAGCATATAGCCACAGGAAACAGATTATCTTGCCACTCTCATTTGTCTATTATATTCATTGAACGTTAAATTACAGACTCTTAAGCTTTAGAAAAGACCTTAGAAAACTTTCTTGTAAGTGACAAAATCCTCTTCTCAGCAGTCACGATTAGGAAGCCATTCAGCGTCTGTTTGCATGTTTAGATAGCAGGAAGCTCTGCTAATCTTATCCATGGTCTGACATTTCTGAAATTTGGAAGTAATACCTTGATATCAGGCTGAATTTGTCTTCCTATGATTTGTAATTTGCAACTAATTATTTCTGCAGTTACACAGAATTAGTATGAATCCTTTTCTAAGATGTTAAAGCGTTTGAAGATACATATTAGACTCCTGTCTGTATCTTTTCACAAAGCAATCTTGTCTCCCTTCTCCCCCTAGAAATGTTGACTTAAACATTAATGAAAGTATAGAAAAGAGCTGCCTGCTTGACAGAGTTCTATAATGGCTATTTTTCTTCATAGCATCTCAACAGAACGCCACCGTGCTGAAGTTCGGAGAGCAGTAAACGATGAACGGTTAACAACAATTGCACATAAGTAAGCCATTAGTCATACCATCCCTGATTTTTTTATGACATACTATAACACAGTTTTGAAACAGTCTTCCTATTGTGTAGCAGATTCCTGAGTCTTTTAAGTAACAATATCTCTGTACTCAGGGATCCTGATCATAGCAGTAAAAGTGATATTAACTGTTTATTCAGTTGGTTATTTTTTTGCATTTGGTTAGGCAAGCTTTAAGTACTCAGGTCAAATCCTGTTACAATGTAATCTCTGTCCAACTAAAAATCACCATAATTTAGGGGATGATTCACTTACTTGAGACCAAGTTCAATAACAAAGTATTGTGTCCCTTAAAATTGAAAGCCCTTTAGAGGTTCTTTGTAATGGTATTTGATATGTTATTACCTTATAAACAGGCATTGTAACTTTTTTGATATCTGACTCATTATTTCATGCATTTTGAGATTCAGAAAAAAATATAAAATTTGTATTCTGTCTTTAAGAAATACGAATATAACATCTCTTAATTTATTTTTAAAAAGCCAAAAAAAAAAAACGATTAAAGATTCTTACCAAACTGTTTTCTGATCATTATAACTATTTAAGAGGAGGGGTGGAGGGTGGTAGACGATTGAGGGCAAGGATTAAGCCATAATTGAGTATGTATGGAGACAGTGCCTCCTAAAGAATACAAAGGAACAGAAATTAGCCTTTAAATGTTTATACAAGATGATAAAACATTTCATAAAATATAGTATAATTCATTTATTTTTTATTTTTATATTTTAATGTTAAATGAAACTAAAGGGAAAAATTCAGTGCATTTCCATAATGTGAGAACTTAAAAATTGTATTTAAACCAATTGGCAATATTTGAATTGACCTCCAAGAGCTTCATCTTGTGCTTCACTGTCCCTCATTTTACTTAACATAAAATGGGATGCTACCTTTTCAACAGCATAGTTTGAAGATTGAGCTGTTTATTCTGGAATTTTGAGATTCTTCAGTGGTAGGTATGCGCTGTAGAAGTTTGAGATTTTTCCATTAGAGACATTTAGTAATCTAGTTGCTAGGCTAACATGGTTGAAACACTCAAATGTTAATTAATGTGTTCCTTCTTTGATTTGCTCTAAGCTTTTGACTTGGGGTGTTCTAGAAGTAATGGTAACTGAGCCTAGATTCTAATTTGAGAACTGGTAATAGGAAATGTATGTGCTAGAGAATAAAGTAGTAAACCTTAGCTTGCATTCAGAGGCACTTAGAAACAAATTAGTATTGTAGAAGCATTGGAACGGTATTGTGGGGCAACTAGTTGTAAGTTGATGCATCAGTTTCATACTTAAAGGATAACATTTATTTAGTCTCCTTTTCCTTTTTTCCCCTTTAAAGAATGAATTTATCCTTATATTTGGGTGAAAGACCAAGTTACAGGTATGCAAATAGGTTATTATTATTTCAGGCTTTTTCTTGTATTTATTTCCAAATTGAAGCTCTCAATTATTCAGGGGCACATTATTCCATTTATGAATTAACCATGCCCCTTGCTTTCCTTCTCTTCCCCTCCTCCCCCTCCTAATACTGCCCACCCTTTAGCCATTTTGCTGCTTGGGAATACTTCTAGTCAGAGGGTGGGAAGGGAGAGGAGGTGAAAATTTTAATTAGTCATTTTACTACTTGTTAGTTGTCCTGGAAAAGGTTTGGTGGAAGAATTTACAAGTATTTGCCAAAATATTTTTGGATAATATTTGAGTTTCTTTAATCTATTTGACCTCTCCCTTTCCCTCCTCTCTCCATTAGCATGGATAATTGAGAGTTGGCTTTTATCTGCCTGTGTTTCCTCTTTTTTCTTTCCTTTATGATTTCTTTAATACATAAATTTCATTTTTTTGGAAAGAGTTTACTTCAGTGTATAATTTTGAGCTGCTTAGGTTTTTCTACATTCTTGTTTTAATATATTACTGTTTTAGTTGGATCAGATGTTTTATTTACTTGTTGAGCTCAAGGGGTCAGTGAGTGGGGATTGATGAGGAAGGAATAGATCTCTCATTCTTTTCATCTCCTCTGCCCTCTTCCCCTCAGAAGTAGCAACAGAGCCTAGTTCCAAATATTATCTATAGGAGGGCTTCATACTCCAAGCCTAGAAAAACAACTAAAGGAATGCATCTGAACTGACTGCATTCTCTTTCTCCTCCCCTCCCCCCACTCAAAATAGGAGTTTAGGTCAGAAGGAATGTGGTTGAAAGGTGATGAGAAAGCTGAGAGGATTGAGCACAAAGGAGGGGAAAACAAAAGGAGTGGCATATCTGGGATCAAAGAAAAGCCTTTCTTGTGGCTTGAAATATAACACGTGTTTATTGTTTGGCACCAGGCCACTTATTAAGTAGTTTGATACTCTTAATTCAGTTTTTAATTATGTCAGAATGTTACAGTATTAACGCCTTGGATGTCAAGGAGCTTTGGATTTTTTAATTGGACCACTCTTGCCCATGTTGTCTCTAGATTGAGGAGAAAGTGGCTATCTGGAATTTCTGCTCTCTTAATCCTTTCCCCATCACTCAAACATTGACAGGATACTGCGTCAGTTTCTGTGTGAGGATGAAGATTTCTTACTGGTGCCTTGTACACCAAAGGATATGTGGGCCAAGGTAGTTTCATTAGTATAATCTTAGATTTCTCAGAAAAGGGACTGGAGCAAGGTTTCCCCTGTCATACTTAGTATAAATAGAGAGACATTCTTATACTCACACTAAGGTATCTCAGTGAAGCCCTCCAGGAAGATGTTTAGTCTATAAAATCTAGTTTAGATAACTTGTGTAACTAATGCATATTTACACTTACATCTTCATTACTAAGCAAATAGGAATTTCTGATCTAATTCTAACATGATACTTAATTTTTCACTCAAAGTTTGAGCATGTTTGCATGAGTAGAAATTTGGAAGATTTATAGATTTTTCTAAAAGTTGCAGTGGTGTCTTTTGCACTGCAAGTTTTGTCTTTTCAGTAGCATATGTTCATGTGCTTCAAATTATTAATCTTCCATAATTTCTGCCACCACTTAAACAATACACCAGGTAAGTGTAGATGTCACTTAATTTGTGTGGTAAACTCTCACCAAGCAAGCTTATTAGTGATATTCTAATAAACTGATAGCAAAATAAAAGTAAACCAAGAATATGCTGAATAGCTTTTAAAATTTTTTCCTCTAACAATTAGCTTTTGTGTCTCTTTCTTGTTTGTACCATTCTTTGTTTCAAAACTAGCATCAACTTGGGGATTATATAATAACAAATTTGTGAGTGTTACTAAAGTTTTAGGAATTCCCCTTTCTTTTATCTTAGGTAGGACTGTGTTAAACCATAAGGGAATTTACACATTTTCCACAGTAAGCCAACTGAATTCATCAGCTCTTAGAAATTCCTTTCTGAACTGAACTTAAATCCTTAAATTGTAAAAGTGATTTATTCCATTCAATGAAAGTTGGTAGTAATTCAACAGCAGTATCCAATTGGTATACATCAAAGGCAAAACCCATTTGAAAAATTTTATACTTTCTACTTATCTGTCAAATAATTTCAGTAGTATGATTATGCTGGTCGAAGGAGACATTTATTAGTTGTGTGACCTTAGGCAAGTTATTTGATGTCTCTGACTCAGTTTCCTAATCTGTAAAATGGAGGTAATAATACTACCAAATTCATAGGACTGAAGAGTTAATACATGTAATATGTTTAGAACAATCCTTGACATAAGTGCTTAATGATAACTATCATCATTACTACCATTATTATCATTATCATTATTCCACTGCCCACTAACAAGGGCTTTTATACTCTTATCTAAATCTGAGAATGCGTGGACATACAGAGTCTTAAACTTTAAGTTAGTTTGAAGAACCTATGGTTTCAAATGCAGAAATATTTCTGATTTAGTGAAGAGATTGATTATTTCTGAGTGAATTTTAAACTTCAGCACTAATCATTAGTCAGGGTCTTTCATGGAACCAATTTAAGAGAAATGATACAACTACCTTTTGCTATTCCAACTTCTGGTTGAATTCTTGGGATAAAATTTGTTCAAGGAATTTAGGGTAGATAAACTGAGAGTGGTGTTTGCTTAGAGAGAGAGTTCAATTGTCTTAATTCCTTCTTAGAGTGAAGAGTGGTATAAATACATAAAAATAATGGCGTGTTTCTTCTAGTGTACTTAGATCTAGTCTATTTTTAACAAGAAGGATAATAATACATTGTCAGTGACACATATGGTTATATATACAGTACTCTTCCATTCTTTTCTATTTAGGCTCCCTCGTTTACTGCCTCAGTTTCCCTTGTTTGAAAGCCTTAGAACCTCTGGCCATGCAGGCAGTTAGATAATTTTCAAAAGGTTCAGTGAATTCCTCCTTAATTAAGGAAAATCTGACTTTTAAAATTATAAGTGCTTATTACTTTCTTGTGTTAATTATAAAATTAAGTTCTAAATATTAGTTGAAATACTAGTTTTCATTAGTGATAGCAGATTTAAGTTAATGAAACCAAAGCCAATATTTATTTAGAAGGCATAGGAAGATTTTTTGTAGTTTCAGTTATGTTCATGATAAGATTCAGATTATAGAATAAACTGTGTAAGAACCTAAGTGTGTGACATTCCTTGAATTATAATTATTCATAATTTTGATCTTCCTTGCTTAAAATAAAGCCTCTTCTATTCCCTTAGGGCACTTTTTATAATTTAAAAAGTTATACATGTTTGAGCATATATGTTTGATTTGTTTTTAGTGATTGAAAACCCTTGTAGCAGCGCTTTCTTTTTTGTTTAGTATGTCTGGACCTAATAGCTCTTCAGAATGGTCCATTGAAGGTCGTCGATTGGTACCACTGATGCCCCGGCTCGTTCCCCAAACCGCCTTTACTGTAACAGCTAATGCTGTTGCTAATGCAGCTATCCAGCACAATGCATCTCTTCCAGTGCCTGCGGAAACAGGAAGCAAGGAAGGTGAGTAGAAAAATATGCCTGTGTTAGAGAGTACTTTTCTTAGAATCTTCAATACAATTTCAAGAAAAGTTGTCTTATTTTTCGTCTACTTATATTCAAGTGTTTAAAGGTTATGAAACATAGTAGGAAACTCTAATTCTGAAATTAGACTGCCAGATTTTTAGTCTTAGACAAAATTTAAGTCTCCCTTTTGTCGAAGGTGTGAATTATGTTAATCATCAAAATTGCAGAAACCTTGGAATGGATTTTTGATATCAGTGTGTCTTGTTAAAAATGAATAGAAGACCTGAATGGATGACATTAGAAAACAAATAAGGTACAGAAGTCATTTAGCTGCTAAAAAATGATTCTGAACTGATAGCTTTAGAAAATAAAGCTCCGTTTTCATTTTCTGGAATCAATGATATATGCTACTTCTTTGTTCTGGTTAATGAATGTGCTGAATCCATTCCCTGGCAGAAGGGCTTTCTTATTATTTATCTAGTAATTGACACATGCTTTAAAAATCCTCCAATTCTCTAGTGACCACCAAGAGTAATATTAAATTTGACAGAGCATATTTGGATTGACTCAAGTAGTTCAGTTTGATGTTGCATGACAATGACCCTAAAAACAATGCATTTGTCAGGTTACTCTGGGGAATTGTCTTTGCTTGCCTAGCAATGGCCATGGAACAGAGTAAGACACTCTTTTTTATGCATGACAGGCTCTGTTTTAGGGTGAGAAAAGGTATATTTGGAGGAAGACAGTGTATAAATTTGGCCTCCATTGAGTTCCTCCATCTACCGACTCTCAGGTAGAGTGGAAAGAATATAGAGTTTCCACTAGTCAAATCCATGTTTGAATCTTAATTTGTCACTTCCTAGCTGTATGACCTCCAGCAAATTTGAGCTTCTGTGAGCCTTGGGTTCCTCGTCTTTAAAATGAGAATGTGATATTGTGAGAATTAGTGAAGATGTGTGGAAAGGATTTAGTGTGTGGTACTCAATAAATGATGCCTATAACCTATTCTTACTGTTGTTTAGCTGTATCCCTTCATTGAATGATAGGTTGAAATACGATGTTGTCATTATTTTAGTTGAGTTGTTGTGCTGCTTGGATGGCAATGACTAGTGAGTTGATTTATAGAAAAGAACGTTACCTTGATTCTTCCTTAGTGGCCATGTTGGAAATTGCTAAGGTTAGGGAAAAATTATCCACCCATGTCATCGGTGCTGCTATTAGTATTAAAAGGGAATACAAGTAAGTGCCTGTTGTCCAACTCCTGCCATGAGTGAAAATTATTTTCATTTTTCTTAGTATAATTTTAAACTTTATTTCTTTGTAACTGCGTTTTTCTCCATCAGCAATGCCACCTGTTGACAAGCTGTTAAATACTTGGGAAAAATCTATTTAAGTGATAATTTTCAGGAAAGGTTATTAATGCCTTATAATAATGTGGACCTAATACCTGGTACTGGCCTCTGACTTCTGATCACATGAAAATGTTAAAATTGGCCTGCAATAAAAATAATTTTTTTGTATGCCTGGACAGTTTTGGTGAAAGTTAACAGCAAACTTTTTTATCGTTCCTTCAGTAGTGGTTTGCTATTCCTACACAAGTACCACGTCAACCCCAACCTCTACCCCTGTTCCAAGTGGCAGCATAGCAACGGTTAAGTCTCCAAGACCTGCCAGTCCTGCCTCCAATGTAGTTGTCTTGCCAAGTGGAAGTACTGTTTATGTCAAAAGTAAGTGATATTCTCAGTGTTATCAGGGCCGTCTTGGCTAAATGCTGCAGTCTAGGCTCTGATTAGACCTGCCTTCCTGGATTAAATCATTGGTCCACTAGCTGTTAGCAGGGTTAGTTTTTGAAGATTTTAAATAATTCCTTTCTTTACATATGACTAGGTATATATTGCTTTTTTAATCAGTTCTGGGGTTTGAGAAGTAACTTCATTTTTGTTCCCTGTGGGTAATCTGCCTTTGAACTGTGCTATCCTTAAGAATTCACTTTTTTGATTGTCATGAAATAGAAATGTTGTGAATAGAAACTGAAGGCATGTTCTTATGTGATTTATTCAATATTTCTCCTATAATTTTAATCTTTGTAGTATTTTCTTAGATTATTTTACGGAATGTATTATCCAAGTATTAGATTCAGTGAAACATTTTAGAGAGCCTATCTTTATTTCTAATTGACTGTAATTTTTGAAGTTTCTTTCGTTTGTAGTTTTTAATTCCTTGATTCTACCCTATGAAGCAGTTCGGTATCGTGCTCGTTTTTTTTTTTTTCATTTTTTGGTTTTTAATTTCGGTTATGACAATGTTGCTTTATATATATATTTTTTAATTTGTAAAGAAAAGGGGCTGGGCACAGTGGCTCACGCCTGTAGTCCTAGCACTTTGGGAGGCCAAGGCGGGCAAATCATCTGAGGTCAGGAGTTCAAGACCAACCTGGCCAACCTGGTGAAACCCTATCTCTACTAAAAATAGAAAATAAATAAATAAATAAACATTAGCCAGTCATGTTGACACATGCCTGTAGTCCCAGCTACTTGGGAGGCTGAGACAGGAAAATTGCTTGAACCTGGGAGGCAGAGGTTGCAGTGAGCTGAGATTGCGCCACTGCACTCCAGCCTGGGCGACAGAGCAAGACTCTGTCTCAAAAAAAAGAAAGAAAAAAAGAAAAGTGGTTGATTTGGCTCACTACTCTGCTGGTTGGAAGGTCCAAGTTTGGGTGAGGATCTTATGCTGCTTCAACTCATGGCAGAAAGTGGAAAGAGAGCAGGTGTATGCAGAGAGATCCCATGGTAGGAGAGGAAGTGAGAGACAGAAACTGAGGAAGCCAGAATCTTTTTAAATTTTTTATTTTTTGCTTTGTTTTTCCTATCAACTGGAGGTTATTAATATTTGATTTTCATTTTTCTCAATATGGTTATAAACTTGATTTCTTTGTAACTTAGAGGTAAAGTTTGCTGTTTTAGGCAGGAATTATTCTAGGTCTTTGTTGGCCCTGTTTAAATTAAGAGTTAAAAAATTGAAGAGGTAAGGGTTATATTTTATTACTAATTTCGTGAGTCATGCTACATAATTGTTTATGTCTGCTCTGCAGAGATTTCCTATGTTAAGTTGCTATGTTTTGTGTTTCTCACTTGATTTTTAAAAAGTCTAAAAAAACAGTTGAGGCTTTAGTTCATAAAGAAAAAATGCAGAATCTAGGACTATAATTAAATTTATATCTGATTTCTGCGGATTTAGCCAAGGTGGTCTTTTAAAATAACTGTAGAGACTTACTTTTTGATCATTTTTAAAGCAGTAGGCTGGAGCTGGGCACAGTGGCTCACACCTGTAATCCCAGCACTTTGGGAGGCTGAGGTGGGTGGATCACTTGAGGTCAGGCATTCGAGACCAACCTGACCAACGTGGTGAAACTCTGTCTCTACTAAAAATACAGAAACTAGTCAGATGTGGTGGCAGGCACCTGTAATCCCAGCTATTCGGGAGGCTGAGGCAGGAGAATCGCTTGAACCTGGGAGGCAGAGGTTGCAGTGAGCTGAGATCGTGCCATATACTCTAGGCTGCGCAACAGAACGAGCCTCCATCTTAAAAAATAATAGTAAAAGAAAAGAAAAGAAAATACTAGGCCAGGCATGGTGGCTCATGCCTGTAATCCCAGCACTTTGGGAGGCCAGGGCGAGCGGATCACCTGAGGTCGGGAGTTTGAGAACAGTCTTGCAAACATGGTGAAACCTCGTCTCTACTAAAAATATAAAAGAATTAGCCAGGTGTGTTGGCAGGTGCCTGTAATCCCAGCTACTTGGGAGGCTGAGGCTGGAGAATCACTTGAATCTGGGAGACAGAGGTTGTGGTGAGCTGAGATCACATCATTGCACTTCAGGCTGGGTGACAGTGTGAGACTCCATCTCTTAAATAAGTAAATAAGTAAAATACTGAAAGTGTATCTCAAACATGAAGAAACTATTTCACATAATATGTAGTTTTAAGTAACCTGGAAGATGATTGCTTTATGCTCAGAAGTCATACCAACAACGTTAGTTTGGGATATAATCATTTATTTGCCTAACTTTGTATGTGCAAGGCACTATACTGGGGAAACAAACAAATAAGACTTAGTCATTACCCTCTGGGAGCCCCTTACTAATAGGAGATGTGTAGACAATCACATTGCCATCTGGTAAGTGGTACAGCTTAGGGAGAGGTAGATTAGCTTTGCTTAGAGGAATAAGGGAAAGCTTCACTAAGGAGATGGCTTGTAGGATGATGATTGCAGAATGATGAAGAGGGCATTGATGGTAGGTGGTATTCCCCAAGGAGCAATAGTATATGGATACTCAGAGATGGATAGAATGTGGTTAAGGTGGCTTCGGGGAATGGTGAGCAGTTCAGAATCCCAAGATTATAGGGGTACATGGGGTTGGATGTAACAGGTATTGTGTTCTTGGAAAGATATGGAGTCTTGAATGATATGGTAATGATTTTGTGCCTCATCTTGTAGGGAGATAAAAACTACTAAAGGGGCTGGGCGCGGTGGCTCAAGCCTGTAATCCCAGCACTTTGGGAGGCCGAGACGGGCAGATCACGAGGTCAGGAGATCGAGACCATCCTGGC
>NW_012114921.1:7032938-7053789 GCF_000951035.1 Colobus angolensis palliatus | reverse complement strand
GGCCACTGCACTCCAGCCTGGGCGACAGAGCGAGACCCCGTCTCAAAAAAAAAAAAAACAAAAAACTACGAAAGGATTTTAGGCAGTGCCTAGGAATGATTAGATGTGAAATTTTGTAACTAGTAGTAGGATTGAGGGTAGATAGAAGTGGACAGACTGGAAGCATGGACATCTTTTAGGTGATTGTTGCCAAGATACAGACAGGAGATAAGAAGGCCTGACGTGGCCATAGGTTTAAAGAAAGGACGGAAGGCCAGGTACGGTGGCTCACGCCTGTAATCTCAGCACTTTGGGAGGCCGAGGAGGGTGGATCACCTGAAGTCAGGAGTTCAAGACCAGCCTGGGCCAACATGGTGAAACCCTGTCTCTACTGAAAATATAAAAATTAGCTGACCATGGTGGTGGGTACATGTAATCCCAGCTACTTGGAAGGCTGAGACAGGAGATTCGCTTGTACATGGGAAGCAGAGGTTGCAGTGAGCTGAGATCACACCACTGCACTCTAGCCTGGGCGACAGAGTGAGACTTTGTCTTAAAGGAAAGGAGGGAAGGCATTCAGAGACCACTTTTTTGAGGGAGGATTGATAGAACTTATTGGCTAATGGCTTAAGACAGAGAGAGGTCAAGGACGATACAAAGATTTTAAAAAAAAGTGTAAAATGCAAGATTAGTTTGGTATACATATAGCAGTATTGTCGTTGCCCTTCAGGTGTAAGCTGTTCAGATGAAGATGAAAAACCCAGAAAACGAAGGCGAACAAACTCTTCCAGCTCCTCTCCTGTTGTTCTAAAGGAAGTTCCAAAGGCCGTTGTTCCAGTCTCAAAGACGATCACTGTGCCTGTGAGTGGTAGTCCCAAGATGAGCAACATCATGCAGAGCATTGCCAACTCCTTACCACCCCACATGTCTCCTGTGAAAATAACCTTCACTAAACCGTCAACACAGACAACAAACACAACAACACAGAAGGTATGTAGTGGAGGGAGTCTCTGCCTGCCAATTGTTTCTTTCAGACAGTATGATTCAGATTTAATAAACATGCACTGAGTGCTTACTATGTGCTTGGCATTATGCTGGGGATGTTCACATCTTTTACTTTGTTTAATTCTCCAGATAAGGCTTTGGGATAGGTATTATTATTTCACTTTTGCAGATGAGGCTTTGCGATGTTAAATGACTTGCCTAATATGACACAGCTAGCCAATCTCTTCTAAGAATTGTGCTCTATTTTATCATTGTAATCCTATTTGGAAAAAAATTTAAATAGAAAAACAATTTTAACCTTTATTTGTATGACCTTCCCTGTAGGAACTCAGATTTTAATTTGCCAAAGTAGTAAAGTTGTCAGGTGTTTCATAGAAGAAAGGAAGGATATAATTAAGTGAATAACTTTTGTTCTCTTCTTTTTAAATTCTTTGTATGCTATTATTAATTCATTCTTAAACTCTTATCTAAATATGTTGAAGTCATTAGTATTTTGTCAGTTTCATGTTATTAGACCCCTCTGTCTTCCCACACTGATCTGGATGGACCATAATGGCTCTCTAGGCTTGTTGCACACCTATATTTCTGGGATCTCTCCTTAACCATCATTCTGATCTTCTTTATTAGTTTCTTTGCTCATTTTGCTAGAGCATATCCTCCAGTAGCTACCTGGTTTATGGGTGGATGGAAAGTAAATTTTTGGGGGCCTTGCATGGTAGACTGCAAATTTCTTTATTCTACCTTCCCACTTTTTTTATGGTTTAACTAGGAAAAGTATTCTAGGTTGTAGGTCATTTTCCCTGTCAATTTTTGAAGGTGTTGTTGCTTTGTTGGCTTCCAGCTTCCATTATTGATTTTGGGAAGTCCAGTGCCATTCTAATTTCAGATCCTGTTTTTCTCTTTACAAACTTTCAATAACTTTCAGAATTCTGAAATTTCAAGGTAATGTTCCTTGGTGTGGGTCTTTATTTCATCCATTAGGTTGTATACTCAGTAGGCCCTTTTATTCTGAATATTTATGTCCTTCAATTCTGCTACATTTCTTGAGTTATTTATTTGGTTTGTCTCTGTTTTCTCTTTTTGGATCACCTGTTACTTGCCTATTGAACTGACTGGATTGATCCATTTATCTTTCTCATTGCCATTTTCCATTTGTTTGCATTGTTTTCCTACTCTCATACAATGGTTAAAAGCCTATATTTTGGAATTGGACTTCCTGGATTCAGATCCCAGCTTTTGCCACTTACTAGCTATGTGACTGTGGGAAAACCAACTCTCTACCTGAGTTTTCTCGTCTATAAAACAGAGAAAACAATGTATTTATTTTATAGAACTTTTGGGTGTAAATACATGAAATAATATATGAAAAATTGTTAGAGCCTTGCACGTAGTAAATGCTCAGTATTTTTATTTTCTTTATCATTTAATTTTATTTTTCACTACATTTATATGATTTTTCATTTTTGCTCTCATACTTTAAGTTTCTAGTAACTCTTTTTCTCTGAAAGTTCCTTTAAAAAAAAAAAGCATCCTGCTCTTTCATAGAAGCATTGTATTTTCTTACCTAATGAGATTCATGACAATTTTTTAAATGTTTTCTTCTTTCATTCTCTCTGTAAGTTCCTTTTATCTATTTGTTTTGATCTCTTTTATTTAGTTTTCTTAAGTGTCTGGCTGTCTGCTTACAAATGAAAATAGGCACTAAAAAGGTGACAGAAAGCTCTGTGTGTATGGGTGGGACATGCTGACTGGTGACTTTCATCATAAATTGACCCAACTGGACTGTTTTGTTCAGGAACATCCACTACCCCTTTACCTCCACCATTTGTCACTGTCTTTAGGGCTTTTGTTTGGACTGGTAGATTGCTCAGAAATATCCCAGTTTCCTACCTTGAGTAATATAAGGCTGGGTGGCAGTGTTTTGTTTGGGGGTTAAATGGAGGGAAAGGGCTGGGTGGGCTCACCATTCATAATATATATACTTCACTTAACTCCTCTGTTTTTAGCATAGTACCTGGCCTCTCAGATGTGCCTGATGTCATTAGATTTCTTTGTCAATCTCCCTCATGACACTAAATTCTTAGCCTTCCTTAGGATGGGAGAGAATAACTAGGGATCTAAATGGTTCTTAAATAGATTTTCAACTAATTTTCCTCTCTTTAGTTGCACGTTTATCCCCACTTCAGAAGTATCTGGTGTTCTCAATTCGTGAGTCTTTCTGGGGCTCACAAATGCAGGTTGCCTTATTTTTTGTTATTGTTTACTGTGTTAGGTTTTTACTTTCTTGGATATGCTTAATCCATTCCTATTTGTCTGTTTTTCAGTTTCCAAACTATATAGCTGTTGTCTCCTTTTTGTTTTGACCTTACAGGTTTATGTGCCTTTTCCCTTTTTAAAAAACAATCCCTTCTTGCTATTTTAGAGGGATTTTGGGGAAGGAGTTTAGGTAAATTGTGTGGTCTTTCAACCTTTGAATCTTTATTCCTGTGATAACTTCCCCTTAAAGAACCTCCTCGAGTTTCCTGCAAAGATGTCATTATATAATATATTAAAAATTATCATTATTTTCTTAGTAACTAGAAATGATAATGAGCTGATCTGTGGGATGTAATTCTATTTTCAGTCTGAAGATGAGGGATTATGGTATGGTATTAGAATCAAACAAAAACGTTTAGAGTCAGGAGTCCTGGGTTGGAACCCTAGCTCTTCTAGTATGACCTAAATAAATTAGTCTTTCTAAATCTGTTCACTCATTTATGAGATGAGAATGATGTCATCTTAGGACATTATTGCAAGGATTAAATGAGATTGGATATTTAAAGAGCAATATAAGGTATGTATTCAACAATTGTTGGTTCCTTCCCTTGCAGGTATTTTATGTAATATAGAGTTTTGTTTATTTACACTGTTGATTAATAGCTGTTCCAAATAAATGAATTCATCACTTCATTGAAGCATATCCTTTCATATATAGAAATTAACTATTTTTGATGACTTCTTAAGTTTTATACTGAAGATAATTTTTACATTTTTATTTGATGACTCCAAGACAATCTTTCTGAATGTCACTTTTTATATGCTATTATAGTTATTGCTTTCTAAGCTGGCCCTGTATTAGGTGGCATCATTCTGCTCTACCCTGAATTTTTAAGTCTGCTTACTTAAATGTTTTTACTGCCTTTGTTGCTGGATCTTATTTTCTCAGTAATTCTTCTCTCTTCCCTGCTTCTTGTCTACCCTTTTAATTTGGTATTTGAGAAATAGTAAAGCAAAGCAATAGCTAAAAGACTACCTACCTCCCATCCATATCCTTCTATTCCCGTGCTCTGTTTTATTGTTATTCATTATACTTATAACTAGTTGATATTATATTGCAAAGTTTTTATCTTCTGTTTCTCCCAGGGACTATAAGCTGCTAAGGGTAGAGACTTTGTCTTATTCTTCAATGTATTTCCTAGTATTTAGAATAGTACCTGGCACGTAGTAAGTGCTAATTAATGTTTGTTGAATGAGTAAATTAATTAATGAACAAATAGATGTATCTGGTTCCAATACTGGTTTAGCTACCGCCCTTGAGCCTGTTTCTTTATAAAATAAAGATGATCATAGGCCAGGTGTGGTGGCTCACACCTGTAATCCCAGCACTTTGGGAGGCCGAGGCAGGGGGATCACCTGAGGGTGGGAGTTCGAGACCAGCCTGATCAACATGGAGAAACTCCGTTCCTACTAAAAATACAAAATTAGCTGGGCATGGGGGCGCATGCCTGTAATCCCAGCTACTCGGGAGGCTGAGGCAGGAGAATTGCTTGAACCCGGGAGACAGAGGTTGCAGTAAGCCGAGATCATGTCATCGCACTCCAGCCTGGGAAACAGGAGTGAAACTCCATCTCAAAAAAAGAAAATACTTAACATAGTACATACAGTGAGTGCGCAGTAAATGTCACCTAATACTATTAACTTTTCAGTCTTCTTTGGTAGACTAAGCTAAAAATACGTGTAGCAGATGAGGGCTCAGTGAAGTTTGTGAACTTTTTTTAAGTTCACTGACTTTACCATATATTTATTTTTATTTTTTTTCTTCTGAATTTTCAATTGAGAATGGATAGTTGAGGTTTTCAGACTTGTGATATTTATAAGAGGGCATATTTATCTCCCAAGTTATATATGAGCCATACCGTGGAAGTTCAGGTTCAGAACCTTAGATTTGTCTTACTGTGGTTAAAAAAACAAATGTTTAAAACAAATTAAATTAAAAATAAGACTCATTCATTCCACAAATATTTATTGAGCACCTACTATGTTCCAGATGTAAAACTGTACTCTTACTTCATGTGTACTCAATGCCATTACTTTTATCATTTTATGGACAAGCCAATATGGGTAGGACTAATAAATGTTCTTGGAGTTTTATGTTTTCCTCTTGCTTGGGTAATTGGATTTTTCTGAAATCTATCCAAGGCTGTCGCCATTATTGCATTCACCTTGGATTTGTCACAAATCCTGTATAAGGCAACTTAGGAATTATTGTAGGTGAAGTGATTTTTATATTAAGTATAATTATTTATGAATTTGTGGACTTTATTCAAATTCAAATAGGTAATATATTTTCAGGGTAGACACATTTCCACCTGTGTTAATGTGGTGCCTTCATTTTAAATATAACATTGATGCAGCACTTGTATATCAAAGCAGCAGAATTTAGCTTTATGCCTTCATGTGCTTGATTGATATTTTTCATTTTGTCCTTAGGGTGCAAGTCCCAGCACTCTTAAGGAGTTTTTGTGAGTGCTAGAAGGTCAGTAATTTGAATTATGGCCTGAATAAACACTGTTTGGTTCACTTGGTTTTAAACCCCTATACTTCCCCCTATTGTAATGAGTAACTTTAAAGTGCAAGTAGGTTTCCTCCAAGGTGGATCTCTAATGAAGGATAACTTCTTTTCAGATCAGAAATCATCTTGCAGACTGAAATCTCAAAATAGATTTTATCATTTGTATCTGTAACCTAAATATGCTCTTAAAGACTCTAGATTCATTTTGCTGAAGTTTTGTCTTAATGTTAAAGCCTACATGTATACTCTAATTCTGAAATTGCAAATATTTGGTACAAGTGTGAATGCTTCCCTTGTCCTTGCCCATGACAGACATTGCTAATTAACTGTGGCATACTTTCCTGCTAAGCGTTGGTGAATTCTTATCTGTGCCTCAGAGTCCTTATAAGCATTGTGCTCCAGGAGGCTGCTACAATTAGTTCAGAACTGGCAAAAGTGAACCCTAATTTGCCATTGCTACTCTAATGGTTTGGCTGTGGCAGCAGCTGTGAATTCTTTGGATTCTCAGAGGTATCAGAATTTGGAGAAAAAATAAGAAAAGTTTTAAGTGAAACAAAATATATTGAAATACATTTTCAGATTGATTTGATGTATAATGCCTTTACTGATATCCTTTTCACATTTATTAAGTAGTAGTAATAAGCTACTAAGTACCATTTGTTGACTGCCAAATATTGACCACCTGCTATGTGCCTAGCACTATGTCAGATGCTTAACATCATTGTATCTTTTAATCCTTGTAATGACTTTGCAAGGTAGGTATTATTATCCCCATTTTATAGATGAAAATCAGAGTGCAGAGATTCCAACATGTCCAGGGGCCTGCCATTTTTAAGTGGCAGAGGCAGGATCTAAGTTCAGGTTCATTTGACTCCTAAACTTGTGGTCTTTTTACCATATTGATCTATTTCTCAGTTGGTATCATGGTTGATTGTTGTTTTCTAATAATGCTATGTAGGTGTTTGCTAATCAAGCCTATCTATAAATATGCTGGTCGACTCTATACAGGTGTTTGCTGATCTTATGTATCTTTCTTGATGCCTCAAATAATTAACTAACAAACTCCTTAAAGTAATGGACAAGTACTTATATCTTGTAATTCTCTGTAACACTGGATAAGTACTTATATTTTGTAATTCACTGTAACACCCAAAGTGTATAATAATAATGTTATGGTCAGAGCTTCTTTGAGATGTAGGTCCTGAGTACAGACATATTCAGTAAATTTTGACTGACTGACTTCCAGCCTTCTTTAGAAGTGATATAAAAATGCAAAAGAATTTTCCCTTAAATTCTTTAGATTTTTCAAAACAGTTTTTCTTTTCTAGGTAGGTACAAATAATGTCATTTAAAGAGGAAGTAGATAATCTGCTCTGTTTTGGGTTTTACTCTACCACCCCAGAATAAAAATGTGATACTACAGACTTCTAAATAATTTTTGTGTTCTCATTTGTAAAATGGGGATAATAATAGTACATGTGTCATAGAATTGTTGGGAGATTTAAATAAGCCGATACATATTAGCCCTAGGGGCTATTCTTGATTCTGTTCTCTTCCTTAACCCTGCCATTTCCATTCATCAACAAATCCTATTCTCTCTACTTTTCAAAATAATCTGACTCTGATCTCTTCTCTTGATTTCTACTACTAACAGTCCAGTGCAAGCAGCCTCTATCATTTTTTGCTTGGTCTGATGCAATAGTTTAACTGGTCTCACTGTTTCCCCTCTTGCCTCTTATCATGTAGCAGCTAGAGTGATCTTTTAAAACATACGTCAAATTTTGTTTTTCTTCCTACTTAAAATCTTCTGTGGCTTTCTATTATACTTAGTATAAAAATCTAAATTCTGCATTTAATGTAGCCCCTGCTTGCTTTTCCAATTCCTCTTTGCCCTATGTGCTTTTTGCTACACTGCCTTCCTTTCTGTTTTTAAATTTATCAAGCTACTTCTGACATTATGTCCTTTCCTTCATACTGTTCTCTCTGTCTGGAATGATTTGTCGCTAAATCATCTACAGTTTTCCACTTATACTGGCAAAACCTTGACATCTCTTTCCTGCCTCTCTTTTTCTCCATTCTTCATTTCAACATACAAGCAAATCCTCTTGGCTTTACCTTTGCAGTGTATTCAGAATCTGTTCACTTTTTACCTCCTTCTGCCACAGATACTTTGGTCACCATCATCCCTGCCTGGTTTGTTACAGGAGCTTCTTAATTTGTCTTCCTGTTTCTACCTTCATTGCCCTACTGTACTTTTTACCTAACAGGTAATGATTTTTTAAAAAATGGACTTTATTTTTTAAAACAGTTGTAGATTTACAGAAAAATTGAGAAGATAGTACAGAGAGTTCTCATATACTCCGCACCTAGTTTTCTTGTTCTCTTTGTTTCGTTTTGTTTTTTACCCACTTCCTGAGAAGTCCCCTTTATTCTGAACATTTTACATTGGTGTGATACATTGTTATAGCTAATGAACAGTATTAATACATTGATGTTAAAATTAAGTCCATGGTTTATTCATATTTCCTTGTTTTTTACCTATTGTCTTTTTCTGTTCCAGGATACCATATTATATTTAGTTGTTGTTTCTCCTTAGACTCCTCTTGATTCCTCTTTACTGTGAAAGTTTCTCAGACTTTCCTTTTTATTGATGACCTTGAGAGTTTTGAGGAGTACTGGTCAAGTATCTTGTAGATATCCCAACTATTAGAATTTGTCTAATGTTCTTCTCATGATTAGACTATGATTATGGGCTTTTGGACAGAAGACCTCAGAGAGAAAGTACCTTTTTCATCACATCACATAAAGGGTATAATATTGTCAACATGCTCTTAAATGGTTTAGTCCT
This sequence comes from Colobus angolensis palliatus, assembly GCF_000951035.1. Taxonomy (NCBI): domain Eukaryota; kingdom Metazoa; phylum Chordata; class Mammalia; order Primates; family Cercopithecidae; genus Colobus; species Colobus angolensis. The sequence continues at coordinate 7,045,126 of NW_012114921.1, read as the reverse complement.
CAATTACTTCTCTGCAGTTGTCTACTACTACTTTGTACCCTATACATTTGTATCCTGTTCACTAGATCTTTGAAGTTTCTTGAACATACCAAGCTTGCTTCTGCTTTGGGGCCTTTGTATTTGCTGCTCCCTGTGCTGATGGATGGTCTTCTGGGTAGCACCATGGTTCATATCCCTACTTCCTTCTGGTTTCTGCTCATATGTCACCTTACTGAGAGGTCTTTATTGAATACATTATTTAAAAAAATCATACAGTGCTCCCATCATTCTTTATTCTCCTACCATACTTTTTTGTCTCTTCCATTTGTCTCTACGTGACATATGCTTAGTTTTCTGTTTATTTCTCTCCCACTACTAAAATGTAAGCTACTTGAAAGTATGAACTTTGTTTCTTTTGTTCATTCTTCTATTCTCCAGCGTCTAGGACTATGCCTGGCACATAGTAGGCGCTCAATAAATATTTATAAACAAATGAATGTTTAAATTACTTTCTAGAAATAGTGTGCCAGTTTAGACTCCCTAAGTAGTATGCTGAATTGTCTACTTTGCTGTATCTTATACAGCATTGATGTTATCTTTTAAAATACTTGATTTGTAAAATTGTTGCTTTTAAGTACATTTTGATGATTACTAGTAAAGGAAATTTTTAATATATTTTTAGTTGTATATTCTTCTCTGTTGAATTGCTTCTTCGTTTTTCATAAGCTATTTTTGAATTGTATGTAGCTGTGAGTGTAGATATATTCGTAGTATAGTAGGTACATAAAAATAACTTATTTTTTATTCCTTAGGTTATTATAGTCACCACATCACCAAGCTCAACCTTCGTGCCCAACATTCTCTCCAAATCCCATAACTATGCAGCAGTCACTAAGCTTGTACCAACGTCAGTCATTGCTTCTACAACCCAGAAGCCTCCAGTTGTTATAACTGCTTCACAGTCCTCTCTGGTCAGTAATAGCAGCAGTGGCAGCAGCAGTTCTACACCATCACCTATTCCTAATACAGTTGCAGTAACAGCTGTGGTGTCCTCTACACCATCTGTGGTCATGTCAACAGTAGCACAAGGTGAGTGCTGTTTCACAATTCTGTCACAGTTGCTATATGGAATTTTGAAGAAAACTTGGTGGATGTGTTTTTCTGCTTTGGATATGAAGGTCCCTACTCTTAGACCCAAGATCACCACCCCATGTACCCCAGTTTGAGTATGTCAAGATGGTAGGTGATTCCATTTTCTTATATTAATATGCTTGCCCCAAGTTGTTTTGCACAGTACCTGATGACCTGGGCTGCTAACATTTACAAAATGTAGGTTAAATCTTGTCACAATAAATTTCAAAGGGCTGTACAAATATATTTAATATAATGAAATTTTTAAATGAGAAATTTGAAATTATATTACCATAGGTTCTTCAGAGGAAACATCAAGTACACAACCTCTTCAAAGTAAATGATAAGAAGTAGGAGGAAGAAGACAGTTTCAAGGATATGCCATTTGCCTTTTCTTCAGTTTCCTACATTTTTCTTTCCTTTTTCTTACATTTTTCTTTTTTTTTTTTGTTGAGACAGGGTCTTGCTCTGTCACCCAGGCTAAAGTGCAGTGGAGCAATCTTGACTCACTGCAACCTCCACCTGCCGGGCCTAAGTGATCCTTCCACCTCAGCCTTCTGAGTAGCTGGGACCACAGGCACACACCACCATACCCCACTATTTTTTTTTGTATTTTTGGTAGAGACGGAGTCTCGCCGTGTTGCCCAGGCTGGTCTGGAACTCCTGAGTTCAGGCAATCCACCCACCTCAGCCTCCCAAAGTGCTGGTTTTACAGGGACCAGCCACTGTGCTCCGCTAGTCTCCTAAATTTTTCTGTATGGATAGATGATGGAAATATTAACTGAAGAGCAACTGAGACCTGAACTCAAGGGCAATTGCTGCTTAATAGCAGAGGAGACCGGGCGCAGTGGCTCATGCCTGTAATCCCAGCACTTTGGGAAGCGGAGGCAGGCGAATCACTTGAGGTCAGGAGTTCACGAACAGCCTGGCCAACATGGTGAAACCCTGTCTCTACTAAAAAAATACAAAAATTAGCCGGGCATGGTAGTGCACACCTGTAATCCCAGCTACTCGGGAGGCTGAGGCAGGAGAATCATTTGAACCCGGGAGGCAGAAATTGTAGTGAGCTGAGATTGCTCCACTGTGCTCCAGCCCTGATGACAGAGCGAGACCCTGTCTCAAAAAAAAAAAAGGCAAAGGAAAGGAAATGTGGAAATCTCAGTTCCATTTTAGCTTAGTTTCCTATATGAAAGACAAATAGCATATCGTCAGAAACTTCCTTTTTTCAGTGTTGGTAGGTCTTAAGAGAGTGATCAGAGGGAAGCATATGTTATATAGAATTCATACCCATATTTATAGTCTGTTAAAGGGAGCTTAGAAGCAATATAGAAGAGTACTTGGTATTAGTTTTCATTGAGTTTTATGTGAATCATACATAACTCAAGACAGACTGGGGCTTGGAAATATTCTAGTTTATGAACTAGGCGTGAATGCAAGCACTTGAGTAGGAAAACAGTGTCTTGATTGCTTTAATGATGTGTTGTGTGTTTTATGTAACTGTAAGCAAGGAAGAGATTACATAGATATGATGCAGTCACTGTTTGTTCACTCTGCAGCTGTTATATAGTAGGATATGGGAGCATCTGTCATTTTCTGGTTCTGATACCCATTTAATGTCTCAATCAATGATAAGAAGTAGCAGTCTTCAAATTTCCTTTTGTGTTACCTTAAGTAATTAAAAAAAAAATCCAACATTTCTATTTATACAGCAGTGAATGAGAATATAGTCCTGTTAAATACAGAAATATTTATTTTTTGAGATAGAGTCTCCCTCTGTCGCCCAGGCTAGAGTGTAGTGGCGTGATCTTGGCTCATTGCAACCTCCGCCTCCCGGGTTCAAGCAATTTTCCTGCCTCAGCCACCCCAGTAGCTGGGACTACAGGTGTATGCTACCAAGCCTGGCTAATTTTTATATTTCTACTAGAGGTGGTGTTTTGCTATGTTGCCCAGGCTGGTCTTGAACTCCTGGCCTCTAGAGATCCCCCCACTTCAGCCTACCGAAGTGCTGGGATTACAGGTATGCACCCTCATGCCTGGCCTAAATATAAAAATAATTTTTATACAGAAAATTTGTGTAAAATGTTGGTTACAAACATGTTCCGAATTCACCATTTTATCATTTGAAGGTTAAGAGAAGGAAAGGCCACCTGACTCCTCACCTGACTGATGCGTGTATCAACCCTAATAGGAATTATCATCTATTGATAGTTGTTTTTCTCTGCCAATACTCATCAAACAGTTTGCTGGTTTTACTGTATTAGAAAGATTATTGGCCGGGCGCGGTGGCTCAAGCCTGTAATCCCAGCACTTTGGGAGGCCGAGGCGGGCGGATCACGAGGTCAGGAGATCGAGACCATCCTGGCTAACCCGGTGAAACCCCGTCTCTACTAAAAAAATACAAAAAACTAGCCGGGCGAGGTGGCGGGCGCCTGTAGTCCCAGCTGCTCGGGAGGCTGAGGCAGGAGAATGGCGTGAACCCGGGAGGCGGAGGTTGCAGTGAGCTGAGATCCGGCCACTACACTCCAGCCTGGGCGACAGAGCGAGACGCTGTCTCAAAAAAAAAAAAAAAAAAAAAAAGAAAGATTATTGTTTTTCCAAGATAGATGTTACTATTTGAGGTAAGAGATATTTCTCTTGGTTACTAATAAAATATCTTCAAGCAAAATGAATATTCCAGGCTTCTGTTTTTCATTCTTAATTTTCTCCAGGTAGCCACTGAATCTCTTAGGAACTTACGACTTTCTTCATTTTCTCCTTTGCTTCTTAGCATTCTACATCTGTTTGAGTCTTAAGTAATTATAGGGGAGCTGGAAGTGACATCCCAGAGATTTCTCTTAAAGTCACTGGAAGTTAATAGAGAATGAAGGATGTGAAAGTAAACTCTGAATATAGATACTCAAGTAAACGATGTGATTATTTTGTTTCTGTTTGACATATTTAATTTAGGTGTTATTAGTACTAAGAAATCAAGGAGTTTTTTTTTTTTTTTAAAGGTAATATTGGTGGAAGTGGTAACACATAGTCTGCATTTGTGATTCTGCCTGCAGGGCTTCTGTAGCAGCTCCTGTGTGGTACATCAGGCCAGAGGGCATTCAGTGTCTGCTTCTACTATGGACTACAGACATTGTTTTAGAGCTGATGTATCTCTGGTTATGCTTGTAGAGGTAGCTGATGGTAGAGGGGAAAGGGTCTTAGCAGTAACTTGGTAAATGACTCCATTTTTGTAAGTGTAGTGATGGTCCACACTACATTAATTGATGTAGTTATGTCTCTTTTAACTTAGTGGTCTTCTCTCTCTTTTGTCCTTGCAACTTACTTGTTGAAGAAATAACTAATTTTTCCTGAGAGTTTCCCGTAGTCTGGATTTTACTGATTTCATTTGTGTAGTGTAGTTTAACAAGGTCTCCTGTTCAATGTATTTCCATAAAACTGGTAGCCAAATCTAGGAGCTTGATTAGATTCAAGTATGATTGTTTTTGGAAACAGGAAGAATGAACATTTTATAAGTGGTGGTGTATGCTTCTTGTTGCATCATTTTAAGAGACACATAATGTCTGTTTTTTCCCTTTAGTGATGTTAACATTGACTAGAGGATACAAATGTTACCACATGGTTTTAATAGCTATTAATAATCTTTGCCTAGATCTATTATTTTATTGGTTATTGCAAAATGCATTTTATCTTTATTTTCATTTATTAGCTAGAATTCTTAAAGAAGAACTTTCCTTTATTATTATTGCTTACCCTAAGGTACAATTCATATGGGAAAAGCAGGATACATGCCTGATTATTTCTCTTTATTTGTATGTTTTCAGATGAATTGGTTCATCGGCCAATAAGATTTTAACTCCCCACATTATTAAGATTTTTAGTGTCTATCAATACATTGCAGATCTTCCTTCTGGTGCTCACATTGTTCCATCCTTTGCGGTGGGAGCCTCTTTAAGTTGGTTTCTAAATTCTTTTGACACAACTCCATTAGTCTTTAATAGTGTCCTTGTTTCATGGTATGTTGAGATGTTCCAGGTTCATCTTGTACATTTTCTCCCTTAGACTTGAAATTAGACATTTTTTCAGGGAGTCCTGGTTTCTTAGTGAAAAATGGTGTTTAGATACCACAATCTGGGCATTGTGGGGGTGTTCATTACTACTGCATTGGTCATTGTTTCTGCATTTTATTGGTGGACAGAGCTAGAGTTCTTTTTTGTTTGAGAGGAAATATATCATCAGTTCATGCTGATATTACTAATTCCAATTTATAATTATGGGTTTTAACTTTTTCTATTTGTATGTTTGTATCTTTTTTCTTCTGATGATACAGGAAGAATCTTTAGGAACTAGAAAAATCCTGATTTCTAATGATTAATAAAATTATACCTTTAATGTATAATACATAATAGTTTCAGAATAATAGAACCAATATGATTATTGAACATAAATTTTTATTGTAGTTATTTCATTTTTAAGGGTATTGTAAGGATATACAGTCAAATTACTGTATTTAAAAGTCACTTGAAATAATTCTTTTCTCTGTAGTCAAGCATTATAGTTTAATTTGTTTCTGGGTTTTTTTTTTTTTTAGATTGTCATTTTGAAAATTTTCGCTAAATTTTATTTATAATTATATAACATATTTATGTAGTTCCAAAATCAAATCCACAAAATCAGGTATGTTCTGAGAAGTCTGTTTATCTGTGACTTCTTCTTCCAACAGTTATTCTGTCCCCATAATGGGTAATCTTTTTAATTTTTATTTCTCCTTTCATTTTTTAACATATAAGCAAATGTGTATTTATTATATTTTACCTTTTTCTTAGATAAACGTAATATATTATACAAACTGTTGTGCACTTTAATATTTGGAAGGAGTAATTTTTAATTTGGTGGTTATAAGTCTGGTGCTGGTAATATAGAAAGAGGTAATAGCTGAAATGTGGTTTGTGTGTACAGAAGGAAATAATTTATATCTTAGATGACTGCTTCTTCACAATTGATTCATCTTCCTTTTTCCTCCAGATTTTGTATTTAACAGGCTAGAAGCTGTAATTAGCTTTTATTGTTATCTCTCAAATCCATTCTCAAATGGGCTATTATTTCTTAGATTGATTCCACTTTTTATTCTGCCTGTTTCTTAGATTAATTGTTGCTACTGTTTTTTAAAATTTTACTTTGGTGAGAAAAATTTGCTCTCATCTTGTTCTTTTCATGTTATTTTATGGACTTCATGAATTATTTACCCAATGCTGTGACAATCTTCTGCTGACCTTTTATTTTCCCTCCTTGACCTGTTTTCAACCTAACAAGTTACTTCCAATTACGTTGTTTCCACTAATATTCCTGCTGTCTGCACTTTATTTACTTTCTTTAGGCTGGCCCTGAATGCAGTTTCTGTTTTCCATTGCCAGTTTCACAAAATACCTTCCCTGTGAAATCCCCCAACCCTATCAGTTCAACATGGTTCCCATTTAGTATCTAAAAGCATTTAAAAGTTATTTAAAACCTAACAATATTAGTAGGTCAGACAGTTTCGGAGAACAATAGAGAACAAAGCGCTACCAGTAATCCCACCACTGTACCACAATAGCACTTTCTTTTTCTGTATTATTACCTTTTTACCCGTGTGAATAATTTTTTTTTTTTTGAGACGGAGTCCCGCTCTGTCACCCACACTGGAGGGCAGTGGTGCGATCTCAGCTCACTGCAATCTCTGCCTCCCAGGTTCAAGCGATTCTCCTGCCTCAGCCTCCTGTGTAGCTGGGATTACAGGTGTGTGCCACCACGCCCAGCAAATTTTTGTATTTTTAGTAGAAACGGGGTTTCACCATGTTAGTCAGGCTGGCCTTGCACTCCTGACCTCATGAGCCACCTGCTTCAGCCTCCCAAAGTGCTGGAATTATAGGCGTGAGCCACCGCACCTGGCTGTGAATAATATTTTTTACATATTTGGAATAAAAAGTTCATATTCTATTTGGTAGCATGCTTTCTTCATATATCGTTGCTTCATTAACATTATTCTATTTTTCTATAAATATCCTAATTATTTTCAGAGCTGTTTAATATTTTTATTATTGCATAATTTATTAAATTATTCTATAATATATAATAATTTATTAAATTATTCCCTTATTGTTGGGTATCTAGTGTGTTTCCAGGATTTGATATTCTAGATTTAACTATAGTTAACATCCTTGTGAATTTAATTGAGCCTTCCCTTTTCTTAGAACCAGCACTCAGGAAGGAGCAGGATTACCAAATAGAAGAACTGGAATTTTTTTGTAGAATTTACTAAATGCTGTATTTTATCCCCATGAACTATACCCTTTCAGAATATTTCATTAGTATCTGGCCACTATTAAGTCCTTATTCTTCTTGTTTAAAAAAAAATAGGGTGGAGGGAATAATTTTGGCGATTAAAAAAAATTGAGTAGCATACTGCTTAACCAGTACAGTTGCATCATCCCAAATCTGAAAATCTGAAATCTGAAATGCTCTAAAATCTGAAGCTTTCTGAGTGCCAACTGATGCCACAAGTGGACAATTGCACACCTGACTTCATGTGGTAAATTGCAATCAAAACACAGGTGCACACCACACAGTTTATTCAGCATTCCCAAGGGAAAAAAGACTCCTTCTGCCTTCTGTAGCAGTAATATATCTTTTCCTTGCACACCCAGATTCCCCTGACACAAGCACTCCCACAGCGGGTAATAAAATGGCATGTATGCAGGCTGGATGTGCCAATAACAGGTTCCCCGCAATGCTCCACATGGGGCCAAGACCTATGTGTATCACTTACCATGGTTTTTTTGCTTATTTTCTGTTCTGTGGTGTAAAGATGTTGAAAATGTCAAAAAGGCCTGCAGATACCTCTGAGGGGTAATAGTGACAAGGAAACGAGGAAGCACTTAAGTTTATCTATAGCACAGAAAGACAAGCTGTTGGAGAAACTGGACAGTGGTGTTAAGTGTGCAGTGTGTTGCAGAAGAGTATGGTGTTGGAATGACTACCATATATGACCTGAAAAAACAAAAGGATAAGCTATTGAAATTCTGTGCTGAAATGATGAACAGAAGTTAATGAAAAATAGAAATATGCTGCATAAAGCTAAAAATGAAGATCTCGATCACGTATTGAAAGAGTGGATCCATCAGCATTGTAGTGAACTCATGTCACTTAATGGTAATACTGATCATGAAATAAGCAAAGATCTATCATGATTAACTAAAAATTGAAGGAAGCTGTGAATATTCAACAGGCCATTTGCAGAAATTTAAGAAGAGATGCGGCATTACAGTTTTAAAACTGTGGTGATAAAGCATTTTTTGATAACAAAGCAGCAAGAAGTTCATTGACAAGTTTGCCACAGTCACCGCTGATTACTATCTTATGCCAGAACAAGTCAATAATGCTGGTGAAACATCACTGTTTTGGTGTTAATGCCCCAGAAAGATACTGACTACAGCTGATGAGACAGCCAATACAGGTATTAAGGATGCCAAGGACAGAATAACTGGGATGGGATGTGGTAATGTAGGAGGCACTCATAAATGCTGTGATGGGCAAAAGCTTGCCTTCTTGCTGTTTTTAAGGAGTGAATTTCTTACCAGTCTGTTATTATGGTAACAAAAAAGCATGTATTACTGGGGATATCTTTTCTGATTGGTTTCCAAACATCTTGTACCAGCAGCTTGTGTTCATTGCAGGGCAGCTGGACTGTGCAACAATGGCAAGATTTTATTTCTTGATGACTATTCTCATCTTCCAGTTGAAATTCTCCTCAAAAATAATGTTTATGCCATGTACTTTCCCCCATTGTGACTTTATTAATTCAGCCATGCAGCCAAGGTAGCCTTAGACCAATGAAGAGTTACATAAAAATACTTTCTTGGGGGAGTGGCTGGCAAGATAGCTGAATAGGAACAGCTGTGGTCTGCAGCGCCCAGCGAGATCAACACAGAAGGCAGATGATTTCTGCATTTCCAACTGAGGTACCTGGCTCATCTCATTGGGATTGGTTAGACAGTGGATGCAGCCCATGGAGGGTTAGCCAAAGCAAAGTGGGGTGTTACCTCACCCAGGAAGCGCAAGGGGTTGGAGAACTCCCTTGTCTAGCCAAGGGAAGCCGTGAGGGACCCTGCTGTGAGGGATGGTGCATTCAGGCCCACATACTATGCTTTTCCCGTGGTGTTTGCAACCCACAGACCAGGAGATTCCTTCGGGTGCCTACACCACCCAGGGCCCTGGGTTTCAAGCACAAAACTGGGCAGCTGTTTGGGCAGACACCAAGCTAGCTTTAGGAGTTTTTCTTTGTTTGTTTGTTGTTTGTTTTTTGGACGGAGTCTTGCTCTGTTGCCCAGACTGGTGTGCAGTGGTGCCATCTCGGCTCACTGCAAGCGCCGCCTCCCAGGTTCATGCTACTCTCCTCCCTCAGCCTCTGGAGTAGCTGGGACTACAGGCACCTGCCACCATGCCCGGCTAATTTTTTGTATTATTAGTAGACATGGAGTTTCATCATGTTAGCCAGGATGGTCTCAATCTCCTGACCTCGTAATCCACCCACCTCAGCCTCCCAAAGTGCTGGGATTACAGGTGTGAGTCACCACACCCAGCCAGGAGTTTTGTTTTGGTTTTTTTTTCATACCTCAGTGGCACTTGGAACACCAGTGAGATAGAACCCTTCACTCCCCTGGAAAGGGGGCTGAAGCCAGGGAGCCAAGTGGTCTAGCTCAGTGGATCCCAATCCCATGGAACCCAGCAAGCTAAGATCCACTGGCTTGAAATTCTCACTGCCAGCACAGCAGTCTGAAGTCAACCTGGGTCGCTGGAGCTTGGTGGGGGGAGGGGTGACCACCATTACTTAGGCTTGAGTAGGTGGTTTTTCCCCTCAGAGTGTAAAGAAAGCCACAGGGAAGTTCGAACTGGGCGGAGCCCACTGCAGCTCGTCAAAGCCGCTGTAGCCAGACTGCCTGTCTAGATTCTTCCTCTGTGGGCAGGGCAGCTCTGAAAGAAAGGCAGCAGCCCCAGTCAGGGGCTTATAGGTAAAACTCCCATCTCCCTGGAACAGAGCACCTGGGGGAAGGGGCCGCTGTGGGCGCACTTCAGCAGACTTAAACGTTCCTGCTTACCAGGTCTGAAGAGAGCAGCAGATCTTCCAGCAGAACACTCGAGCTCTGCTAAGGGACAGACTGCCTCGAAACCTCGCAGCAGGGGTTGATAGACACCTCATACAGGAGAGCTCTGGCTGGCATCTGGCAGGTGCCCCTCTGGGACAAAGCCTCCAGGGGAAGGAACAGGCAGCGATCTTTGCTATTCTGCAGCCTCCGCTGGTGATACCCAGGCAAACAGGGTCTGGAGTGTACCTCCAGCAAACTCCAGCAGACCTGCAGCAGAGGGGCCTGGGTGTTAGCAGGAAAACTAACAAACAGAAAGGAATAGCATCAACATCAACAAAAAGGACGTCCACACAGAAACCCCATCTAAAGGTCACCAACATCAAAGACCAAAGGTAGATAAATCCATGAAGATGAGGAAAAACCAGCACAGAAAGGCTGAAAATTCCAAAAACCAGAACGCCTCTTTTCCTCCAAAGGATCACAACTCCTCACCAGCAAAGGAACAAAACTGGACGGAGAATGAGTTTGACGAATTGACAGAAGTAGGCTTCAGAAGGTGGGTATTAACAAACCTCTCTGAGCTAAAGGAACATGTTCTAACCCAATGCGAGGAAGCTAAGAACCTTGAAAAAATGTTAGAGGAATTTCTAATTAGAATAATCAGTTTAGAGAAAAACATAAATGACCTGATGGAGCTGAAAAACACAGCACGAGAACTTTGTGAAGCATACACAAGTATCAATAGCCGAATCAATCAAGCAGGAGAAAGGATATCAGAGATTGAATATCAACTTAATGAAATGAAGCATGAAGACAAGATTAGAGAAAAAAGATGAATGAACAAAGCCTCCAAGAAATATGGGACTATGTGAAAAGACCAGACCTACGTTTGATTGGTGTACCTGAAAGTGATGGGGAGAATGGAACCAAGTTGGAAAACACTTGAAGAGTATTATCCAGGAGAACTTCCCCAACCTAGCAAGATAGGCCAAAATTCAAATTCAGGAAATACAGAGAACACCACAAAAATACTCCTTGAGAAGAGCAACCCCAAGACACATAATCGTCAGATTTACCAAGGTTGAAATGAAGGAAAAAAGGTTAAGGGCAGCCAGAGCGAAAGGTAGGGTTACCCACAAAGGGAGGCCCATCAGACGAACAGCGGATCTCTCTGCAGAAACCCTACAAGCCAGAAGAGAGTGGGGGCCAAAATTTAACATTCTTAAAAGAATTTTCAACCCAGAATTTCATATCCAGCTAGACTAAGCTTCATTAGCGAAGGAGAAATAAAATCCTTCACAGACAAGCAAATGCTGAGAGATTTTGTCACCGCCAGGCCCGCCTTACAAGAACTCCTGAAGGAAGCACCAAATATGGAAAGGAAAAACCAGTACCAGCCACTGGAAAAACATACCAAATTGTAAAGACCATTGACACTATGAAGAAACTGTGTCAACTAATGGACAAAATAACCACCTGGCATCATAATGACAGGATCAAATTCACACATAACAATATTAACCTTAAATGTAAACAGGCTAAATGCCCCAAGTGAAAAACACAGACTAGTAAATTGGATAAAGAGTCAAGACTGATCAGTGTGCTGTATTCAGGAGACCCATCCCGTGTGAAAGATACACATAGGCTCAAAATAAAGGGATGAAGGAATAGTTACCGAACAAATGGAAAGCAAAAAAAAAGCAAGGATTGCAATCTTAGTCTCTGATAAAACAGACTTTAAACCAACAAAGATCACAAAAGACAAATAAGGACATTACATGATGGTAAAGGGATCAATGCAACAAGAAGAGCTAACTATCCTAAATATATATGCAGCCAATACAGGAGCACCCAGATTAATAAAGCAAGATCTTAGAGACCTACAAAGAGACAGACTCCCACACAATAATAGTGGGAGACTTGAACACCCCACTGTCAATATTAGACAGATCAACAAGACAAAAA
>NW_012114921.1:7032446-7032843 GCF_000951035.1 Colobus angolensis palliatus | reverse complement strand
ATTGACCACATAATTGGAAGTAAAACACTTTTCAGCAAATGCAAAAGAACAGAAATCATAACAGTCTCTCAGACCACAGTGCAATCAAATTATAACTCAGGATTAAGAAACTCACTCAAACCCACACAACTACATGGAAACTGAACAACCTGCTCCTGAGTGACTACTGGGTAAATAACAAAATTAAGGCAGAAATAAATAAGTTCTTTGAAACCAATGAGAACAAAGACCCAACGTACCAGAATCTCTGGGACACAGCTAAAGCAGTGTTTAGAGGGAAATTTGTAGCACTGAATGTCCACAGGAGAAAGCAGGAAAGATCTAAAATTGACACCCTAACATCACAATTAAAAGAACTAGAGAAGCAAGAGCAAACAAATTCAAAAGCTAGCAGAAG
>NW_012114921.1:7026890-7031309 GCF_000951035.1 Colobus angolensis palliatus | reverse complement strand
TGATGGAACGTATCTCAAAATAATAAGAGCTATTTATGACAAACCCACAGCCAATATGATACTGAATGGGCAAAAGCTGGAAGCACTCCCTTTGAAAATCGGCACAGGACAAGAATGCCCTCTCTCACCACTCCTAGTCAATATAGTATTGGAAGTTCTGGCTAGGGCAATCAGGCAAGAGAAAGAAATAAAGGGTATTCAACAAAGGGTATTCAAATAGGAAGAGAGGAAGTCAATGTGGAGAAATCGGAACACTTTTATACTGTTGGTGGGAGTGTAAATTTGTTCAATGATTGTGGAAGACGGTGTGGCGATTCCTCAAGGATCTAGAACCAGAAATACTATTTGACTCAGCAATCCCATTACTGGACATATACCCAAAGGATTATACATCATTCTTCTATAAAGACACATGCACATGTATGTTTATTGCAGCCCTGTTCACAATAGCAAAGACTTGGAACCAGACCAAATGCCCATCAGTGGTAGACTGGATAAAGAAAGTGTGGCACATATATACCATGGAATACTATGCAGCCATAAAAGTTGATGATTTCATGTCCTTTGCGGGGACATGGATGAAGCTGGAAGCCATCATTCTCAGCAAACTAACACAGGAACAGAAAACCAAACACTGCATGTTCTCACTCATAAGTGGAGTTGAGCAATGAGAACACATGGACACAGGGAGGGGAACATCACAACACTGGGGCCTATTGGGGGATAGGGGGAAAGGGGAAGCATAGCATTAGGAGAAATAACTAATGTAGATGACAGGTTGTTGGGTGCAGCAAAGCACCATGGCATGTGTATACCTATGTGACAAACCTGCATGTTCTGCACGTCTATCCCAGAACTTAAAATACAGTAATAAAAAAAAATGCTTTCTTGAACAGCATGCTAACAGCAGTGAACAGAGGCATGAATGTGGAAGATTTTCAACAAGAGTTTAAATTGAAGGATGCCATATATGCTGTTGCCAGTGCTTGGAACATAGTATCTAAAAACACAGTTGTGCATGCCTGGCACAACCTCTGACCTGGGACTATGTTTAGTGATGATGATCAAAGTAGTGACTTTGAAGGATCTTGTATGTCAGATTAGGAAAATAATGATGTCTGACCTCTCCTCCTAATATTTGCAAATAAATATACCTTCAGAGTCTGTCTGGAAGGTGGCTGAAGTGGATATTTAAGAAGTTTTTAACATCATAATGAGGCTCCAGTTACTCCAGTTGACTGATAGTGAAATAGCCAAAATGGATCTGAATCAAGGTGGTCATAATAGTGATGATGAAGATGACATTAACACTGCAGAAAAAAGTCCTATACATGACATGGTGAAAATGTGTGATGATCTTACTGAAGGACTAGAGCAGTGTTCATTTATAACAGAGTAAGAAATCATGTCAGTTTATACAATCAGAGAGAAAATTCTAAACCAAAAACTGTTGTTAATGAGACAGATGAGGCTGGGTGCAGTGGCTCATGCCTGTAATCCCAGCACTTTGGGAGGCGAGGCAGGCGGATCACTCAGCCAGGAGATCGAGACCATCCTGGCTAACATGGTGAAACCCCAACTCTACTAAACAAAATACAAAAAATTAGCTGGGCATGGTGGTGGGTGCCTGTAGTCCCAGCTACTTAGGAGGCTGAGGCAGGAGAATGGCGTGAACCCAGGAGGCAGAGCTTGCAGTGAGCGGAGATCACACCACTGCACTGCAGCCTGGGCGACAGAGTCTCCTGGTCTCTCATCTGCTTCTGATGCTTCTTATTACCTAAAAACAAACACAGAGACAGAAACAGGATACAGTAGCCTTTTAATCAAAACACAACATCAGATGTAGACTGAAAGCCTGTCTTCATTTGTTCTTGCTCTTGTTTAACAGCTGATACAAGTATTCCGGTGATAATACTGTGCTGCTAGGTTACCCTGAACATAATTATTTTTTAACTGTATCAGTAGTAAGTAATTTTTTTTACTGTTAGATACTTACGTGTAAATAAGTGTAAGAAAATGATTGCTTATCAGTAGCATACAAGTTCAGAGTCAGGAATGGTGGTGATACCTAACAACCGCAGATTGTCTACATGGGTGCCCAAGATAGTGACACCTTTGCTTTCTGATGGTTCAGTGTATACAAACCTTGCACAAAATTATTTAAAATATTTTATAAAGTTTATCCTCAGGCTGTGTATAAGGTTTATGTGAAACATAAATGATTTTCATGTTTCGACTTGGGTCACATTCCCGAGATACCTTGTTATGCCTATGGAGATATTCCCAAATCTGGAAAAGATTCAAAATATGAAACACTTCTGGTCCCAAACATTTTGGATAAGTGATACTCAAACTTTATATCATTTTACACCTGATTTTTTTCTTTAATATCTATGGGTATAACACAAAACACAGATTAATGTTTTTAACATTTATGCATTATCTTTCCCCTTCGCTTACATGGCTTTTTCAAAAATGTTCTTTGAACTTCATATTTCTCTAGGGCTCATGTTAAAAACATGAGTATTTCATGTTTATTCAAAATTACCAATGTAGCCTGAACCACAGTTCTTCCAAACATGGATTAATATCTTTGTTTCAGTGATATTCACAGTAGCCCATATTTTTTTTGTGCATGTAAATGTTTCATAAATTTAGGCTGGGTACATTGGTTCATGCCTGTAATTCCAGCACTTTGGGAGGCCAAAGAGGGAGGGTTGTTTGAAGCTAGGAGTTCAACATCAGCCTGGGCAACATAGCATGACCTCATCTCTACAAAAAATACAAAAATTAGCCAGGCGTGGTGGTATGCACCTGTAATCGTAGCTACTCAGGAAGCCTGAGTCAGGAGGACTGCTTGAGCCCAGGATTTGGAGGCTGCATTGAGCTATGATTGTGCCACTGCACTCTAGCCTGGGCATTAAAACAAGACTGTCTCAAAAACAAAAACGAAGTTTAATAAAGTTATTGTTACAGAGTCCATGGATTATTTATGCTATTTTATTTTTTTATTTTTTATTTTTTAGCTAGATCTGGAGATTCTTATATGGATTGTTAATATCTAAACTTACTTGCAAAATATGATGTGATTGAATGAATATCTTTACATAAATCTGCATTGATCGAGTGATTAGTTTTTCACAATAAAATTTATTATCTCACAAAACCAGAAGTCCAGAAGGGAGGCTCAGGTTAGGCATTAGCTCATTTGAGCCATCAAGGAATTTATTTTCACCTTTCTCTTTGCTTTTCTTGGTATATTGGCTTTTTTCTTGGGTAATTCTCATCCTGGGCAAGTTGAGTACATTTCAGGTACTACATCCAGCTGTGACAATGTCAGAGAAAAAAGAGACAGTCCCCTTCTGTGGGTCTATCTTAGGAAAGAAAAAATCTTTCCCAGAAGTCTTCCATGAGATTCTTTTTATGGTATGCTGGCCACAACTGTGTCATATGTCCTACCTAAACTAGTTCTTTGCAAAAGTAATGGGGCCACCACGACTAGCTTAGATCAATTAGGAATTGCCTGTATGACTGGCTTAGGGCTAGCCCTCTGAAAGTACATGCCAGTGCCTTGTGGATTCTTTGGGAAAGAAAATAAGTTCTATTAGAAAAGAGGAGGGCAGAGGAGAAAGGAAATTAGACAGGCAACCAAGAGTGTATGCTGCATTCGATTACTTAGTAAATGGTTTTAGAACAATTGACTTTTCATTTGGTTCTGTGCATGTCCATGTTACTTGATGGACTTGATCAGATTCTTCTTGTTTTCACTTTTTTTTTTTTGGGGGGGGTCTACTTGTTATGTCAGTTACTGAAAGAGAAGTGTAAAAATCTCTAGCTATATTTGTGGCTTTGTACATTTCTCCCTTTAATTCTGTCAGTTTTTATACACATACACTTAGGATTATTGTGTCTTCTTGATGAATTAACCCCCTTTTCATTATGAACCATTCCTCTTTATCTCTGGTAACCCTTGATGTTATCACCAGTGTTTTCATGTCCGCCTTTTCTGATGTTATATTATAGCCACTCCAACTTTCTTGTGATTACTGTTTGCTTGATGTATCTTTTTTTTTTTTTTTTTTGAAACGGAGTCTTGCTCTATCGCCCAGGCTGGAGTGCAGTGGCATGATTTTGGCTCACTGCAACCTCCGCCTCCTAGGTTCCAGCGATTCTCCTGCTTCAGCCTCCTGAGTAGCTGGGATTACGGGCGTGCACCACCACGCCTGGCTAATTTTTGTATTTTTAGTAGAGTCGGGATTTCACCATGTTGGCCAGGCTGGTCTCAAACTCCTGACCTCTGGTGATCCATCCACCTCGGCCTCCGAAAGTGCTAGTATTAAAGGCGTGAGCCACCGTGCCCGGCCTACTTGATATACCTTTTTTCATTATTGTATTCTTTTTTTTTTTTTTTTGAGATGG
>NW_012114921.1:7001067-7026185 GCF_000951035.1 Colobus angolensis palliatus | reverse complement strand
TAGTAGAGACGGCGTTTCACCGTGTTAACCAGGATGGTCTCAATCTCATGACCTCGTGATCTGCCCGTCTCGGCCTCCCAAAGTGCTGGGATTACAGGTTTGAGCCACCGCGCCCGGCCTATTGTATTCTTAACCCATCTGTGCGTTTGTATTTAAAATACATCTCTTATGAACATTGTATAGTTCTGTCTGTTTTTCCCAGTCTGATAATCTCTGACCTTTAATTGGAAGGTGTAGTCCATTTACATTTAATATTAATTATCAGTAGGATTGAGTTTAAGCCTATCATCTTGGCAATTGTTTTTATTTGTCATGTTCCTTGTTCCTTTTCCTCTCTTTTCCAGTCTTCTTTTAGATTTATTGATTTTTTTTTTTTTTTTTTTTTTTTTTTAAGGATTCCATTTTATTTCCTCCACTCGGTAGCTACACTTTAAAAAAAAAATAGTTGCTCTAGAGAAGGGTTTTCAACCTCCATATTTTTGACATTTTGGACCAGATAATTTTTTTTTCTTGAGGCTGACCTGTGCATTATAAACCTGACCTCTACCCACTAGGTGCCAGTAGCATATGCCCCCTCACCTCTGTTATGAAAATAAAAAATGTCTCCAGTGATTGTCAGATATCCTGTGGGATGAGGAGAGGCAGAAAAATTACTATTGGTTGAGAATCCAGCTTTAGAGCTTACAGTATGCATTTTCAATGTATAACAGTCTACCTTGAAATAATATACCATTTCATGTATTGTGTTAGAATCTTAAAAGAGTACTTCTATTTCCTCTCTCCCTTCCTTGTGCTATGGTTGTCATACACTTTAATTCTATATATATTTATGAACTTCACATTGCCTTAATTTTTTTGCTTTAAACAGGTGATTTTCTTTTAAAGAAATTACAAAAGAGGGGAAAACATGTCTTTTAGGTTTACCAGGTTCATCTTATACTTTTCCTACTCCAGCCTTGGAATCAGTCATTTTTTCAAGAAGTCTTAGTTTCTTATAGTAGAAAGTAATAATTAGAAGCTAAGAGATGGGTGCTGGATATGCTCATTGCTAGGGTGTGTGTGTGTGTGTGTGTGTGTACACATGTACATCTGTATTTTCATATATTAAAAGCTGAGTTCATAGTGATACATCCAATTTCAATCAAACATTGCATGTTAATTTGTTTCCTCTCTCTCTTTGATAGTGAAAAACCTAACTTCTATTATCTTGAATATACTTATTTATCAGTTTCCTGATATGTAACCAATCTCACATTATTGCTGCTGTTGCCTCCTCTCCTATGCAGATGCTGTCCTCATTCCTCTCAGGCACTGACATCTGCATACTGCTACCTCAGCCCAGCTGAGTTCTTCTTCTTCTTCTTCTTCTTTTTTTTTTTTTTAAGAGATGGGGGTCTCACTCTGGCACGTAAGCTGGAGTATAGTGGCATGATCGTGGCTCACTGCGGTCTATAACTCCTATGCTCAAGGGATCCTCCCACCTCAGCCTCCTCAGTAGCTGGGACTACAGGTACATGCTGCCATGCCTGGCCTTCTTGTTTCCTTTCAAAGCGTCCCTTAGTCTGTGATTGATCTTGATCTGTGCAACAGCTCTTAGAGACACAGGGCAAGGAAAAATTCAACAAATGAGGATGCTGAGGTCTAGAGAGTCATAGTGATTTCTCAAGTTTTATCCTCCATCTTTATCATTCTCTAGAGACATTGTACATATGAACGTGATATTATTTAAGACCTTTTCTGTAAGACAGTGTATTTGTCATGGTGGGGATGTGGTAGAGGAAGGTGTGAAAAACATCCTAAGTACTTGAGAATTAGGCTGTTAGTTTCTTTTTATCATTTAAGCATGCTTAAAAAGTTAATATGATGAGTTATATTCCAGGTTCTCTCAGTTAGGAATATTAACTTATTGACGGATAATAGTCCTTTTAGATAGTTGATGAATTCAGAAAAATTACAGATGAAAAAACTGGGAGAGGGAAGAATATCCGAAACTCATACATCTTTAGTGAAAGTTACTAGTACTCCTTACCTATGTGTGCTTGCTAATATTAGAATCCCACTGAAAAGAACCTCATATCATCAGAATCTTTTTGCTGTGGCTATGTTGAGTATGCCCATTTACAACTTTTCATGTGATGATTTAATGATTCAGAGTTCTTAAGAAATGACTTTTTCTGTTTTTATTTAAATTTTTTTTTCCTCTTCACCATTCTCAGAGAAAAGGAAATGAGTTTATCTTGTTCAAAAGATGAATGTGAGTTATTTCATGGATGCTATGTTTAAATTGACTGATTAGTACCTGAAAAATAATATTTGAAAATATATAACATATAAATAAGATGCAAAAATTAATAAAATTGCTTTGTTCTTATATTATTCACATTGAGAACCTACATTTTCTAATAGAAAATCTGTTAAGAGACAGGTCTGGGAACATCCTGTCTGATAATTTGTTTCTTTCATTCTCACTCTTCACCAAGGGAAAATCAGTTTGTTTTTAAAATCTGAGAACAATGGTTACCTCCCTTGCAGAGTTTGAGGACTAGATATCATATATGTAAGGTGCCACACATTTTATCTGACACTAGGTGCTCAATAAATTGTACTTTTTGTTGATTTCCCTAGTCTTTAAACTATTATCTACTATGATAACCAGAAGTAACTTTAATGTTGCTTTCCTATCAAATTCTCCTTTCCCTTACTCCGTTTCTACAGGTGTATCTACATCAGCAATCAAAATGGCATCAACCAGACTTCCTTCCCCCAAAAGCTTAGTGAGTGCTCCAACTCAGATTCTTGCGCAGTTCCCTAAACAACATCAACAATCTCCTAAGCAGCAGTTATATCAAGTGCAACAGCAGGCACAGCAACAAGTGGGCCAACCTTCTCCAGTAACTCATCAGCAACAGCCGCAGCAGTCTCCTTTGCCACCTGGTATTAAACCTACCATCCAAATCAAACAGGAGTCAGGTAACTGGAAAATGTTTATAAGATATGGTAATTCTGGCCGGGCGCGGTGGCTCAAGCCTGTAATCCCAGCACTTTGGGAGGCCGAGATGGGCGGATCACGAGGTCAGGAGGTCAGGAGATCGAGAGCATACTGGCTAACCCGGTGAAACCCCGTCTCTACTAAAAAAAATAAAAAAAAAAAAAAAAAAACTAGCCGGGCGAGGTGGCGGGCGCCTGTAGTGCCAGCTACTCGGGAGGCTGAGGCAGGAGAATGGCGTAAACCTGGGAGGCGGAGCTTGCAGTGAGCTGAGATCCGGCCACTGCATTCCAGCCTGGGCAACAGAGCGAGAGTCCGTCTCAAAAAAAAAAGATATGGTCATTCTTCTTTATTCACCAGTTTTTTGAGTCTGCCAGCCTATGAACATGGTATGTCTCTTCATTTATTTAGGTCTTTGACTTTTTCAACAATGTTTTACAGCTTTCAGCATGCAGATTCTGTGTATGTTTTGTTAGATTTCATTTTCTTGGCTTGATTATAATTGGTATTATGATTTTAATTTCAATTTCTAGATGTTTTTTGTTAGTATATAAAAATAGTGTTGATCTTGTATCCTTTGACCTTGCTGAATTCACTTGTTAGTTCTCAGAGTATTTACATAGATTCCTTGGGATTTTCTGTGTACACAACTGTGTCATCTGTAAATAGGGACAGTTTTATTTCTTCCTTTCCAATCAATATGCTGTATATTTCTTTTTCTTGTTTTATTTCATTGACAAGAGCTTCCAATACTATGCTGAATGAAAAAGAGTGAGGGAAGTGGACATCCTTGCTTTGTTCCTAATCTTAAGGAGAAAACATTCAGTCTTTAACCATTAAGTATGATATCAGCTGTAGGCTTTTTATAGATGCTCTTTATCCGGTTGACAGAGTGCACTTCTGCTACTAGTTTTTGGGGAGTTTTTATCATGAATGAGTGTTAGATTTTGTCAAGTGTTTTTTCTGTTCAATTAAGTTTTTTCTTGTTTAGTCTATTGATATGCTGGATTATATTGATTGATTTTCTGTTAAACCAGCCTTGCGTATTTGAAATAAATCCCACTTGGTCATGATATACAATTTTTAAAATACATTGCTGGATTCAATTTGTCTCACTATTCATGAGACATTTTGGCCTGTAGTATTCTTATTATTTTTGTTTTGTTTTGTTTTTTGAGACAGAGTTTCGCTCTTATTGCCCAGGCTGTAGTGCAATGGTGCGATCTTGGCTCACCGCAACCTCCATCTCCTGGGTTCAAGCTATTCTTCTGCCTCAGCCTCCTGAGTAGCTGGGATTACAGGCATGTGCCACCATACCCAGCTAATTTTGTATTTTTAGTAGAAACGGAGTTTCTCCATATTGGTCAGGCTGGTCTCGAACTGCCGACCTCAGGTGATCCACCTGCCTCAGCCTCCCAAAGTGCTGAGATTACAGGCGTGAGCCACTGTGCCCAGCCATAGTATTCTTATTTTATACTGCCTTTGTCTGATTTTGGTCAGGGTAATACTGGCCTCATAAAATGAGTTTGGAAGTATTTATTTCCTTTCTATTTTCCTTTCTATTTTTGG
The DNA here is from genome assembly GCF_000951035.1 of Colobus angolensis palliatus. Classification (NCBI taxonomy): domain Eukaryota; kingdom Metazoa; phylum Chordata; class Mammalia; order Primates; family Cercopithecidae; genus Colobus; species Colobus angolensis. Next base: position 7,021,630 of record NW_012114921.1, on the reverse strand, counting down.
AAAAGCCTGTGTAAGATTTGAAGTGAATTTCTTGTAGACAGCATACAGTATAGTTATATATTCTCATATCAACTTTGCCAATAACTTTTTTTTTTGTTTTTGAGATGGAGTCTCGCTTTATCACCCAGGTTGGAGTGCAGTGGTGCAATCTCGGCTCACTGCAATTTCCGCCTTCTGGGTTTAAGCAAGTCTTCTGCCTCAGTCTCCCAAGGTAGCTGGGATTACAGGTGCACTCCACTACACGCAGGTAACTTTTGTATTTTTAGTAGAGACAGGGTTTCACCATGCTGGCCGGGCTGGTCTCAAATGCTGATCTCAAGTGATCTGCCCACTTCAGCCTTCCAAAGTGCTGCAATGACAGGTGTGAGCCACTGCATCCGGCCAACCAATCTTATAACTTTTTTTTGTTTTTTGAGACGGAGCCTTGCTCTGTCGCCCAGGCTTGGAATGCAGGGGTGCGATCTCAGCTCACTACAACCTCAGTCTCCCGGATTCAAGCGATTCTCCTGCCTCAGCCTCCCGAGTAGCTGGGACTACAGGCGCCTGCCACCACACCCAGCTAATTTTTTGTATTTTTAGTAGAGACGGGATTTCACCGTGTTATCCAGGTTGGTCTTGATCTCCTGACCTCGTGATCTGCCCACCTCGGCCTCCCAAAGTGCTGGGATTACAGGCATGAGCCACTGCACCCAGCCCCAATCTTTAACTTTTAAATGATATTATTTAGATCATTTACATTTAAGGTAATTTTGATATGGTAGTGGTTACATGTGTCATTTTATTATTTTGTTTGTTTCATTTCTTGTTTCTTTTTTCTTGCCTATTTGTAGTTTACTTGAAGAATTTTTAGGGTTTCATCTTGACTTATATATATTATTTTAAAGTATAATTTTTGTTCTGTTTTCTTAGCATTTGCTTATGGTATTACAATATACATGTGTTGGCCATGTGAGGCCAGGAGTTTGAGACCAGCCTGGGCAACATAACAAGACCTCTTTTATAGAGACTATTTTTTGGTGTCTACAAAAAATTTAAAAATTAGCCAGGTATGGTGGCATGTGCCTGTAATCCTAGCTACTTGGGAGGGAGCAGGAGGATTGCTTGAGCCCAGAAGTTTGAGGTTGCAGTGAGCTATGATTACACCACTGCACTCCAGCCTGGGCAACAGAGTGAGAGCCTATCTCAAAAAAAAAAAAAAAAACTAAACCCAAAACAATAAAAAAAAATACTTGTGTTGCCTATCACATTTGACCTTTACACTGCAAATTACTCTATATTTGAAATAATTTTATCTTTCTAGTAAAAAAAGGGAGATTTCAGCATATCTAATAGATTATAAGTAATTATATTAATTACTTAATATAATACTTAAAGTTACTTAATATAATACTTCCTGTTTCTGCAAGGTACCAGTTTCTAAGATCTGTATCAGTGGCATTTTAATTTGTGAATGAATTATTACATTCTACTATATTAATTAATTTTAGGCAAGGTCTTACTCTCTCACCCAGGGTGGAGTGCAATGATGTGATCATGGCTCACTGCAGCCTTGAACTCCTAGGCTCAAGCAATCCTCTTGTCCCAACCTTCAGAGTAGCTGGGACTATAAGTGTATGCCACCACACTCGGCTAATTTTACTATTTTTGTAGAGATAGGTCTTGCTTTATAGTCCAGGATGATCTTGAATCCTGGCTTCAAGCAGTCCCCCTGCCTTGGCCTCCCAAAGATCTAGGATTACAGGTATAAGCCACCAAACCCGGCCAGTTTATTAATTTTTTTGTTAGAGACAGGGTCTTGCTCTGTCACCCAGGCTGAAGTGCGGTAGCATAATGACTGTAACCTTGAACTCTCGAGCTAAAGCAGTTCTCCCATCTCAGCATCCCAAATCACTGAGATTATAGGCATGAGCCACTGCACCTGGTCTATATTTTATTTTTTTGAATAGAGAAAGCATTCTTTAAAAACTGACCAGTATAAAAAGTTAAGAGTGAATAACTTGTCCTCTATCCTTGTCCTCTGTCTAGTTCTCCCTTGCCATTAAGAAAAGCTTAGTTTTTATATATTGTCAGAGTCTCCACATATACAAGAAAATTTAAATATGGATTCTTATACCTCCCCTCCTTTACACACTTGTAAAGCATAACACATGCACCTTGCTTTTCTCCCCCAACGTTTAACAATGTATCTTAGAGATCTTTTTAATATAGTCCATACATAAAATTAAATTGCTTCTTCATTCTACAGTGATACAGGTATACCTCGTTTTATTACACTTTGCTTTATTGTGCTTCCTAGTACTAGTGGGGTTTTTTTGTTTGTTTGTCTGTTTGTTTTTGTTTTTTGTTTTTTTGAGATGGAGTTACCCAGGCTGAAGTGCAGTGGTGCAATCTTGGTTCACTGCAGCCTCCACCTCCTGGGTTCAAGCAATTCTCCCTGCCTCAGCCTCCCGAGTAGCTGGGATTATAGGCACCCACCAACACACCTGGCTTATTTTTGTATTTTTAGTTGAGACAGGGTTTCATCATGTTGGCCAGGCTGGTCTCAAACTCCTGACCTCAGGTGATCTGCCTTCCTTGGCCTCCCAAAGTGTTTTTTACAAATTGAAGGTTTGTGGAAACCCCATGTCGAGTAAGTCTGTAGGCACCATTTTTCCAACAGTGTGCACTCACGTTATGACGTTATGTCTGTGTCACATTTTGATGATTCTCACAATAACTCAAAAAAGTTTTTTTTTTTTTTTTATCTGTTACTTTAATCGGTGATCAGTGATCTTTGATGTTACTATTATAATTGTTTTGGGCCACCACAAACCATGCTCGTGTAAGATGATGTACTTAATCAATAAATGTTGTGTGTGCTCTGACTGCTTCACGAACTGGACATTCCCCCATCTCTCTCCCTCTCCTTGGGCCTGCTTGTTTCCAAAGACACAATGATACTGAAATTAGGCCAGTTAATAAACTTTTCTATGAAGGCCAGAAGAATGAGGAATCTGCAGAAGAAAAGTTGGAAGCTAGCAGAGGTTGGTTCATGAAATTTAAGGAAAGAAACCGTCTACAGAATGTGAAAGTGCAAAATGAAACAGCAAGTGCTGATGGAGAAGCTGCAGCAAGTTATTCAGTAGATCTACTAAGATGGTTGATGAAGGTGGCTACACTAAACACCAGATTTTCAATGTAGACAAAATAGCCTTTTAGTGGAAGAAGATGCCATCTAGGGCTTTCATAGATAAAGAAGTCAATGCCTGGCTTCAAAGCTTCAAAGAGCAGGCTGACTCTCTTGTTAAGGACTAATGCAGTTGCTGAGTTTAAGTTGAAGCTGATGTTCATTTACCATTCGCAAAATGCTAGGATCCTTAAAAAGGATGCTAAATCTACTCTGCCTGTGCTCTATTAATGAAACAAAAAAGCCTGATGACACCACATCTGTTTACAGCATGGTTTACTGAATGTTTTAAGCCCACTATTGAGACCTACTGCTCAGGAAAAAGCAAAAAGATTCCTATCAAAATGTTACTACCCACTGACAATGCACCTAGTCACCCAAGAGCTCTGATGGAGATGTACAAGATTACTATTATTTTCATGCCTGCTAACATAACATCCATTGTGCAGCCCATGAAACAAGGAATAATTTCAACTTTCAGATCTTAAGAAATAAATTTTTGGCTGGGTGTGGTGGCTTATGCCTGCAGCCCCAGCACCAGCACTTTGGGAGGCTGAGGCAGGTGGATTGTTTGAGCCCAGGAGTTTGAGACCAGTCTGGGCAACATGGTGAGACCCTGTCTCTACAAAAAAATTTTTTCTAAAAATTAGCCAGGCATGCTGTGGCTCATGCCTGTAGTCTCAGCTACTTGGGAGGCTGAGGTGGGAGGATTGCTTGAGCCAGGAGGTTGAGACTGCAGTGAACTATGATTGTGTCACTGCATTCCAGTCTGGCTGACTGTCTCAAAAAAAAAAAAAAAAAGCATTTTGTAAGGCTGCAGCTGCCATAATGATTTCTCTAATGGATTTGGGCAAAGTCAGTCTTCTGGAAAGGATTCACTGTCCTAGATGCATTCAGAACATTTTTGATTCATGGGAGGAAGTCAAAATATCAACATTAATAGGAACTTGGAGGAAGCGGAGTCCAACCTCTCTGGATGACTTTGAGTGGTTCAGGTCTTCAGTGGGAGAAATAACTGTCTTCTAATAAAACTTGACTAGATGAGTTGCTTCTCGTGGATGAGCAATGAATGTGGTTTCTTGAGATGGAATCTTCTAATGAAGTAATAGTGCCCTGTCCTGTGGATGTTGTTGAAATGACAACAAACAATTTAGAGTACTATATAACCTTAGTTGATAAAGCAATGGCAAGTTTAAAGGATTGACTTCCATTTTCAAAGAAGTTCTACTGTGGGTAAAATGTTGTAAAACAGCATTCCATGCTACAAAGAAATCTTTTACAGAAGGAAAAATCAATCCATGCAGCCAACTTCACTGTTGTCTTACTTTAAGAAAATGCTGCAACCACCCCAACCTTCAGTATCCACCAACCTGACCAGTCAACAGCCATCAACATTGAGACAAGACCCTCCACCAGCAAAAAGATTATGCCTCTCTGAAGGCTCAGATGATCATTAGCATTTTTTAGCAATGAAGTATTTTACCTTTTTTTTTTTTTTTTTTGAGATGGAGTCTTGCTCTGTCGCCCAGGCTGGAGTGCAGTGGCCGGATCTCGGCTCACTGCAAGCTGCGCCTCCCGGATTTACGCCATTCTCCTGTCTCAGCCTCCCGAGTAGCTGGGACTACAGGCGCCCGTCACCTCGCCTGGCTAGTTTTTTTGCATTTTTTAGTAGAGACGGGGTTTCACTGTGTTAGCCAGGATGGTCTCGATCTCCTGACCTCGTGATCCGCCCATCTCGGCCTCCCAAAGTGCTGGGATTACAGGCTTGAGCCACCGTGCCCGGCCTGCAATGAAGTATTTTAAATTAAGGTATGTACTTTTTTTTAGACATAATACAATTGCACACATAATAGACTACAGTATAGTATAAACATAACTTTTATATGCACTGGGAAACCAAAACTTTCGTGTGACTTCCTCTATTGAGATATTTGCTTTATTTCAGTGGTCTGGAACTGAACCTGTAAACTCTACAAAGTATACCTGAATCGTAATTTATGTAATGAATCCCCTGTAAGGTTGTTTCCAGTCTTTCTTTTTTAAAAATTCAAACAAAATGCAGTGAACAAGCCTATATAATGTCATTTTGTGTGTGTAAGTGTATCTGTAGGATAAAGTTCCAGAAGTATGATTGCTGTGTCAGTTTTGATAGATATTGCCAAGTTTTCATCTTATTGGGATTTTCGATTTATTTTCCTACCAGTAATGTACATGAGTCCCAGTTTCCTCACAGTGCCGCCTTCCCACCGGTATATTTTCAAGCAATTGGATTTTTGCCAGTGTGATGGTGGCGAGGGGATGTTAGTATTTTTTTTATTTTTCATTTATCTTACTGAGAGTGAGTTTGAGAAACTATACGTTTTAGTGCCCTTTGTAATTCGCTTTTTGTGTGATATCTGTATCCACTGTCCACTTTCCTATTGGATCAATTTCTGGGAATTCTCATACTGTCAGGATAATTGGCATTCTGTGCGTTTCATAATTTGCAGATTTTTTTCCAGTTTATTTGTTTGTCTTTTGACTTTATGGGGCTTTCTATGCAAAACACTATTTGTTTATATGTAGTTGAATTTGTCATTGTGGTCTTTAATGCTTCCAGATTTTCCATCACGGTTTATAATTTTTGTATTTAAGTCTTTTGAAATTTAAACTGGTATGAAGTTAGACAATACAATATATTGATAACCAAATGTGATTTGAGTCTGTAATTTTCTTTTTTGTGTCCAGTGTTTGCCAGGTTTTTCTTTGAGCATTATGTGTATTTCCAAGAAAGAATTTTGAAAGTGTTTTTTTTTTAATGCCCTGGAATATTTTTTGTTTAAATTTTATTTATTTATTTAGAGACAAGGTCTCACTGTGTTGCCCAGGCTTAAGTACATCAGGCAATTCTGCCGCCTTAGCCTCAGGCGAGACTACAAGCATATGCCACCATACCTGGCTAATTAAAAAAAATTTTTTTGTAGAGTTGGGGTCTTGCCATGTTGCCCAGACTGGTCTAAAACACCTGGCCTCAAGTGATTCTCCTGCCTTGGCCTACCAAAGTACTGGGATTATAGGTGTGAGCCACTGTGCTCAACCTGGAAAATTTTTTTCTTAAAGAGCTTTATCGAAATATAATTGACTAAGCATTCAATGAACACATTTAAAATGTACAATGTAATGTTATTTAATATATTCACAGATATGTTCAGCCATGATAACAATTGATTTTAGAACACTTCACTTCAAAAGAAAACCCCATAATATGATCTACTACTCCTTGCACCCATTCATTCAGTTTCCTGCCCCCAACCCCGAGTAACCACTAATTATTTTCTGTCTGTAGATTTCTGTACTTTGAACTTTGTTATCAAAGAAATATATGGTCTTTTGTAACTGGCTTCTTGAACTTAATGTAATCTTTTTAAGGTTCATCCATCTTGTAACATGTATCAGTACTTCATTCCTTTTTGTGGCGAATTAAAATTCACATTTTGTTTATCTGTTTGCCCTTTGATATGCATTTGGATTGTTTCACCTATTGGCTGTTACGAATAATGCTGCTAAAAATATTTGTATGCAAGTTTTTTGGTATTCAGTTCTCTTGTGTATATACCTAGGAGTGGAATCTCAGGATCATATGTTAATTCTGTGTTTAATTGTTTGATAAACTGACGTGTTTTCCAAAGCAACGGTACCATTTTACATTCCCACCAGCAGTGTATGAGGGTTCTGGTTTCTCTACATCCATGCCAACACTTGTTATTCTCTTACACTGATTCTAAGTAGTCTGCTTTGTGTAAAGTATATTTCACTGTGGTTTTGATGTGTACTTACCTGATAACTAATGATGTTTAGCATGTTTTCATGTGCTTATTGGATCTTTTATATATTTTCCGTGAAAAAATGGCTATTCAGATCCTTTGCCCATTTTAAAATTGGGTTATGTGTCTATTTACCATTGAGCAATATATATATCTATACCATTTTACATGTACATGTATGGTTTTATTTCTGGTGATGGGAATGTAAAATGGTACAGTTTATATCTGCTGGTGGGAATGTAAAAAGGTACAGTTGCTTCGGATATGTAATTTGCAAGTATTATATCTCATTGTCTGAATTGTCTTTTTACTTTCTTGATGGTATCTTTTAAAACACAGCAGTTAGCTGGGCTCAGTGGTCCCGCCTGTAATCCCAGCACTTTGGGAGGTCAAGGTAGGTGGATCACTTGAGGTCAGGAGTTTGAGACCAGCCTGGCCAACATGGTGAAAACCCATCTCTACAAATAAAAAAATGAGCCAGGCGTGATGATGTGCACCTGTAATCCCAGCTGCTCGGAAGACTGAGGCAGGAGAACTGCTTGAACCCAGGAGGCAGAAGTTGCAGTGAGCCAAGACTGCGCCACTACACTCTAGCCTGGGTGACAGAGCAAGACTCCGTCTCAAATAAATAAGTTAAATTAAATACTGTAGTTTTTGATGTCTAACTTTTCTATTTCCTTTTTGTTGCTCATGCTTTTATTGTTATAACCAAGAATCCTTTGCCAAATTCAGTATGTTAGAGATTTACTCTAAGTTTTTTTCTAAGAGTTTGGTAGTTTTACCTCTAAGTGTAAATGTTTGATTCATTTGAGTTAATTTTGTATATGTGTGATGTAAGGGTCTCTCTCACTTCATTCCTTTGCACATATCTCTTCATTTGTCCCAACAGAATTTTTTAAAAAGACTGTTTTTCCCTCATTGAATGATCTTGGCATCTTTGTCAAAAAGCAGTTGTATGGTTTTATTTCTGGCCTTTCAATTCTGTTCCATTGATCTACATGTCTTATGCCAGTACCATACTGTTTTGATTACCATTGGTTTGTAGTAAATTTTGCAATCAGGAAGCATTTGAGTTCTCTCCTTCTTCTTCCTTTTTTTTTGAGACTGGGTCTTGCTCTGTCACCCAGGCTAGAGTGCAGCTGTGCGATCTCAGCTCACCGCAACCTCCGCCTCTCGGGTGCAAGCGATTCTGCCACAGCCTCCCGAGTAGCTGGGATTACAGCTACGTACCACCATGGCCAGCTAATTTTTGTATTTTTAGTAGAGACGGTTTCACCATGTTGGCCAGTCTGGTCTCGAACTTCTGACCTCAGGTGGTCCACCTGCCTCAGCCCCTCAAAGTGCTGAAATTACAGGCAGGAGCCACCATGCTGGGGCTCCCACCTGTGATTTTTAATTCTTTTTTTTTAAAGATTGTTTTGGTTATCCTGAGTCTCTTGAAATTCCATATGAATTTTGGAGTTAGCTTGTCAATTTCTAGGAAGAAGTCAGCTGAGATTCTGATATAGGTTGCATTGAATCTATAGATTAATTTGAGGAGTATTGTCATCTTAACAATGTTAAATCTTCTGATCTGTGAGCATGGTATGCTTTCCTATTTAGATCTTTAATTTCTTTCAATGTTTTGTAGTGTTCAGAGTATACGTTTTGTATTTCTTTTGTTAAATTTACTCCTATTTTGTTCTTTTGGTGCTATTATGAATGCAATTGTTAATTTCACTTTTTAGATTGCATATTGCTAATTTATAAATTTTTGTGTGTTGACTTTGTATTCCTGCAGCCTTTCCAAACTCATGTCTCATTTATTAGTTATAATATCTTTTAGTGGATTCCTTGTTTTTTTTTTTTTTGTTTTTTAATAATATAAAGGATCATGTCATCTGCAAATGGGGTAGAGTTTCTTCTTTTTCAATCTGGATGCTTTTTTTTTTTTTTAAATAGTACAAAGGATCATGTTGTCTGTAAATGGAGTAGAGTTTCTTCTGTTTCAATCTGGATGCTTTTTTTTTTTTTCTTTTGCCCATTTTCTCTGACTTGAACTTGTGGTATAATATTGAATAGAAGTGTCAAGAGCAGACATCACTGTCTTTTTCCTTATTCTTTCTATTCATAGAATTTCTTTTAGTGTCTCGTGTAAGGTGGGTCTGCTAGCAACATATTCTCGCAGATTTGTTTATTTGGTAAAGTCTTTCTTCATTTTTGAAAGCTAGCTTTGCTGAATATAGGATTCTTCGTTGGTGGGTTTTTTTTGTTTTTGTTTTTGTTTTTTCACTTCAAATGTGTTATCCAACTGCCTGCTGGCCTCATTGTTTCCTCTGGGAAGTCAGCTCTTACGTAACTTTATTGCAATTCCCTTGTAAGTGGTATGTTGTTTTTCTCTTGCTATGTTCAAGGTTTTCTTTTTGTCTTTGAATTTCAGCATTTTTACTGACATATGTCTGTTTATGATCTTTGTGTTTATCTTATTTGTAATTTGTTGAGCTTCTTAAACATGTATGTTACTGCTTTTCAATACATTTGGAAAGTTTTCAGCTGTTATTTCTTTGAATATTTCTTTTTTTCTCTCTCTTCCCACCTCTGGTACTTCCGTTATATGTATGTTGGTGTATTTAATGTCCCACATTTCTCTGAAGCTCTGTTAATTTTTCTTCATTCTTTCTTCTCTTTGTTCTTTAGCTCACATAAACCTCTACTGATCATTTTTCAGATTTGTGAATTCTTTCTTCTGCCAGTTCAGATCTACATGTGAACCCCTCTAGTGCATTTTTTAGTTCAGTGACTTTACTTTTAACCTCCAGATTTTCTGTTTGGCTCTTTTTAAAAAATAATTTCTATCTCTTTATTGATCTTTATTTGATGTAATATTGTCCTCATAGCCATTTTTACTTCTATAAACATGTTTTTCTTTAGTTCTGTGAACATATTTGTAATGACTCTTTCAAAGTATTTTTCAGTTAAGTCAGACATCTGGTTGCTCTTATAGTTTCTGTTGTTTGTTTTTTCTAAGGCATGGGTAATATTTCCTGTTTCTTTACCTGCCTCCTTATGTCTTTGTTAGAAATTGTACATTTTAGATAATATACATACAGCCTTCTGTATCTGTAACTTCTACATCTTCAGAATCAAGCAACCATGGATCAAAAATATTTAGGAAAAAGACAACAAAAATAATAATACAACAGTAAAAAATAATACAAATACAGAAACAATATAGCATAACAGCTACATAGCATTTATATTGTATTAGGTATTATAAGTAATTTAGAGGTGATTTAAAGTATGCAGGAGGGTGTGCATAGGTTTCACAAATACTACACCATTTTTTATAAAGGACTGGAACATCCACAGATTTGAGTATCAGCAGGGTCCTGGAAGCAATCTTCCATGGATACTGGGGGATGACCATGCAGTACCTGGGTACTGGTCTCCCCTCACCAGGGATTTGTTATTGTTATTTGCCTAGTTATTTGTTTAGTGATGGGATCAGTTATTTTAGTGAAGTCTTTATTCCCTCTCCAGCCTGTGCTCCTTCATCTAAGCATCTGATATTACTCCTCAAGGAGGCACTGCTCTGGGTATACTTACAGTCACTTTGGGATGACAGTGGTGTTAGTTTGGCTTTTTTCTGTTCTTTCCTTGACCACACCCAGCTGTTAAACTCTATTAACTGCTGGCTGATTGCTCTGTTGTTTTCAGAAAGCTTTGGAGCATGCATTACTCTATAATCCAAATTTTGACTCCTTTGAAGGAATAGTTTCTGGGGTTCATTTTTGATATTTCTTCTAACCTCACAAAAGCTCTTCCCAGCTTTTATATTATCTGCTTCTTCCCTATAAACTGTCTGCAGTCTAGACTATATGTTCATGACATCTGTGAATCTCTTTCTGGTTGCCTTGCACCGCTTCCTTCACTGTTCTTGAGAATGCCCTTGGTCTTGAACTTCTCCATGCTCTGATATAAATGGAGTTAGTTCCTTTGGGAAGAGATTAGGTGCTATCTGTTTTATGAATTATTTTTATCCTTTGGCAAAGTCTCTGAGCCAGGACTCTGGAATCTGGGGTGGGGTAAGTGGCAGACTTCCCTGACAGACCCCTGCTTTAGGCACTGAGTGTTCACTGAGTGGGAGTGAGGGGTTGGGGAGCAGCCTGAGGTCCTCATAGCTTGCCTCGCTTGGTGGTGGAGTCACTGCCTCACAAGCCAGAGCAAGAGCTGTCAGTACTTTAATATACTCAGTGGTACTGTGCCCAAGGTAGAGCTTTGTCCCCAAACTGGGGGCTGGGCAGAATAAGAGAGCTCTCACATCCATACTTCTCTTGCCCAGAACTTAGCTTTAGCAGTGGGTAGCTGAGGGCAGGATGATATAATCTGAAGTCTGGTTTCTCCTGAGAAGAAAACCTTTCAACTGGGAGCTGGCAGAGAAGGAACCCTGAGTTCTTCACTGCGGCCATCTGGAATGGAATGTCCCCCTTGCTGAGCTAGTAGTGGGGAAGGAGGAAATGGTCTTGGTTTAAATACCACAGATCTTGCCTTTCTCAATGAATTTTTTGAGTTTTTCTTGAGTAGATGTTTTTCATTTACTATTTGCCCTTGGCACCATTTCTGGAGCCTTTCAATGGTGGTTGTTTTATAATTTTTACCAATTTCACTGGGTTAGGGGGCCAGCAGAGCTCATGCCGCCATGCCAGATATCAGTATTTGGAATGACTTTAAGTACATTGGAATTACTTCCTTTAAAAGGACTGTAGAATTCTGCAGTGTAACTATCTGGGCCTGCTACTTTTTGGCAAGGGGGCACAGATCCTGAAATTTTATCTGTGGAAATTTGTCTACATTTTTTCTCTTTTCTGGGGTCAATATTGATAAGTAATACTTTCCTAGAAAGTTACCTATTTAATTCAGATTTTAAACTTATTTGCATATAATTGAGCAAAGTCATTTTATGATTATCTTAATTTTTTTCTCTCTGTGGTTATTTCTTTAGAAGCTTCTTTTTATGTGTGCTTTAAGAATTACTTAATTCTGGCCGGGTCTGGTGGCTCACGCCTGTAATCCCTTTGGGAGACCAAGGCCAGTGGGCCACTTGAGGTCAGGAGTTCAAAACCAGCCTGGCCAACATGGTGAAACCCTGTCTCTACTAAAAATACAAAACAATTAGCCGGGCGTGGTGGCGGGTGCCTGTAATCCCAGCTACTCGGGAGGCTGAGGCAGGAGAATCACTTAAACCCAGAGGTGGAGGTTGCAGTGAGCTGAGATTGCACCACTGTACTCCAGCCTGGGGACAGAGTGAGACTCCATCTCAAAATAATAATAATAATAATTACTGTAATTCACTAATGAAATAAATACTAGAAATTATTCCCCCCACAAACCTCAGTGCTTAAGATGTATTATAATCAGATTTTTAAAATTTCCATAATAATTATTTACTGAATTTTTCTGTTCATTATGCACTTTACAGGTGTGATTTATTTAATCTTAACAACAGCCCTATGAGGTATATACTAATAGGATCATTATTTTATGGAGGAGGAGACTGAGTCACAGAGATTATGTAACTTGTCTAATTAGATACTTAGATATCATAATTGTAACAACTTTGTTGGCTACAAGAAATGTAAAATTATTTAATGCTATTAAATAAATAGATCTGGTTGCTTCCTAATGTCTTAACCTAAATCACCATCTCAAAAAGTAATATAATTTTTAGTTGTCTATAATAACATATTTTAACTCATGAATTATTTCAGTGAAGATAGTAGTGGGGAAAGAGTGTTACCAAAAATTTCCTTCATTAGCTACCAATTTAACTTTCCAGTTGGCATAGGAAATTTTCTTTTAACCCCTTTCTCATTTACCCCGAGAATACTTGCTGGTGACGCTTGCAGCTGTAGCGTTTACTCCAAGATAACTTTGCCACGAAATATCTTGCTTTGATTATTATTTTTGCATTGCTCTATTATATTGACTTTGGAAACAAAAGACATTATTCTATTTATAGCATTCTGTTTTTAGTAGTGGTATTTCCATTTACAAAATATAGTAATTCTCAGTTGCAGAAAATGTCAAATCCTAGAAGCCAGCATTCCTATGTGTGATGTTAACATAGTTCTCAAAAACAGTTTTTATATTTTATTTTCATATTGAAAATCACTCAGATTTGTTTCAGCCTCAGAGAGTGTGTTTATATAAAATTAAATGAATGCTGGCAGCAAGCTACACTTTTTTTTTTCTAAATGGAAAAAGGGTTAAAGGAATGTTTATGTTTGGAAAGTCAATGTAATAATTATGGCATAAAGAAAAATTTAGAAAATTTAAAAAAATAATAACATCACCACCGTAGCACTTTAATTTTATTTTTGCCTATCACCTTCAAGTTCTTGTCCACACACATTTTTTGTATAGGTAGAAAAATAATGTATCTTTTTGTATCCTGTATTTGACAAAGTGAGCTGTTAAAAATTATTTTAAAAGAAGGCAATTAAAAATTTCAAACAAAAAAAGTTCTTTGTCTTTATATTTTTCAACAGCTTTTATGTAAGTTTAAGGAGTTGTACAAATATTTTGGCGAAGTTGGGGATACATAAAAGCACATTACCTTTTGTTTTTGACCTCTTACGCTAGTCCTTTCATCCTAAGTATTTGTATGGAAAGGATTATTTGCCTGTAAAGTTCAAGTCCAGTGGATAATTTGGTTTGAAAGCTCTTATATAATACAATCATAGACAAAAGATTTTTCTTTATGAACTTTGTTAATGTAAGTGTTTTAGTTGCATTTCTGAAATGAGAAATAAACTGAGAAAGATAGAAATTTGAGGATGAAAGTTTAGTTTCATCAGTATTAAAAAAAACTTCTCCTTAGGCAAGACTGAGTAAATGTGTGTGACTACTGCCCTCTTGGGTTGGTATAAGGGACATGTATTTAAAAATAATTTGTGCTGAGATTTATCTTTCTTCTTTCAAAGGTGTTAAAATCATCACACAACAGGTTCAACCAAGTAAAATCTTACCCAAACCGGTGACAGCAACTCTACCCACCAGTAGCAATTCTCCTATTATGGTGGTTAGCAGTAATGGTGCAATTATGACAACTAAACTGGTAACCACTCCTACTGGTAAGTTCTTTTGAGCATCAGTTCATTTATTCATCATACATTCATCAAACTATTTCTCTATACCAGCAATATACTTGACACTTGGGATACAGAGATTTATGGGACAGTTTTTCAAAGAGGCCTTTCTTGATTCTCACACCCCTACCACCCTGATGTTAACTTTCTTTTGTTATTCTTTCTGATGATCCTTTGTTCTTTTGCTTTATAGCACTTCTCATAATTTCTTACCTATCTAGTTGTATGTTGGTTTGTTTAATATTGTTCCTTTTATTGAACCATAAGCTCTATGAGGGTAACGGACCATCTCCATTTTATTTACCATATATACAGAGCTAGTCTGTAAGTAGGTGCTCAGTCAGGATTTGTTGAATGAAATTGACCCAACCCACAAGGATTTCAGTCTGATGAAGTTGAGAAGCGTATATGTTACGTTACAGTTTGCTAAGCATTGCTGAGACTGAGGGAAGCAGAGAATGGCATTGTGCTCTGATAGGCAAGCAACCAGCATATGCTGGAGGAAGTGAGTGTTGAACATTTTGGATAGTAACACTATCTAAAATGTAGCCTTGAGCAGATTACTTAATCCTTCTAAATATTTTTCTTTGTTTATTTGTTTTTGTTTTTTTCTCCTGTTTATTTAAATGGGATAATAATCCCTATGCCATAAGGTTATTATAAGTACTAAATGAAATCAGGTATGTAGAAAGTCCCCAGCATAGTGCTCAATAGTTGTTACTATTAATATTATAATTAGCCTTTACTGTTATTTTAAATGTATGACTCTTTAACCAAACTTTTTGAGGATGGCTAGTATTTAGATGACAGAATTTAAATAGTGTAAAATGATACCTGTCTCAAGCTTATAAGCTGTCATTTATTGGCTAGTGTGTAAAGGTCTTTACATACATTGCACTTAGTCTCCTTTAGGCTTTATGATCTCCATTTTCAGCAACTTGCCTAAGGTAACATAGCCAAAAATAGGCAGAACTGGGGTTTGAACCAGTTTAACTCCAAAACCTGTGCTTTCTTTTGTTTTTTAAATTGCAGTAAAATATATATAACATGAAATTTACCATTTTCAAATATATAGTTCATTGGCATTAAGTACATTGACGTTGTTGTATAACCATCAGCACCATCTATCTCCAAAACATTTTCATCTTCCAAAACTGAAACTCTTGTACTCATTCAACAATGCTTCATTTCCACACTTTCTCTAATCCCTGGCATCACCATTCTGCTTTCTGTCTCTATGTAAAGCCTGTGCTTTTAAACACTATTATTCTTTAGTATTAACTTTATCATACTTCCCCTAAACTTTTCTAAGTAGATAACAGTGTTATGCATATGTGATTCCTCATGTTATGGAAAAGTAGTGAAAAATAATATTTTGTCTATGTTTATGTGTCTGTGTTATAATAAGTGTTTCTTTTTTTAAACAAAAACTGAATTTGAATTTTTTCCAGATGTAATTTGCCAAATTCAAACTATATATCCATATAGCATATTTAATTTGCACTAGTTTTGCGGGTTTTTTTTTTTTTTTCCATTCAGATGTATGCTTATAACCAATTTAAACTAATTCTTCTTGTTGTTCTTCCCGTTCTCCCTTTTTGGGTAATGGTTGTATTTTTCAAAGGTGAATAACTTGGTAAAACCATTTTTTGCAGGGGAGGAGGTGAGTGTTGAAAATGGCTATCAAAGTGGTCCATGAATTTGATTATCATATAATGAAAGAAATTTCTTCAAGTGAAGATGATGTTATCTTAGTCATTTTTTTTTTTTCATTCTCCCTAAGGCATTGATGCTTAATTTAGGAATAGCCTTTCTGAGTTACTGGATTTGTGAGAAACTACAACAGACTCATGTAGTTAGCTTTTAATTCCTGTTTGGAAAAAAGAAAAAAGTGTTAGAAATAGTGGGGAAGGATATAAAATCTTTTGAGACACATGAAGAAAAATAGTCTAACAGGTCTAAAGTTGAGGAAATATGTAAATAGAGAAAATTTTAGGCTAAAGAGAAATATTCCTGGCAACTCTAGGCAGCTTTAACTTTAATCTTTACTAAAATGATAGAATAACCAACCCTTTAAAAGATGGATGTGTATTTAGAGGGTAGCAGATTACAAAGCAATGAAAGTTTGTGAAATTTTAGACAAACAATACTGCCTTATTTGTTCAATGCCAACATTGGGTTTGGCACTAAGACAGCATAAAAAAGATGCAGAGACCTTAAAATCTATGACAGAAATATCTAAAATACTCTGGCAGGAAAGATGATTAAATTTGTTTCTTTTGGCATAAAACTAGTAGAAGAAGGGTAGTGGGAGAAGGGAACAGAGTTAACTCTACTTTTTCTTGGGTTAGTAATTTGATGCAACACATCACAAAATTTTATGTGTAAAATCTAATTTAAATTGATTTGGCTGTAGTACTTGCTATATGTGTTGAAAACTGGCTGTAAAATTATAAATTAATGTCTTGACACCTTGAAATTCCATTTTCAAGTTAGAGCAATATAGATTATATTGAATTACAGTTAAACTGTATTAGTTATCATTCTTCTATAAGCAATGACAACTTTTTCTTTTGCCTTTTCCCTTTCTATAGGCACACAAGCAACCTATACCCGGCCAACAGTGAGCCCATCCATTGGTCGGATGGCTGCAACCCCTGGAGCTGCAACCTATGTGAAAACTACGAGTGGTAGCATCATTACAGTAGTACCCAAATCATTAGCTACCTTGGGGGGCAAGATAATTAGCAGTAATATAGTTTCTGGTAGGTATATCTGAAATATGTTAAAGGTATAGATGGCCTTCATTGAGAAAAAAAAAAAGAACTTATTTCATTGAAGGATTATATTTGATCTCAGTTTTTTGCTTAGAAATCTAAAGCTTTGTTTTAGTCCTTATGTTTCATGATTAAATATAGTTTTTAGTTTTAATATTCAATATTCACATATAAAGCTTTTGATAGTTTTAAAATGGAAAGAAACTTTAGTTGCTTTTAGTCAGAGTGGAAAGATTATAGTTTATATTTGCATAGAGATTTTTCATTTGCAAAGTATTCTCCTATTTGTCAACCCATTCAGACCCCATAACAACTCTGAGGTGGTTGCTGTTGTGCTAAATTTACAAAGGAAGATAGGTTTGGGTTTAGAGAGATCAAATTGACCTGTCCAAGACCAATTAGAGTTAGAAAGTGGAAGAATTATTATTTGTTCTAAATATGTTTTAGGGAACATATCTCATAATTTCAATTACTAATGTCACTTTAGTTTATTAAAAATATTTGAATAGTTTATTTGCTTTTTGCCATTTATATTAACTTTGCTTTTCAGAAATATTTTACTTCAATAGTGAAAGCCAACCATCTGCCTATTTATTGGTATGTGGAAACCATACCTGGTTTTTATTGGCTCATTAATCTCTGCAGTTCTTGGGTTGTGAACCCTAATGTGGAATGTTAACATGGCATCTGTTTTCATTGATTATTATTTTTAATTAAAATGATGTAAATAATCTCCGATTAAGCAAGACTGTAGACTTTAATTGTCTAACATTTTTGTAGATGAGTCATATTTTGTATGCCCCAGGTGAGTTGTTCTAACATTTTAAAGTCAAGGGATTGAAGTTCCTGGCAGTAATTTGATGTTGCTGATAACTCAGGGAGTTAAAAAAAAAAAAAAGCAAAGTAGAGCACGGTATTGGCATAAAGTGCTGTATTTAAAGCTGTTAGTTTTGGCTCTACTTTTAAGTGTAAATGAGAAAATCCAATGTTTGCCAGACTGAGGAGGGTGAAACCAGTAGGGGAAGAATCGTCGTACTCCAGCTTTTAAGAGGATATTTTAAATAACAGTTAAAACTTAAATTATAATTTATTACTTCACAGTATCTTTACATAGTATAAAGCGCTTACTCAATTAAACATTTGTCAAAAAGGGATCATGTATTTCATTGGTAGGTAGTTTTTTATGACCTTAAGGATTTTTCTTTACTTATACGTGAATTTGTAGTTTCATATAGCTTGAAGGAATGTTTAGATGTCACGAGTCCTCTATTTTCAGACCTAATTCATAATGTAGCTGCTTTGTACCTGATTAGAGCAATACAAGCAAGCACATTTTCCTAAAAGCAGAGATGTCATTTGAAATTTACGTATCTTATACAGGTATAACGTGTTATCCATCTTTGTATTGAATTATAAAACCATTCATGGTTAGTTGCTACTTCAAGTGCATGAGTGTACATGAGTAGAGACTTTTCCAGCATTACAGGATATACTTGGCATACAATTTAAACAACTTTATTCATTGCATGGTGCTCATTACGTCTCTCTCTCTGCTTCACTGACACTTTTATTCCAAAGTGTTTTATTCCTTGTGTTACATCTCACTGTTCTCTATAAAGACAGTTTTCTTATTTTATAATATTATTGTTGATCTATGATACTGGGATTATAGGTTAGTTTTAAAATCTTTCATTGCCTGTTTATAGTAAACTGTTTATTGTTTACTATAAACATTGCATTGCCTGTTTATTGATAAGCCTGGTTGAATGAATTTACACAGTTTTCTGTCTTCATCCATGAGCAGATGCTTTTTCTAGGGTCCCATCTCCCCCAAACAAAAAAGAAGTACTTTCCTTTTTTTTTTTTTAAGACAAAGTCTCACTCTGTTGCCCAGGCCAGGGTGCAGTGGTGTGATTGGCTCATTACAGCATCAGCCTCCGGGGCTCAAGCAATCCTGATACCTCAGCCTCCCAGGTAGCTAAGACTACAGGCCCACACCGCCATGCTTGGCTAATTTTTGTATTTTTTCTAGAGACAGGGTTTTGAGTGTCACCCAGGCTGGTCTCAGACTCCTGAGCTCAAGCGATCTGCCCACCTTGGCCTCCCAAGGTGCTGGGATTACAGGCATGAACCACTGTGTCTGGCTTTTTTCTTAAAATACACTCACACATCTAGCTATAAGAATAGAAGGCTTAAAAAAAGATACTTTCCCTCTCATTGTGGGGGAATTTGGAAACTACAGCAAGGTTCAAGGAAAATTAAAAACCTATGATTTTTACTATCCATAGGACTGTGTTAAAATTTAGGTATATTTCTTTTTATTCATTTTGCTATTCATTTATTTGTATAAATGTATGTGTGTGTGTATATATATTTTTTAATTGGGATCCAATATGGTCAGATTTTATCCTTGTTTCCTGTAGTAGTGTTATTTTCCCATGCTAGTAAATGTATTTTGACACCCCCCCCTCATATTTAACCATTTTCTTATTGTAGCAAGTTTCAGGTTGCTTACAGGCTGTCTTGTGTGTGTGTGTGTGTGTGTGTGTGTGTATCGTTATAAATAATTCTATGATGAACATTATTATACATAAATTATTTTGTGGAATTCTTACTTCCTCTGTATAAATATCCTAGAATGCAATTTAATGCTTCCAGAGTACTTTCTAGAAAGATCACTTTGTTCTTTTTATTAGAACAAGCAGTTAAATGGAATCCATGACTATCTTTAGAGTTGATTCATATCTTTTTTTTTTTGAGACAGAGTCCTGCTCTGTCACCTAGGTTGGAATGTATGTAGTGGTGTGATCTCTGCTCACTGCAACCCCTGCCTCCCGGGTTCAAGCAATTCTCCTGCCTCAGCCTCCTGAGTACCTGGGATTACAGGCGCCTGCCACCACACTCGGCTAATTTTTGTATTTTTAGCAGAAACAGTTTCACTGTGTTGGCCAGGATGATCTCAAACTCCTGACCTCAGGTGATCCACTTGCCTCGAGCTCCCAAAGTGCTGGTATTATAGGCGTCAGTTACTGTGCCTGGCCAATTCATATTTTATAGAATCAAATATTTATTTACATGTTTATATATTAGATTATCAGATTTGTATGTTTTTTTGTGAGCTTTGTTGAGGGTTAGATGAATAATTATATTGGATTCTTCAGAGTTGAACTCACTACCTTGATTCTGGGGACATTATGAGAACCTGTGACAATAGCAAAACTTTAATTCTCCTGATCTTTAGTACAGTGTCCAGGAAAGAAGCTGTTGTTTTTGTACTTTTTCATTCGTTCATTCTCTGAGCAAAGCAACATAAAACCTCACCTAAGAGATCAAGATTGTCAGGTAATTTTAGAATCTATAAATAGAATAGTAAAATCTGAGCCAATAACTTTGTGTTCTTCTTTAAGCCTACCTATTATAATGCCCAGACTTTTACAGGGATCTTTTTTAAAAATAAGAATGCCTGGAATGCATCAATATCATAGTTCATTATTATCCAAATGGGATTTACAGTTATTTGCACCCATTATATCTCGATTGTTTTATAAGTGAAGACTATATAGGTGGGTCCTTCTGATATGCTACGAGCCAGATGCTCTGTTGTGTGTTGTGATACAGAGGAATATATGCATGAGTTTTATTATCTGCCCTAAAGAATGCTAAGCAAGTGAACTTGTATAATTCTGTTGT
>NW_012114921.1:6927285-7001017 GCF_000951035.1 Colobus angolensis palliatus | reverse complement strand
TTATCTGCCCTAAAGAATGCTAAGCAAGTGAACTTGTATAATTCTGTTGTAACATGGGAACGGCAGTCTACTGTGAAAGCACAGAAGGTGACTTTGTTTTATAAGTGAAGACTATATAGGTGGGTCCTTCTGATATGCTACGAGCCAGATACTCTGTTGTGTGTTGTGATACAGAGGAATATATGCATGAGTTTTATTATCTGCCCTAAAGAATGCTAAGCAAGTGAACTTGTATAATTCTGTTGTAACATGGGAACGGCAGTCTACTGTGAAAGCACAGAAGGTGACTTTTTTGTAATGAATAATACTTCTTCAATATAATGTAGGTATCCCCTGATATAGAAACATGTTCACTGGAATTTCAGACATTTATAATTGATCATTGTATCAATTATAAATTATATTATATTTTAATATAATGTTAGACTTGCTTTTCCTTATGTTGTTCCTTTTTCTTCTATTTTCTGACATTTGCTACCCTGCCCACCACATTTTGTTAAGCTTGTGGACTTGGTTTGCAACTATCATATAAATTGAAAAACTTCTGTAATGGAAGGGATTAGACATTTTAGTAGGTAAAAATATAATTCATTTGTTAAGCAAGTTTTGTCAAAAAGTGGCCCTTGTACTTTGGCATAAAGTCAAAAACATAGTAAATCATGTCAAAAGAGGTCTGTATGAAACCGTGTCAAAAAAGGTCTATAGAGTTAATCACATGTGAGGGATTAAAGTTAATTAAGAGTTAAAGTTAGTATAAGTGAATCATGGGCAGCTTGGTTTTTGAAGTTCTTAACAGCTGACTATTCAGAGACTACAAATAAATGGAAAAAGTTGTGAAGCTAGTTCATAGATTAAAATGCTCTTTTATGTAACCTCAGAGCATGTTACCTTGGACTAATGAGACATTATATAATGGCAAGTATATTATAAAGACATTTTTTGTAGCAGTATTGCCAAAATTAACATATAGCTAGAATATTCTTATTCTTAGTGTAACTTTGTTTAAAAAATTTAGGTAGGGAATATTAAGGTTTTCCAGTGGAAAATAATAAAATTGTGTTTATTTTTTGAAGACATATTACTCATGTTTTTATTAAGTAATAATTCTGTGCTTAGTCATTTGATAGATGATATATAGGCCTATAGAAGAAGAACTCGACATGCCTCTTTTCATAATAAGAGGAAATTACAGGAGCAAAAGTAGCATTGGAATTTGTATGCTCAAAGACCAATGTGGAAACCAGCACATTAAAGGAGAGGTGTACGTTAGTTAATTCTAAAAATTAAGGTCTGACAAAGCCTGGAAAGCTAGGCAGAGGAGTTTGGGCTTTGTGTGGTAGGTAACGGGAAGCCATAATGAAGAAGTTACTTGTTAGATTAAAGTTTATGGTGTGTACTCTGGAGTACATGCTAATTAGATTAAGATGGTAGATTAAGGGACAGATTATGTATTAATAGAATTTTGAAAAATGAGGGAAAGTTAGAACTGGGGACGAAATGGGAAATTAGGGAGTTTAACCAGTTGACATGTTCCAGGTTCTTGGCATGATAAATTTAGTTTTTTTAAGAATGTAATTGTCATCCACTGTCCTAAGCACTGAGGAATCATAAAAAGGTACAGTGTGGAGATTAAGGGGCTTTCATCTTGTTGAGAGTATAGGGAGTTAAGACGGGGAAACAGGCCAAGCCTGCTGGCTCATGCCTGTAATTCCAACAATTTGGGAGGCTGAAACAGGAGGATCACTTGAGGCCAGGAGTTCAAGACCAACCTGGGCAATATAGTAAGACCCCATCTCTACCAAAAAATACAGAAATTAGCCAGGCATGGTGGCACATACCTGAAGTCCTAGGTACCTAAGAGGCTGAGATGGGAGGATTGTGTGAGCCCGGGAGTTGAAGCCTGCAGTAGATATGATCATGCCACTGCACTCCAGCCTGGGTAACAGAGTGAGACCCTGTCTCTCTTAAAAAAAAAAAAAAAGAGTCCAGGCACAGTGGCTCACACCTATAGTCCCAGCACTTTGTGAAGCCGAGGCAGGAGGATCACTTGAGCCTAGGAGTTTGAGACCAGCCAGGGCAACATAGTGAGACCTCATCTCTACAAAAAATCAGAGTAAGGTGGGAGGACCACTTGAGCTCGGAAGGTCAAGGCTGCAATGAGCTGTGGTTGCTCCACTCAACTCCCGTCTGGGTGACAGAGCAAGACCTTGCCTTAAAAAAAAATAAATAAAAATAAAATTTTTTGAAAAAGAGAAGAAGACAAGGAATAAATCAAAGATTTGCACCAGAATTTACATCTGAAGGTTGGAAGGTAGATTTGTTAGGTAGAAGAGAAGCCAATTATGGAAGGATGTGTGGGAGAGGGCAAAGTAATACTACGTTTGGATTAGTAGGTATAGACCTATTAGATAGATTTTAATAATTGACAATATAAGTTTATATATGTAAATTAGAGTTTTATCCTCACACTCTGCAGAGTGCTGCAGATTACAGAAGCATACAGTGAATCTGTGACTTGTTTTGTATATCGTTTACTTTGTCTTTTTTTTTGTTTTGTTTTGAGATTGAGTCTCACTCTGTAGCCCAGGATGGAGTGCAGTGGCACGATCTGGGCTCACTGCAACCTCCACCTCCCAGGTTCAAGCAATTCTTCTGCCTCAGCCTTCCAAGTAGCTGGGATTACAGGCGCCCGCCACCACTCCCAGCTAGTTTTTTTTGTATTTTCAGTAGAGACAGAGTTTCACCATGTTGGACAGGCTGATCTTGAACTCCTGACCTCTGGTGATCCGCCCATCTCGGCCTCTCAAAGTGCTGGCATTATGAGCGTGAGCCAACCATGCCTGGCCTACTTTGTCTTTTTTAATCACAGAAAAATAATGGCTTATTTCTTTTCATAAATTTTTTCTAGAACCTAGTATTATGTAAATTTAAGTATTTACTTCATGTTCTTTTTTGAAGGGTTTTCCCATCACTTCAGTCACAGATATAATACTGGGTCTGGGGGAAATATATACCATAGAATAGAGATTCTGATTTGTTTCTTTTAACTAGTCAAAGAATATTGATGGTGAAACTGATGTTTTTTGATTCTGAGTTTTGTGTATAGGTTCTCAGATTCTAAAAAGATGACTGCTTTAAGAGTAAATTCTTAATATTCTTTCATTCTGGTATGACTTATAACTTAATATTCGAAGCCTTCATTTTCATTGTCATGACAGCTTTCATGTCATCTAGGAATGACATTTACTGTATGTACTAATTGTGTATAATATAAATAGAAGTAACCAAGTATCTCTAGTCCTTAACTCAGGCCTCCTTTTCTTCCCCCTTTTCTAAGGAACAACTACCAAAATCACTACAATCCCAATGACTTCCAAGCCCAATGTGATTGTTGTGCAAAAGACTACAGGAAAAGGAACGACCATTCAAGGCCTCCCGGGCAAAAATGTTGTCACAACGTTGCTAAATGCTGGAGTAAGTAAGAGCTTCAACTGCAGATTTAGCAATTCACAGAGGGTTTAAAGACCAGCTATATAAATACTTGCACAAGGACTTGAGGACCGCACAATAGCCAGCATGGCTTGATTTACTACTGCTGTGATATAATAACTGTTAAAGCACTACCAACTGATGCCATTTTTCACAGTAATTTCTAAAGCATGTTGCTCATACTTGCTCATAGCTAAGTTGCTTGTGACCATGATTTAGATGCTTAGCTTTGTCCAGATAGAGAATTCCATTGGCTTAACTGTAGGGGGACTTCTGTTGGAGCACTGTTTTATTCCAGCTTATGGTCAGTAGATACTGACCTAGTATTTGGCTTAGGGTGGGCAAAGAGAAATATGTGGG
This sequence comes from Colobus angolensis palliatus, assembly GCF_000951035.1. Classification (NCBI taxonomy): domain Eukaryota; kingdom Metazoa; phylum Chordata; class Mammalia; order Primates; family Cercopithecidae; genus Colobus; species Colobus angolensis. The sequence goes on along the minus strand of NW_012114921.1, from coordinate 6,997,168 downwards.
ATTAAGACTAAATTGATGGGAATTTGTTACTTTCTTTTTTTTTTTCATTTTTACCTCTTTGAGCTACTAAAAAATAAAATCAGGCTGGATGTGGTGGCACATGCCTGTAATCCCAGCTGGTTGGGAGGCTGAGGTGGGAGAATCGCTTTAGCCCAGGAATTCAAGACCAGCCTTGGCAACAAAGCAAGACCCCCACCTCTACAAAAATTTATTTAAAAAATTAACCAGGTATAGTAGCATGCACCTGTAGTCCCAGCTACTTGGGAGGCTAAGGTGGGAGGATCACTTGAGCCCAGGAGTTTGAGGCTGCTATGAGCCATGATCATGCCACTGTACTCCAGACTGGGCAACAGAGTGAGACTTTGCCTCAAAAAAAAAAAAAAAAAATCAAAAAAATAACAGATTTATTTATAGTTCTGAAGGCAGTTAGTAGAAGGTTTGGAGTTAGACAAACCAGGGCTTTATTCATATTGTAGTTGTTTGACCTTGGGTGACATGTTCAACCTCTCTCATTCTTAATTTCCTCATTTGTACATTGGGGTTGATGATATTTACCAGGGAGGTTGTTTAGTAACTGGTAGCTATTGTGAAAGTGCTTAGAATAGGGCCTGGCACATAAGAAGTCCTCAATCATTGATTTTCTTCTTCTTGTTATTCTTGGTACTTAACTCTTTTGGCTTATTAGTGTCCCTACCTTGTCTGACTTCACTAGAACGTGGAATGCTATACTTCACTTAAGTAGATCTCATAAAAGCTTCATTGGTAGGGGTCCAGCATTAGATTTTTTCAATGTGTGGGAAAACAGATTGTTCCTAGCCTGAATTTACATGGTAAGCCAAAAGTAAAGCCAGGATTAGAATTCAGATTTTCAGAACCCTTTGTAATGTGGTTTGCAGTTTCAAAGAACTTGATATGTAAGAGGGGCTGCTTTGTATTCTAGTCCCTGTGGTCACAAAGATCTGAGAATCATGTATGATTCATAGCTGTTAGATATCTCTGATAACAACTGTTTGACACAGGCAGTGCTAGTAAAACAAGCAAATCAACATATAAGACCATTTTCTGGGCTGGGTGTGGAGGCTCATGCCTGTAATCCCAGCAATTTGGGAGGCCAAGGCAAGTGGATCACTTGAGCCCAGGAGTTTGAGACCAGCCTGCGCAACATGGTGAAACCCCATCTTTACAAAATTACAAAAATTAGCGTGGAGGTGCGTGCCTATTGTCCCAGCTACTTGGGAGGCTGAGGTGGAGGATCACTTGAGCCCAGGAGGCAGAGGTTGCAGTGAGCCAAGATCTTGCCATTGTACTTCAGCCTGGGTGACACAGCAAGACTCTGCCCCTGCCACCCCTGCCAAAGACCAAATAGGCACATTCACCTCTACTCACCACTTGCTCACCTGTGCATGCCCACAACACACATCAGAAGAGCTTTTTTGAAAAACAGGCCGCTAGTTGGTTTTGTTTGGCTTGAATGGCTCATCATACTTGGACAGGGTCCATTGAGCTATTTAATAGGTAGGCATGCTCACTTGCAAACTAGTGGCTCTTGGCAAATGAACTAGAGCTCTTTCCAGAGATGGCACTGTGAAGAGTATGCATGTGTTGAAATAAGTAATAACACCATTGGCAGATGCTTCATGTTTCCCTTAAATAATTACAGCAGATAGTTAAACTTGTGATTTTTGTAATTATATTTAGCTCTGAATTCACAGTGATTGCTTTTTAGCCAGCTCACCTGGGTGTTTTGTGTTTACTGGCTGCTAAGTTTAGATAGGCACAGGTTTAGATGATGCTGGCTAAAAATTAAGGAAAACTGATGAGGTGCACATTCTCAGATCTTTTCATTTCCATCTTAAGTTTATGAATTTTAATTTTAAAAATTTTAATAATTTAGTAAAGTCCCTGTATTTGAACCTAATTTAGTTAAGTTCATGTAAAAAGATGTTGATTTCATGAGTGACCAGAAAATGGTACTTAAGAATAAAGTAGATGAAAGTATAGAAAATGATGAAAAGTTAATGGATATAAGCTATCTAGTTAATAGACTAAAAAGATATTAGTAATATATGAATAGTACAACATAGGAAGCACTGAGTTTTCCCATCCTTTTTTCCTACATATAACCTTATGTATTATTAACAATATATAACATTCTTTCCTCATGACATATGTTCATCAAATTTTTCCTATATATAACCTTAGAAAGAATGTTAATACTTCTGCTGATTTTGCTTGCCCATACTTTTTCATGTAGACATTCTACTATATATCCTTATAATTTCATATATGTAGAACTTAGGGGATTTATTTTGTGTGTGTACATTTAGCTACTGGTATATTGCACAGTAATTTTCTAATTACACAAATAAATATTTATTTGAAATATATTAGCAAATAAATATGTATATGGGGGATAAGACTTATAATCCCAATTCTTAGAGACAAGCATTAACAGTGTACGATACCTTCTTCTATGATTTTCTGACTATTATATGTATTCCATGAGTGGGACAGTGTAATAAGTATTTTTGCATGTGGTAATTTTAAAAAATTCACTCATCAGAGAATAATTAATTCCTTCTTTGGGTAGAAAGTTGGTCAGATGACTTTCTAGATCATTTCGACCAAGTCTAGGATTTTTTATTTCCTGGAAACATTATACTTTGTTACATAATCTACAGCCCTTTTTTCATCATCCTGGTAAAACCTTACTGATTTTTCAGTGAGAGGACTTATCATTTATATGCATATAAATCTCTTATGTAATCATTGACTTCAATTTAGGGAGAAAAGACTATTCAGACAGTGCCAACAGGAGCAAAGCCAGCTATCCTCACTGCTACAAGACCCATCACCAAAATGATTGTAACGCAACCAAAAGGAATAGGTTCCACAGTTCAACCAGCAGCTAAAATCATCCCAACAAAAATTGTTTATGGGCAGCAAGGGAAAACACAGGTATGCTATAAGATATGATGATTTTTCTTGGCTCTTAAATATTTTCAATTCCTAAAATTCCCAGGTAGAAATTTGAAGGAAAAGATCAGCAATCTTTAAGAAATCAGATTGTTAAAAGTTACGTTTGAATGTGTTAATTATTCACGTATCGTCAAAACTTCGTTTATCTTTTCAGTACTTTCTTAAAGATATCTAAATGTTTATGTCGTGCTATCAGCAAAGATTATGGGGAAATAATTACCTGGGAATACAATTTGCTGAAGGTGTATTTTGTGATTTGAGGGGGGTGGTTGAAGGAGGATCATAGTCATTCAGAATCACTCAAAGAAAAATATTTACTTTTTATAAGCTACCATGGCCTTCAGAAGCATTTTATTTACTTATAAAATTAGCTTTGCTTGACCCCTTGAACAATAGATAAGCTAGAGATGTATTTATTTTTCAACGAATAGAAGATAAGGAAACTTTTCTGAAGATTTGCCTCGGAATTTGAGGCTCAGAATCTAATCATATGTTGCTAGGCTACTGTTTATTTTGTAGGTATTTTGCTTTTCTGAGAATATTGAGGGAAGCAGTATTAGTTTTGGTTGAGAAATGCCATCCTAGAATTTGTATAAGAGGTATTAATTTACCTATAAACTACTAATTTACTTTTAGAATCTGTTTCCTCAGAATTATAGTCAAATACTTTACGTATCTAAAAAAAAAAAAAAAAAAGCTTTTGTGACAAGTCCAAATTGCTTATGGAGTTCAATTGTAATAATTTCGTTTGCTTCATCATCTGAAGTATGATATAAACCATGTTTTCCTTCTTAACTCTTGGAAATGGGTAACTTAATAGAGTCTGAGAAATTTTAGAATCTTATATATGGTAGAAACAAAAATAATTGTGATGAGTTAATAGTTTTTATTCCATAGACCCAATTAAAGTTAACTCCTAGAGTTCAGATTTTGAAGTAGAATGGCCCAGTTTGAAAATTTTCTCCCATTTCACTTGTTTCAGTGTTTTTTACTTTTACCAGGAGTTGATCTAACACATGTTCCATGTTGCTTCTGATCGTTTTCAAATCAGTATTCATCTGGGGTTTCTTCAAAGATTAGTTTAGGTCCCAAGCAAGTTTTACTTTTTGCAGGTGTGTCAATTAGGAATTTGATTTAGTTTCTAATGAAGAAAAAAGAAATAAAAAAAACTTGAAGAACACTGGCTCAAATAGATTAGGGTTTTATTTTTATTATATTAATAAAAGTTCAGAGGGAGGAAGTCCTGGACTGATATTGCAGCACAAACATTCCACTGGGAATCTAGACTCCTTGTGTCTTTTTGTTCTGCCATCCTTAGCTTGTGGATATCATTTTACTATATAGTCTACAGATTTTAAAATGACTCCTGAAGTCATAGGATAACAGGCACAAAGGTTCTTGTCAGAATTATGGCTATTGCAGTCTGGCATGTACCACTTTAAAACATTGTATATGGCTTACACTGTAATTTGTCTGTAGATTGAATTACTCTTTGATGAGCAATACTGTGCCTAAAAAGCATAATTTACAGAATATTTTCCATACCAGGAAAATATTAGTTTATGACCTAGAAGTTTAGCATTTTTAAATTGTGTTCTAAAATTTTATCTCAGTATATTTCTGCTTTTCTCCTAGGTTCTTATTAAACCCAAACCAGTGACTTTTCAAGCGACAGTTGTTAGTGAACAAACAAGACAACTAGTAACAGAAACATTACAGCAAGCATCCAGGGTAGCAGAGGCTGGTAATTCATCTATTCAGGAAGGAAAAGAAGAACCACATAATTATACAGATAGTAGTTCCTCTTCTACAGAGTCCTCCCAGAGTTCCCAAGGTAAGATCTATTTTACTTCTGATTTATATAAGTACTACTGACATAGTGCCTGAGTTCTAAAATAGAGGTTTTAGAGGTTGCTTCTATGCATTTCACAACAAATTTGTATGCTCTGTCGATTCTTTTGGCTTTATTTTTGTTGTTGTTGTTTGATGTTAAATTGGTGAGCTGAAATTTTATTTTTGGTAAAGATTGCCATTCTTTCCTGCATGGAATGTGTTCATCAAATAATTAACTTTAGATGATGAATCTGTCAGGTAGGTAATATTAAACTGGATAGGGTTATGATTCCCAGATGGTAATTTTCATATTCTTCCTCTCTGGTTTGGGTAAGTAGGAGAAAAAGTATGCAAAGAAGTGAATATATATTTTGAAATGGTTGTTGCTATACCCTGAGAAAGAATCAAGGTGGTCAGAGGTAGACTGTAAGTGGGCTGTAAGCAGGGTGACTATACATTCCTATTTGCATGGAACAAGTCCTAGTTTATGTTGTTCTGGCACAATTATTAAAGTACTCCCTTTCACTCTGAAAAGTATCCCAGATAATCATATGGTTGTCCTAATTATACGGAAGGAACTATGAAGCTAGATTCTACAGCAGGAAACTCTTTGTCCTCAGTGCTGTTTGAATTATGTTACTCTTCTAGGAAATCTCTTGAAGTAAGCTCATGATCATAAGCTTTGAGACCTTCTACAAATCTAGTACTCACGTCTCTCAGTTATCTTAATTGTTCTTATTGTTGGGTGGTACATTTATGTTTGTGCTTATGTACTCTGATGCATCTAAGCAAAGCTGTTTATCTTCCCTTGTTCTTTCCACACTCTCTCCATTCCCTCTCTCTGCCTCCCCATTATTCTCTCTGGAGTGCTTTCTTAGCAACTTTACTTTTCTTATACACAGTCTTCAGATTGTGCAAACACTAGTATTTTAACTCTTTGGTGGAGTCTTCCCAGATTAGTTTTACATGGTTCACATTGCTGATTAGTCCATTAATTCAATTTGACAATTATTGATTAGTTTATACTACATACTAAGCATTGTGCTAGACCCTACAGAGGAGTACAATATAGTTCTTGCCCTCTAGGAGTATAAAATCTAGATCTAGAATAGGGGATTTAAAAAATACACATACAGCTCTAGTATAAGAATTTTATTAGTAACAAACAAAAAAATGCCAGACTGAAAGTTGACACTCCAGTGAGGAGAGAACAGGATAAGAAAGCATTCAAAATGTTCTTTGAAAATTCATCAATTAAAAATAAATGAAAATGTTGATTTTAACAAACATAATATTGCCCTCATTATAGAGAGTGGATAGTTTCCTTCAGCATATTATCAGTGATAGTATTATTTTCTGAATCTGTTTGCTAAGATGGACTTTATCATTCTGTATTGACTATGAGTCAATTATCTGCTGGTTATACTTGATTGATGCTTATTCTCCAGTCATTTCTTTTGGTATGCAGTTTCTTGATCTGTACTAGCCTTTTTTGCACTCAAGATATATTTTCAAAGAGGGCAGATAAAATGTTTGGTATGAGTTGGTGCAAAAAGGGGACATGAACAGTAGAAGTCTGTATATATATAGTCCCAGGTTATCCTTTGAAATTGTTAGTCCTTTCCTAAGAGATCTATGAACCAATTAGTACTTCACAAACATGCTATTTCATTAGTTGAATCTTTAGGGTCTTTTTTTTTTTTTTTTTTTGAGATGGAGTTTCGCTCTTGTTGCCCAGACTAGAGTGCAGTGGCGTGATCTCAGCTCACTGGAACCTCCGTCTCCTGGGTTCAAGCGATTCTCCTGCCTCAGCCTCCCGAGTAGCCGGTATTACAGGCACGTGCCACCATGCCTAGCTGATTTTTTGTATTTTTAGTAGCGACAGGGTTTCATCATGTTGGCCAGGCTGGTCTTGAACTCCTGACCTCAAGTAATCTACCCACCTCGGCCTCCCAAAGTGCTGGTATTATAGGCGTGAGCCACTGTGCCTGACCGAATCTTCAGTTTTTATTCTAAGAATGGGACATAAGTTTGTGTCTTCTGTTTTTATTTCTTCTATTAGGTTGGTGCAAAAGCAGTTGCCATTACTTTTAATGGCAAAACTGCAATTACTTTTGCACCAACCTAATGTATCTTTCATTGTATATTACTTTTTCAAATATTCCATAACAGAAGATTTCACAATTTAGAATAGGCATAGATGACTGTAAGGCAGATTTTTATAATCTGTTTTCCCCTCCCCTTATCACCTTGTATAGCTGCTTACTACATTCTTACAAAGACTAGGTCTGGGAATATATATGCTGTGATTTAAAGAGAAAGGGATTAAGATGTTGGTTAGTCTCAGGTCATGCTGATTTTCAAAGTATGTGAGAATATTCCTACTTATTAGGAATGTAAGTACTATATAGCAGTTTATTTTTCTATTACATTGTTGCTTTTGTAGTTTTTAGCCACTTTTTTCTCTTTAAAGTGACCTTTTCTTTTGATACAATTTCAAAATTACAGAACAGTTGCAAGAATAGTAAAAAGAACTCCTGTGTATAGGCTTTACCTAGACTCACTACTTATTTACATTTTGCCACATTTACTTTGTTGTTGATTCTCTGCCCTCCTTCTGCTGTGTGTGTGTATATTTTTAAAATTTCTTAACCATGTAAGAGTAAGTTGAGCTATCATGTTTCTTATATTTACTTAAATTTGTAGGCCTATATTTCTTAAGGATTCTTATTTTTATGACTAAGATACAATTATCAAAGTCAAGAAATTTAATGTTATAGTAATATCTAATTTACAATCCATATTCAAATATTGTTAATTAGCTAATAATGTTCTTTATGGTTTTCACCTGTACTCAATAAAATTCAGGTAGACACGTTGCATTTAGCTGCATTTAACTGTCATAATTTTTTAATTCTCTTTAACCTGGAATAGGTCCTCAGCTTTTCTTTGTATTTCTTGACTTTGATATTTGAAGAGTGTAGATCAGTTACTTTGTAGAATATTCTTCAGTTTGGTTTTGTCTGATGTTTCCTCATGATTAGATTCATCGGGAATTCCACAGATAGGATGTTATATCCTCAGTTTTATCAGAAGAAACATGATGCCAGCTTGTCCCAGCGTAGATGATATTCACATTGATCACTTAGTTAAGATGATGTTGTCTGGTTTCTCCACTATGAAGTTAACATGTTTCCCTTTGAGATTAATAGTAATTTGTAGGAAGGTCCATGATATAAATATCATGTTCCTCATCAAACACTTATCCAGTAGTTTTAGCATCTATAGATGATTTTCCTAAGTTCATTATTCTTTGCACATTTAATAGTTGGCATTCTACTCTAAGGAAAAATCAATCTTTTCTTGACTTCAGGTCCTTTTTCTGGTGACTTCTGCTACACAAGTCCTGGAATAAGGACAACGTATGCCAAGAGAATGCCTTGATTCCACTTGTGGTTTCTGAACTTCACCTACTGTCCTCCACCCCGAAGGAAGAGCAAGTTTTATTCCTCAACTGTCTCCTTATAGGCTAGAATATCATCACCCTATTTTGAGACTTTCCTTGATCACCCTGAAAGGATTCATTCTTCTATGTTAGGCTTCCAATATTGCTTTGTGCATCAGCTGTTTTAACATTGACCATTTTATTTTGTATGTTTTGTTTGTTTGTGTATTATAATTGTTTTCTTTTTATTTTATTTTATTTTTTGAGACGGAGTCTCGCTCTGTCGTCCAGGCTGGAGTGCAGTGGCCGGATCTCAGCTCACTGCAAGCTCCGCCTCCCGGGTTTACGCCATTCTCCTGCCTCAGCCTCCCGAGTAGCTGGGACTACAGGTGCCCGCCACCTCGCCCGGCTAGTTTTTTGTATTTTTTTAGTAGAGACGGGGTTTCACCATGTTAGCCAGGATGGTCTTGATCTCCTGACCTCGTGATCCGCCCGCCTCGGCCTCCCAAAGTGCTGGGATTACAGGCTTGAGCCACCGCGCCCGGCCTATAATTGTTTTCTTTTCAACTGGGCTACTAGCTTCTCAAGCTTAAAGATCATATTCATCTTCATACATGTCTGGTGTTTATCAAAGAGTTCAGTTAGGACTGAGAAGGTACTCAGTAAAAATTTCACCGAATGAAAAAGTAGCAGAGCATCTACCATAATAACTGTGGCATTGGGTTAAGTTGCAACTTATAAACTCATTTTGTTGCCTGAGTCCAGATTTTTTTTTTTTCTGGAGTTCTCCCTAACCTTGCGAGTGGGCCTGTTAAGTAGTAAGTAGTATACACCTAGATATGGATAGATAAGTAGGTGACCAAACCTAATGGATTAAGGCCATCCTTGCCTTGGTCACTTACTGAAGATCAGATCATGTGTCATATTGTTCCTGTGCTTTTCTTCCTAAATGGGCTTTTTCCCCTTTCTCATTTGGGAATGGGGTAGCCTAGAACGTATTTGGGAATGTGTTCCAGATTTTTTTAAACAAGTATTAAAGATTATTTATATTATGCTTTGTTTCCAAAAGGTTTTAAGGTGGATTAAAATATAAGATTATATTAAGTGAAGTGGAAGAAAATGAGACAAAACCAAGGGCAGAGATTTATGATGGAATAAGGCATGAGTTAAGTATAAAAATGTATCTTGTAAAGACATTGCTTTGAGTAAGTCATAAGTCCGTTTCTAGAATGATTTCTTTCTGAAGTTTCATGATCTCAGTAGGTCAAGGTGAGGGTGGGGAATAAATCTAGGTTGAGCAGCAGAAACATACTTATTGCAGAACTTTTCAGAGCAATTATGTGCTAATATGTATATGAAAGATGAAGAGTGGAAGATACAATATAAAGTGTTCCCCAACTTTTTTGACCATGGAACCCTTTTTTGCAAACATCTTGAGGAACAAATGTTCTCTGGAACATTTTGGGCCTTGCTGTCTAGGCAATTAAATACTGTGAAGTCCTTGAGCTTTATGACAGTGCTTCAGAGGGAAGGTATATATTACATCGTAAAAGGGATATAGATATCTTAGGTTTAGTTTAGAAGCAATGATTTAGGTGTGTAAGGTATTTGGAATCACTTTGTATGAGCAATAGTTGGTGGAAACAGGATATTTATCATGAAGAAGAGAAGATGGGGATGGGTTGGGTTGGTGGGGACATAGGAGCTTTTGTCAGTTATCTTCAGGACTATGATGTGGAAGAAGGAAAAGAGTTGGTCTTTGTGGATACAGGAACAGACAATAGAAGTGCTAAGTAGAAGTCACAACAAGACCTGTTTCTACTCAATATGAAAAAACTTTCTGATTGTCATAACTGTGCAGAGTTGTAAGGAAACTGTCTTAGAAAGTAGTGAGTACTTTGGTGCTAGAGTTCTCAGACCCATGGGAATATTGTGAAGATTTTAGTATAAGATTGATGGCAGCATTAGACAAACTTTAAGATCTCTTCTAATAGAGAAGTCTTAAGATTCTATGAAAGCATGATATAGGCCATTTATAATAGAGACATAGGAGGTATTCTTCCACAGAGATGTCTGAGTCTGCCTTTGAGTATAATGCTAAAGTGTTTATCTCTAGTATCTAATATGTAGTAGGTATCCAATAAATACTTGTTCAGTTCAGAAAGACATCTGAGGGACAGAAGGCTACCATCTGCAAGAGACGCAGGAAGTCTAGATGAATGCACACTGCATAAGCACGTGTTACAGATCAAGCTCCTGATTTCCTAGTCATTGCATTCCATGACTTGATAGACAGTAGATTCATTTAGGTCTAAGCATAAGCCAAAAGTAGGAGAGAGAATCATTTAAAGACGAGTTTTCAAGTAGGTTCACACACTTATCTTGTGTCACAGGGTTGCTACAGTGATACTTATGGTCAGCTGCTCTTTCTGAGTATAGACAGACAGAGATGTAGCAGTCTCTCTAGTACCTACGAGGTGATGTTGTTTGGGATAATGGTCTTTGATAGATGCTATCCTATGGAAATTTGTTTTCCCTTTTTCCTATCTCTTTCTACCTTATTTCTATCAACACAATCCCTGCCTTTTTGTGGATATTCAGTGTGTCTTGTAGGGTTGGGTTGCAAAGTCATTCTTTGCCTATATCATTATGAAATTTTCTTAAGTTTGAGGGCTTAAGTTATATAAAAGGAATGATTTCATAATGTAATCAATTCTCTTAAGTTTAAATTCTACATATCTACTTAAAATGAATAAATAAAAGCTGCTCTGTGCTTCACATGGCATTTGATATTGCAGGATAGCATCCAGTCTTCTGTATTTCTGGGGAAGTTTAATGGAAAATTATTTGTCTTTAGTGTGGCATATATTCTACCTGGAGTTTTGGGGAGAAAAATGTAGTTTGTTCATGGTAATTAAAAATTCTAGATCTATTGTATATTGATTTTGTTTTTTTCAGGAAGGCTGTTTTGTTGGAAGAGTTGTTCCCCTTGCCCCAACATTTTTCAACAACTTTGTGGCTTTAAAAAATATAAGGTTCATAGAGGGTTAAACGTTTATTATATTTATTCTTGTTTTGGGAGCTACTTGAATTCTTTTCATTCTTCTGTGATGCTTTCACTGACCATCCCAATTCAAAGCAGCCTCTTACTTTCTATTTGTCTTGTTTGCCTAATCGTTTGATATTTGCCCCAAGCTACAAAGCCATATATCTTTATTTGACGTTTCCTCCATTATAATCTGAATTTAGAAGAAGGAATCATGCCTTTATATCCTCCACAATTTCCTCTTTGGTGTCTTGGACAAAGGAGTTTAGGAAGTTCGTAATAGTCTAGTCCAACTTGCTTATTTTATAGGTGGAAAACTGAAAAAATAACTTGTTGCTTGATTTGATGCACATGTAGTATTTATATGTGTACCTGTATAGCGTGAATATAATAAGCCTTGAATTAGGGCTATAATTTATTTTGAAACTAACAAACGGTCTTAGAATTGAGAACTTACAAGCTACAAAGAAACAATAATAACATTTCTATTGGCCTTCATAGTTTATAAAGCTCATTTCCATGTATCATTTCATTGCATACTCAGAAATCCTATGAGGAAGAGAGGTAACTTTATTCCCATTTTAGAAATAGTGAAACTAAGACCCAAAGAATCAACTTGCTAATAATTGATATAGTTGGGGCTATAACCCACGACTTTGAGCTCCAAATGTTACACTTGTCCTGTTATATCATGCTGGTTCTAGGTCATCTGTCTTTTCTTGCTGGCAGTGAACAGGATTTCCTTCAGTAATTCAGCCATCCAATAAGTGTTGACAGAATGCTCAGGCTGTAATACAACACATATTTTCAGGTGCATTGGAGAAAGTAAGACTCCTACAGCATTTTGTTCTTACTGTACACAAACATGCACTCACCTACACATATACATACCTATTTATAATAGCAATTATCACATTGAATTGTAATTTGTCTTTTTACATGTCTGTCTCCCCAACCAGACTATGTGCTTCTTGAGCATCCTCTGATTATTCTGTGAGCTCCTTTATATCTTCAATGCCATATCTAGATTCTGGCACAGAAGCGTCCAGTTTGTGGAATCAATGAATGAGTGAATGAATAAGTGAATTCAGAAGTGAAAGACATTATGCCCTCTAGGGGCTTATAGTCTTCTTGGGGAGATAAAGCATGTAGTTTACAATAAATAGAAAGATAAACAAACAGACAAAAAAAAATTGTTTTTTTTTTTTTAAGAGAAACTTTGTTTATAGGGTTTGTTTTTTTTTAACTAATATAAAACAGATTCCCAGCCTGTAGTTCATGTAATTGCTTCCCGGCGTCAGGATTGGTCAGAACATGAGATTGCAATGGAGACTAGCCCTACCATAATTTATCAGGATGTATCCAGTGAATCACAATCAGCTACTTCAACAATCAAAGCTCTGTTAGAACTCCAACAGACAACAGGTATGAATTCACATGCTCAACTGAATGAAGCATGTTTTCTCTAGAGACGGGTTGTGCTAAAATACTACCACTGTTATGATTATTACCATTATTTATTATTATTATTATTATTGCTATTATTTGAGCACATTTCCCCCCTCTGGACTTGTCTGTAATCATTGGTACAGTCTGGTTTACTTGTTCAGTAAGATGTGCACAGGAATATTGAAGTACAAATGGACTATCTGTAGAAAGGAGAAAAAAAATTGACAGCTCTGTCTTCTTTGTCTCTTGCTTAAAATGGAGAGTCCTATTGTTTCTTAGCACTAGAAAGGAGTAGTTCTATCACTTCTAAGCACAAGGCTAGATACAGTACAGTTGCCACTTGCATTTAAGAGTAGCAGGAGGCAGATTGAAGGGCCTTGCCATCCTCCTTGATATTGGTAAAGCACAAAACACCTTTAGTGGCCCTTGCTAACATTCTGATTTGTTTTAATTTTATCTTCAGACTTATTTCTTTGAATAGTATAGGTTAGCCACTTGAGCTGTCATGCAAAGTTGTCCTCATATAACAAGATCCTATCAGTATTTCTAATTACTAAATATCTTTGATAAACTCTAGAACAAACCTGTGGAAGTTGTACTGACTTTTCTACTATAATAGGTCAAAGATTTTCAGAGTATTTAAGTGACCTTAGCAATTATGTCATCCAACCCTTTCATGTTATGGATAACTAAACTGAGATCTAGAGAGGTTTATCCAGCTGATTAGTGGCAGAGTGAGACTCATCTTTTGGTTCCTAGTTCAATGTCCTCTCTACTCGTAGGGTGACTTTTGTATTTTTGTTGTTGTTTTACTTATTTTGTTTAATTGTTTTGATTTTTGTCAGGTTATGTACTCAGTGGGTATGAACATTCAGTGGACTTAGTTACTGGTTACCGTTTATTGTAACTTCCACCTTGTTTGATCCAAAGATTACTAGCACTTAATGTAAGTCTTTGGTTCATCCTTCTGTCGGTGTTATTTTTGACCTTAGGGATTTCTTTAGTTCTTTGTCGTTGACATACTCAGCCATTTCTGTTAATACCTGATAGAGGTGGGGACTTTGAACACAGAGATTTTGTAGAAAAGTTGATAACAAGGTATATAGAAAGTGAATCTACTCACGGAAATCATTCTGATTCCAGACTGTTGTATCAGACATTTTTGTAGAAACAGAGAAGCCATTTTTTTCTAACCATGAAAATTTGTATTCTTTAGGAGTTGTTGAAGATATTGTAACATTCATTTGGAGATATCTTGAATTTTTAATAGCGCAAATTAAACTGGTCATTGTGTTGTGCTATTCTGGGTAGATGCGTCCTAGAGCAAATCATGTTATGTACTGCTTATTCACCCTTTGTTTTTAGGTTGATGAACTCAAGGCCACAGGGAATACCTTGAGGAAGGGTATAGGAAATACCTTAAGGAGCTTGTACAAGAGAAAAATTCAGTTGTTTGGTTTAGAGATAAAAAAGAGATGATTTTTGTGTTATTGTATGTGAGTCCTTCTTACTAGGCTGCTGAGTATGGTTATGCAAGTTGTGCACTAAACAGCCATACATAGCAATCTGCTTTTTTCTTTTCGATTCACTGTCTACTTAGTCACTGCAAGTGTGGCACCCCAGAGGTCTGGTTCATTATTCCTGTGGACAACTCTGGTTTTGGTACTTGTTTGTAATAAAAGTTAACTTTTCCCCTGACTTTTTTATGCAGTAAAGGAAAAATTGGAATCTAAACCAAGACAACCCACTATTGACCTGAGTCAAATGGCAGTGCCTATTCAGATGACCCAGGAAAAGAGACATTCTCCTGAGAGTCCATCAATTGCTGTGGTAGAGTCAGAACTAGTAGCTGAATACATCACTACTGGTAGGTGTCCTCTTAAAAGATAGTATTAAGGTAGGAGAAACTACCTTTCTGAATTTCATGGGGTGATTGTTTGGGGGAGAATATATTCTTTATATTTTTAGCTTTTTTCCTGTTTGTTTTCAGAGCAAATTCAACATCCTTGGGATTTACCCTGTCTTTAATGACTAGGAAAAAAAATAGGATGTTGCAAAGTTTGTAGGTAATATAAAACTACAAGTCAGCCATAAATAACAACTGTGAATATACAGCAACAGTTATAGGGAAAGGATAAAATATCTTTTGTCTAAGAATGAGTTTTGCTTTTTGTTTGTTTGTTTTTTGAGACAGGGTCTAACTCCCATCGCTCAGGCTGGAGTGCAGTGGCGCAATCATGACTCACTGCAGCCTCAACTTCCTGGGCTCAGGTGATCCTCCTGCCTCAGCCTCCTGAGTAGCTGGGACTACAGGTGTGTGCCACTATGCCTGGCTAATTTTTTGTATTTTTAGTAGAGATGGGGTTTTGCCATGTTGCCCGGGCTGGTCTTGAATTCCTGGACTCAAGAGATCCGTCCACCTTGGCCTCCCAAAGTGCTAGAATTACAGGCATGAGCCACTGCGCCTGGCCTAGAATAAGTATTTTTATACATCTGGATTTTTTAGTTTTGTGGGAAGGTGAGTCAAGGGGGAAAGAAGTAGTAAAATCCAGTCCTTTTAATATTTTTCAAAAAGTAGAAAACCTTAGCCAGGTGCGGTGGCTCACGCCTGTAATCCCAGCATTTTGGGAGGCCTATGCGGGCAGATTGCTTGAGGTCAGGAGTTTGAGACTAGCCTGGCCAACATAGCGAAACCCCGTCTCTACTAAAACTACAAAAATGAGCTGGGCGTGGTGGCGCTCGCCTGTAGTCCCAGCTGCTCGGGAGGCTGAGGCACGAGAATCCCTTGAATCCAGGAGGCGGAGGTTGCAGTGAGCTGAGACTGTGCCACTGCACTCCAGCCTGGGTGTCAGAGGGAGACTCCGTCTCACAATAAAAACAAAAACAAACCAAAAAACCCTTAAATCCATGTAAATACTTACAAGTTCTGGTGGAAAGCAGATTAGGTATTTGTTTAAAATGTGGTCTGGCAGAAAAACACTGAGATTTTTAGATGGCATATATAGAGAAATAAAACAAGATATATTATTTCTATCCTATTCTGATTAGACCACACCTGGAATACTGCTTTCTCTTTTGAACACTTTATTACCTTGAAATTTGAAATAGTTCAGGGAGTAGTAATGTGAATAATTAAAGAGTTTAAGAGAGATGACTTATGAGGCAATATGTAGAGGACTCCTATCTTAAGTTTTCTTTAGCAGTGATTAAAGGAGAACATAAAGTTACAGATATTTGAAGGACATAAATACCAAAGAGAAAAGGAAGTCTTTGGCATCATTTTAGGAGATAATATTATTAAGACTAATGGATTAAAATTGCCAAAGGGGAAAATCCAGGTAAGATATGGAAAGCCATCTAGAATCTTTCTTTAGAGTTATTTAGCAGAAAGCTAATTAAAGCAGAGGCCAGTATTCTGGGGAACTTAATGTTAACCTCTGGGGGTAGACTAGATTATTGCATGGTGAATGGATGAAAAGACCTATGATTTCTTCCCTTACTTATCCTTTCAGAACGCACTGATGAGGGGACAGAGGTTGCTTTTCCCCTTCTAGGTAAGTGGTGTGCATCCATTTGTAGTATCACTGAAGGTAAAAGATGATTGTTTTGGGGGGAACCACTTAAATGGATGCGCTCTACTCTCATCTGGTAGAGGAAAGGTAAGCTCCACTTAGCGAAAGGAAGAGAGATTTTTCTTTTGTAGAATAGTGGAATTCTTTCTCAGAAATTAGCATTTTGACAGTGGGAAAGAGTTCTTTAAAATAATAAAAATGACTGTTTTATGGTGTTTATATGGCCCAGTTAAGGTCACTTCAGCTATATTCCAAGTGTTTATTCTGTGACCTTCTTCCATAATCTCCACCCATGATATCCACAGCCATATTGACCATTTGTTTGAATTAAAAGCCAGCTGCTCTGCTTGACCTGCCCTTTGTATCATTCTGCAGTGGGTACTAGTTCTCTCTAACTTTCCTGAACTCTGGAGAATTACCGTGAAGTAATTTATAGTTGAAGGAGAATTTTTTTAAATAGACTTAGTTGTTCTTTTTAAAATCCATGTCACTTCTTAATAAAAAAAATGCTTAATGTAATAATTATGAAGATTAGTATGGGTGGTAGAAGTGTCCCATATAATCTGATAATTTCATCTGAAATATGTTATTTATTTTCACATGTCATTTCTGATGCTTTCATTTAAAAACTATTAATTTGCTTAATTTTAATATTATAATTTGTTTTTTCTACTCAGTCATATTGTAAATTACTTCAGTCATTGTTTTAATGTAAACCTTGACTATCTTTTTTTCGGTTCTGTTGAGTACATGTGGAAGATTTTGTTAACTCACATAATTTAACATGTGCATACAAAGCATACTGTGAAATACTGTAAGATAGTACAGTACATTTATAAAAGAATACTGGTAATGCTGCCTATACTCTCAAATCACATGTAGATATATGTATAGCAACAATAGAAACACTGCATTTGTGAATATAGATAGAATGTGTCATAAAAAATAAATAAAGCCTATTTATATTTCACTGGATAGTTTTAAAGTTAGTCCTTATAATACATAAATGGCATTTTTACATTGATTTCCATAGTGATCATCTTACTCTTGAACACCCCACTGTGACTTTTCTAAACAGGAAATAAGTGCTATTTGAAATTATAGATCAGGGTATATGAATATTAGAATCATGGATTATTGAGAGAGTTTCAATAATCCTAAAATCCTTAGCTAATTTACAGATATGTTATATTTTTATCTGTTTGTAATTCAAAGGGTTAGTTTCCCCGTAATCATACGCATTTTTAAAGCTCTGTGGACTGTGTAAAAAGTTGAAGTTGAGGCCGAGTATGGTGGCTCATGCCTGTAATCTCAGCACTTTGGGCGGCCGAGGTGGGCAGATCACTTGAGGCCAGGATTTCAAGACCAGCCTGGCCGTAATGGCAAAACCCTGACTCTACTAAAAAATACAAAAATTAGCCTGGTGTGGTAGTGCACACTTGTAGTGCCAGCTACTCAGGAGGCTGAGGCATGAAAATAGCTTGAAACTGGGAGGTGGAGGTTGCAGTGAACAGAGATTGTGCTATTGCACTCCAGCCTGGGTAACAGAGCAAGACTGAGTCTCAAAAATAAATAAATAAATGAATAAAAAGTTGAAGCTGAAGCCGGTAAAATTTGATAGATTGGTTACTTCATGGGACCTTTGCAGCAATAGAATAAGAAGCAGGGATGTTTTCTGTACTGCATGCTTATCCATTTGTGCCAGGTGAGCTAAATTTGAGATGATAGAACAGATTTTTCTATTCTTTTGTTAACTCTTTATATTTGTTTAGTACTTTATAGTTTAAGGACAATTTTTCAATGTGTTACTTCATTTGGTCCTCTTCTAGATAGAAACAGCAAGCTTTTATTATCCCATTAAAAGAAAATCAATCAGACAAAACAAAATCTCTTAAGTTTTTGAGGCTAATAGAGGATGAGTGACCTCTTCAAATTCACTTGGCTCTTTGGTAGTAGAATAGAACAGGATCCAAGTGTGATTCTTGATTCAGTTTATTTTCTGCAGTATCACCCAGACCTTTAGATTTTTAGGAACTGTAAGGTTGTGAGACAGAATCACTTAATACAAAGGAGTGAGTGCTACTAATGTTTTTATTGCATGTAGAACTGAGACCAAGAGGTTAAAGAACTTGAATTGCCTTACTTAAAGATATTATTTTGGGATTACAGAAACTGATTACTGCTTTGTTACCTTAATGGGATGAAAGTCATTGGAGAAAGTGAGTACAGCTCACAGGAGGATGCAACTTTAAGGGGTTTGTTCCTCCTTTGTGATAAGAGTTTTCACAGTGCTTCCATATACATTTCTCATCTCATCCTTATAATAGCTCTGTTATTCCCATTTTGCAGATGAGGAAACAGTCTCAGAGAAGATAAGAGACTTTCTTAGAGTCACACAGCTCATAGATGGGCAGACTGTGGTCTTCTGCCTCCTAGTTCACAATGCTACACTTTGTTTCTGTGATACAAGCTCACAGACATTTGTTTAAAATGACTACTGGTTACAGATGCTGTGGTGATTTCTGGAGAAATATCATCACCTCCTCTATTTTCAGTCAGCCATCGCTCCCAGCCCCAACAGCCTTCCCAGCCCCAGCGGACCCTGCTCCAGCATGTGGCTCAGTCACAGACCGCAACACAGACTTCGGTGGTGGTGAAGTCCATCCCAGCATCTTCCCCTGGAGCAATCACCCATATTATGCAGCAGGTTGTATCTCTTCTTTTTCTTTCTATCTTCTGTAACTCCCCATGCTTGAAATAAGATTCAGTGTCATCTTGTATTTTAGGAGGAGAAATAATTGAAATGTAGAGTGTTTGCGTAATTCTTTTCTAAGAAATGAGTAAAAGAAATTAATTAAGAGTCTTAACATCAGAAAATAATTCTGAAACAGTATTCTTAAATCCGTGAATTCTTACCATTTCAAAAAGGCGAGAATATCTAGATGAATCTAATGACATCAGAATTGGTCACTGTTTTTGTGTATTTTACTGTGGAAGAATGTATCATCGAAGTAAATAAGATTTTCAAATGAAATAACATTTGGCTTGTTTAGCTGTTTGCTGCTGAGTTTGTGTTTTTGTTTTGTTTTGTTTTTGCTTTTATAATGAATCCTTATAGTAACATTATGAATAAATAGGAAAATAAATACTTGATTTTTTTTTTTAACTATACACGGTCAATTACAGAGGAAGAGATGCAACAGAAAGTTGAGAATATAAATCTAATGTAAAACAGGACATCTGGTATTAAGGGTAATGGGGAAAAGGAAAAATATGTTGATAGGTTGAATTTGTGTCAGATACTGTGCTTTGAGCTTTAAGTATATTAACTTGTTTGATTCTTACTATGATCTCGCAAGGCGGGTGGATTATCCCTCTTTTACAAGTGAGGAAACTTATGCTCTCTTCAGTAAGAAAGTAAGGAACTTGCTCCAGGTGGCAGAGCCAGGATTTAAACCCAAAATGAACTGCCTCTGTTAAATAGTTATATTATGGATATCAGATTAAAGCATGACTTATCATTAGTAGTCACATAAGTCACCATCACTCACATGATGATGAATCTAACTGTAGGCAAACTACTTGAAAGAAAGGCAACAAAGAATGTTGAATTGAAAGCCTGTGTGTGCAAAGTCATTATGATATAGGGGAGAGTCACAACTGAATCTCAAAATTTTGTAATTTAGGATTTAAGTGTAGCATATGATAAGGCAGTAGGGAGGATGGGGATAGGGTGGATCTTGCTTTGTCACTGAGGGAAGCCAACTGGCTGGAGGTATTGTTGGGCGGCAGGTCTCAGCCTGGAGTCCGGCCCTCACCTGGCAACTCCTGACATTGACCTTTCTCCAGACACCTAGAGAGGTCTGACAGGCTGGCCCTAACCATGTCACTCAAGATGATGCCTCCTCACAACACTTAGCACTGACACTGGGCACTCTGCCTTTCTACTGACAGGAATGCTCTTGTCCCCTCCTCAGTCTCCTTCCCTCCTGGGAGCCAGGGCTCTGGGGGTCTGAGGAAAGGGGCAAGGAATGCTAGTCGAGAGGTGCTTCATACAGACCTTGGTGAAGCCTGAAGAAGGGTCTCCACCCATGCAGGGGGCTCTCTGTGGGGACTGGGACAGGCATGGGTCTCATACAATCTCCCTGACCTTCCAGACAGCACTGGACCTACACACGGCCACGGTGGGCTTCTCTGAACCTTGGCTTTTCTTGGGACCTCACAGCTTGGTTGCCACTTTTAGACAGGTTAACATCATGAATAGGCCACCAGCTGTTTCCTGAGCCAGGGAGCCTTTCTCTTCTTTTTCCGTGTTAGGCTGTGCTTGCAGGGCCATCTTATTCTTCTAATCTGTAAGTTCTGGACTCTCTAAGACTTTTCTGATAGTGGTAAGTAGACCAGTTTTCGAAGTACTATGTCTGAGAGTTGAAATTGCAAGTTTCAGTCGAAAGCTCCTTGAGGTTTCTTGGCCTTTTTAGGTTCTTCTGAAAATTTTTGAGTGAATCTCATAAGTCTTTTTCAGTTAAGAGGAAAATGTAGCAATGTAGATGTTTTTTCTTATTTCATTCTTACTTTGTGCCTTTTTTACTTAGGCATTAAGCAGTCACACTGCTTTTACCAAACACAGCGAGGAATTTGGAACTGAGGAGGGCGAGGTTGAAGAGATGGACACTTTAGACCCTCAGACAGGTCTGTTTTACCGATCTGCCCTGACTCAGTCACAGTCAGCTAAACAGCAGAAACTTAGCCAGCCCCCGCTGGAACAGACTCAGCTGCAAGTGAAAACTCTGCAGTGCTTCCAGACTAAACAGAAGCAGACCATCCACCTGCAGGCAGACCAGCTCCAGCACAAACTCCCGCAAATGCCCCAGCTTTCCATCAGGCATCAAAAACTCACCCCTCTCCAGCAAGAACAAGCACAGCCCAAGCCAGATGTACAGCACACACAGCATCCCATGGTGGCCAAAGACAGGCAGCTTCCTACCTTAATGGCACAGCCCCCGCAAACTGTAGTACAGGTGCTTGCAGTGAAAACCACGCAGCAGCTCCCTAAACTGCAGCAGGCTCCGAACCAACCAAAAATCTACGTGCAACCCCAAACCCCCCAGAGCCAAATGTCGCTCCCAGCTTCGTCAGAGAAACAGACGGCAAGCCAGGTAACGGAATATTGATAGCATGCAAAGTTAAACTTCTCTGTTCACGGAAAAAAAAAATGAGAACATCACGACCCTATCATGATATCAGTGCTTTCTCCTGGCAAGAGGAAACCCAAAAACCTCATTACGCTGGTATTACTTTGCCCCATCAGAAGGTTGACATTAGGGAAGAAATGCACGCTTTAATATGTAGGAAGAAAAAAAAGCATAGCACTCAGAACTTGATTTTCCAGGCAATTTTTATTGAAATCACTTCAGCATTGACCAACAGTGCATAGAAGCGATATCCCTAAATTATTTTTATTTTTTGGTATAAAATATTTATTTCCATGCCTGTAAACTCTGATTTCTGTGGTAATAATGCTAAGTAAACTGCAGTCTTTAAAGGAACTTCCTTGAACATCTTTCTTTGTAGCTTATATCATAGCCATCTAGTTAAATTTATTTTTTAGATTTATCTTCTAGATTACAGAGGAATTATTGGTGGATGATTGAAAGCAAAATTATATTAGCAAAACCAGTGGTGCTGGAGTGATGTATATGTATGTATATATTATAAATATATGTATATAGGATATGTTTGTATACATGTATTTTGAAGCAAAAGATTGGAAAAATCTTTTTATTTTAAAAAGCAGAAGATTATATGAAATAATTTGAGCCAGGTTGAAGGTGTACTGTTTAGGGCTGTAAATCCCAAAGGAAAACTAGGCTGCTGAGACTATTTTTTTCTTTACTGCTATAAACCTTGGCTGGCTGAACAAAGGTTCTTTCAACCCCTCCTCTTTCTCTAGGTTTTATAAAAGTAACCAGATTCTTCCTATCCAGCCCTCTTTTTTTAAAACAGCAAGCTTCAAAACTGTCTTCCTAGTATAGCGCACAAATGTTTCTTTTGCCGTATTGTCTGGGGTGTTTGATTAGATTTTCTCAAAGAGATGTAGCTGTAACACACACAACCCCAATTTATTTTCAGGTGGAGCAGCCAATTATAACCCAAGGATCCTCTGTTACAAAGATAACTTTTGAGGGGCGCCAGCCTCCCACAGTTACAAAGATAACTGGTGGCAGTTCTGTGCCTAAGCTGACATCACCAGTTACAAGCATATCTCCCATTCAGGCCTCTGAGAAGACAGCAGTGTCTGACATTTTGAAAATGTCTTTGATGGAAGCTCAGATTGATACAAATGTAGAACATATGATAGTGGATCCCCCAAAGAAGGCTCTTGCCACTAGCATGCTCTCTGGTGAAGCAGGATCATTACCCTCCACCCACATGGTGGTGGCAGGGATGGCGAATTCCACTCCCCAGCAACAGAAATGTAGAGAGTCCTGTTCAAGTCCATCCACTGTTGGCTCTTCCCTAACGACAAGGAAAATTGATGCACCAGCAGTGCCTGCAACAGGCCAGTTCATGCGTATTCAGAATGTAGGCCAAAAGAAAGCTGAAGAGAGTCCAGCAGAAATTATCATCCAGGTAAGAATTGGAAGGAAAATGAGAAATCTTGGGCATCTTGGGGGTTGTGGGTTTGTTTGATATACTTTTGACTTGTCACAGGAAGAGTTAAGCCAAGACAGCAAGAAGACATAGATATTATCTTTGAGATGGTGTTTGACAAATTTGGTTTAACACCTATTACAAAAATACAAATTTATTTATTTTCTGGAATAGAATCAGAAAATTGATGGACATTGTCACCCAGCACACTGTAAAGGCAATAAAGGGCCCATGTGTCAGTTTGATTTTGTAAGATACAAGCTATACGTGCCAATGTGTTCACTCATTAAGTCAACCCAGAAGATAGGAAGTTCCTGGGTTCAAATTTTGTATTCCTCAATTTTGCCCAAAAAATTCTGGAATGTAACTGGATTGCACTTCTATTTCAGGTTAATTTGGGGGACCCTTTTCTTGGAAAAACAGTTCTTGTTCTTGATCCAAATTTATGACTCAGGACAATCAAACCTCAACTGCAGTGTCTGGAGAGACATGTTCTAAGGGGATATTTCTAAATAATGTTTATATTTAATTTGGGACTAACCATGAACTTTACTGTTTAATTCAATCATTGTTATTAAAAAATCTTGTTTGGTTACTCTCATGTCTTGGTAAATACAGGCTAATTAACACAATAGAATTATTCATTGATAATAGATGGTATCTCACATTTCCTTGATTCTAAAAATCATCTCTTGTCATGCATAATAGATCAAGACTAAAGAATCACTGAGTCCAGGCTACCCCTTAGAAATTGTGTTTTATCTCCCTCTCTCCTCGCAAGGTATCAGGTTGTTTTCTTGACGTTTGTCATTCTTTGCTAAACAGATGTAGAGCTTGGAAGGTATCAGAATAGCACATTTTAGCTAATTGAGAATTTGGATTTATTGAAATGTGAGTAGACTAGGATTTACCATCAATTCATTATGGTAAACTTTCTCTTTGCCATGATCCCAAGCTATGGGAGAATGCAAATTGACCAATGTTAAACCAGTTAAGATAGAATTAAGTATAGAGGAAGTGCTTAAAGGCAAGCAGAAATGGCCATTGAATTATTACAATAATTTGTGTTTCCCTTTGTAAAAAGAAATGTAAATGAAGTAAATATTTCCTAACAAAAGGATTTGTGATTTTTTGTATTTTCCCCTGAAGAAGTAAGGTGTGGTGGAAAAGGAATGGTTTTCTGGCTTTGCCATTCATTGTATGATTTTGGGCAAGGCCACTTAACGTCATTTTGCCTTGGATTTCTCATCAGTAAAATGGGAATCAGTAATGCTACTTTACAGGATTGATACAAGGATTACACAAAATCAAGCACCTAGCACAGTACGTGGCTCATGGTGGTTGTCTAACAGATGGTAACTATTACTGTTTTTACCAAAATTATCATGCCTACTGGGGGCTTAGATTCCTATACTCACTAAATTAAAAATCATTTTGAACAGCTTATTTGGGAATTATTTTTCTGCACTTTATAAACAGGAGTGAAAATGTAATTTGCTTCATGTATCAAGGATGATAGTTAATGGATAGGTTCTTTACAGAATTCACAGCCAGCTTTTAGCATGTCCCATGTGCTAGGTGTGCTATGTCAGAGGTAAGGACAGCAGAGTGATTAACAACCAAACTTTTGGAGTCAGAGATCCCTAGATGTGATTTCTACCTGTACCTATTATGTAACAGTACTGTGGGTTTGGGCAACTGAACTGACCTGTATCTCTCTGTTTCTTTACCTATGAAGTGGAAACATTAACATCTACTTCACAGGGTTGTTTTAGGATTAAGTGAGAAAATATATATAAAGCACCTGGTCAAGTGTCTGTGTAGAGCAATGCTCAATAAAAATAGCTCCTATTATTATACTCGTCATTAATATATTGTTAGAGCATTTTCAGGTCTTATTAGTTATGTTTAGCTTTGATCTGAAGTATTGATTTGCTGAGTCCTGTAAAGTGCTTTGATTCTAGAAGAATGCTCTATAAAAATTCAATGTGTTTGATATTAAATACTTTGAATGAAAAGTATTACTCTTTGTGGACAGTGTGTATTTTACTCATTGGTTGGTTCATTCATTTATTTGTTTATTCCACATGTATATTTAACTACTGTGTTCCAGGCACAGTGCTAAGTGCTGAGAATAGGGAAGTAAACAAGATGTATCTTCTATTATAAAGAAGTCTATGTATGTGGAATTCATAGACCATTAGAACTGCAAGGATCTTCACAGCGTATCCTCCAGCTATCTTATTTTACACAAGATTAATGTAGGGCTCAAAGAAGTAGAGTGACTTACTCAGAGGCCCACAGCAAGCCAGAGACAGAGCTGAACTAAAATCCAGTCCTCTTGACCTTGTCTAACAGTCTTACACAATTATCAGGTATGTGGAAGAAAGGAGCAGAAAGAAACAAACAGAACTTTGTGACTCCAGAATCAATGCGTAGGCATCTTGCATTATTTTCTTGATAGTGTAATTTATATCTTTCCCCAATAAAGGGTTATTTTGGTCAGGTATATTTGCAAAGTGCTGATATTCAACTTTGCTCTGGGGTTTTTAATGTTAAAAATGTATATTTATTCATCAAATGTTTATTGAGCCTCTGCTGTGTGCCAGGCCTTGTTCAAAGCTCTGGGCATCTAGCAATGAATAAGATAGTCAAGATCTGTGCTCTGTCCACGTTCTCCTGGAGCTTACATTTTAAGAGTAAGAAACAATTTAACACAAGATAAATGCAATGAACAAAAATGTAACAGAATGTAATAGATATGGGGGTGGGATGAACCCACTACTTTTGGGTTGGTGGTCATAGAAGGAAAGCTTTTCCAAGCATTTGAATCAAGTTGCAGAGCCAACCATGCCATGATTGGGAGGACAGAGCCAGCCATACCATGATTTAGAGGAAGAATATTCCAGGAAGAGGGGAAGGACTAGTACAAAAGCACTAAGGTACAAGTGAGTTTGACATGAAACTGGTAGCCATGGTAAGGTGTTTGGTTGTATAGCGAGTACAATAGGAAACGATTTTAGAGTTTTAAACAAGAGTATGACATGAACTGATAAACCTTTTTAAAGGATGTCTAATATGGAGGAAAAAGAATCTGACAAGGCAGTATACCTATGATATCTACTTACACAGAGGCCTACAGCAAGTGTTCTTCTGCTGGTACTCATCTTGCAGATAATAAAGGGAAAAATTAGGCTACATTTACGTTTGCTTAATAATCAAATGAAAGTTTCATTCAGTGTTCTCCTGTTGAATTAGGCAATAGATTTCAGCCTCCTTGTTAGAAGAGGCACCATAAAGGAGTGCAAAGATTGCTTTCAGTTGTACAAGATTTGGATTTGAATCTTGGCATTAACCAACTGTGTGACTTTGGTTAAGTCACCTACCCTCTCAGTTTCCTCATTTGTAAATGGGAATAATAATGTCATTTTAGTGTTGTCACAGGGATTAAGTAGAATATGATGTGTGAAAGCACCTTGCACAGTGCCTGGCATGTGGTAGTTGTCCAGTTGTCCAATAAATGTCAGTTTTCTTTTCTTTTTTTTTTTTTTCTTGGTGTTGTTGAGGAAGTTATTCTGTTACCTTTTCTTACCATGAAGATTCTCCTGTGTCTTCTCTTCCAGGCCATTCCTCAGTATGCTATTCCTTGTCACTCCAGCTCCAATGTGGTGGTGGAGCCCAGTGGGCTTCTTGAGCTAAACAACTTCACCAGTCAACAACTGGATGATGAGGAGACAGCAATGGAGCAGGACATAGACAGTAGCACGGAGGATGGAACTGAACCCAGCCCTTCTCAGAGCTCTGCTGAACGGTCCTAGTGTTTGGACACAATAGTGCACTTTAAAACCTGCTTGGTTACCAAGTGTCCAGGGAAACCCTTGTGTTTTGATGACTAAAAAGAGCACTTTGCCTGTACTTAGGCTGTGGACCCTAAAGCAGCAGTGTTTCAACGTGATATTGCTGCAGGAGCAGCATTTTAAAACAAGATAAAACTCACAGAGGAATGTACTTTTTTAAAAAAAAATGAAAAATTAAAAAAAAAGCTGCACATTTACAGTGACTTAAGACCTGGTCTTCTTTCTCTGTTGGATCATGGCCGGTGAAAAAGTTTTGTCTTGCAGTGGAAAGAGACTTCCTGTGAATGTTTCTCAACTGGTTTCTACTGAGCAAAATACCATCTGAAAGGAGTATGTGAATAGTTGTATTTTGAAATGATGTGTCAGGAAAAGTTTGTAAAAAACTTGTATGTTTTTGCAAATCTCTGGAAGTGTTGAATTGGTTAAATTTTTACATTGCTCAGTTCATAATTAGTTTATAAACACCTAGAATAATACTGGCATTAAAGAATCCTTCTTGGATGGTAGAAATCAGATCCCTAACCAGTGGGAAGTACTTTTTGGGTGGCTTGTGCATTCTTATCAGTTGTGTGCTAATTTATTGTATTGTTCCTTTGTGCTCTAAGCAGCACACTTGCCTTCTATTTATTTAAGTGTAAACATTTCAAAGCAGGCCGTACTCCTTCTGACAAATTTCTTGTAAACCAGGATTGCCTACGCTTTCCACTGTCGTCTCTCTCCACTTTCCCTCTTCCTTTAAGAAAACGTACTAAGAAATGTTTCATTGTGAAGCAGAGGAAAAGAAACATTTTCAGACCTAAAGGAAATGTTCGGTCATGTTAAGAAAACAAATTCTTCATTCATATGATGCTTTCTTAACGTTGAAATTGCACATTCACATTGGACTGAGACTTTGAAAATAACTTTTACATACTTTTGTTTAAGCCCCTTTGAAATGTGTAAAAAGTTCATTTACAGTTCTAAATGTAATGTTTTTAAGCATTCTACCTTTTTAGGACACAGTTTGTTGAAGCAATATGTTTTGGTCTTGTGATCACTGTCTGTCACAAGTAGAGTGAAAGGGGTAAGGGGGTGGGAGGGTAAGAGTTTTGACAAGTTGTGGCAAAGGAAAGTATACTTTTCATTTTTTAAAATGTAAATAGAAAAGTTTTTAACGGTTTTATATAGATTTCACTATAAATAAGCATTTTAAGACTGACAAATGTTGAATTGTACATACATTTATCAGCATAACTGCCCAGTTTTTTTGGTGCTGAAGTACTGTAAGTAGAATTCATCAACAGTCTCCTAATTTTTGCATCTACATCTGGGGGGAAAAAAAGCTGTGATATTATAGTTAATAAATTCCCACTAGAGTGACACTCAAGATTTAAACACAAGCATTCATAAGATGCACTGATCTCTGGTGGTTGTCACTAGTTCTGCTAGGTGATAATGATTTACCCATAGATGGAGCTGTTGGATATTATTTTATTGTACAAATTCATGTTTAAAAACCTTTGTGACTGTTTCTAGTTAAGTAATTTTTTAACCTTTCTTGGGTCATAGACTTCTTTGGTAAACTATGAACTCTCACCAAAAAGATACACATGCAACATGTTAAATACATGTTAGACTTTGCATACAATTTTAGGGGCTCATGGGCCTCTAAGCCTATCCATGTATTCCAGGTTAAGCCCTCTGTTACGGTCAATCCATTACTTACAGATGTAAGTTTTTATAAAATAAAGTATCTTTTAAATATTCATGGATCAAGTAACGAGCAAACTTGAATAAAGTTATGTTCTACATATTTGGCAGCATAGCATACCTGTGTCCCTTGAGAATTTAGCCTTCATATGTTTCTGCAATTGGAATGGCAAATAAAACTAACATCCTCTACATTTAAAAAAAAAAAATACAAATACTAAGAAATTATCAAGTGAGATTTGAAATTTTTCTTTTAAAGCTGCTAATTCGAAATAGAGCATGCATTCATTTATTTATTCAACAAATATTAATTGAGCATCTTCTGTATGACAGGTAGCATTCTGTGCACTGGGGATACCATAGTGAACAAACAGGAAATCCTATCCTTATGAAGTTTATAAACAGGGTTTCCTGCTGATGAAATGGATATGAGGAATGAAGATAGGAGAAAATAAGAATAATACTTAGGTTTTTTTAGTAAGTGGATACATGATGATGCCATATATGGATTTTCAGACATCCCTTTACTGAAAGTCTTAGCATTATATCTATTAGTATTCCATGTTTAAGTACATAATTTAAAAGTAATTTAAAGTCATCTCTTTGAAGAATGTTAACAAATTACAATGCAAATGCTACAGAATTTTTAGAATCCTAACCGCTATTAGGCAGTGATAAGAAAAATCTATTTGGTTTAAAGTAAACTTTAATAAGTGCCTGGTATTGCAGATGCAGTTTATGGTGAACTTAGAGGATTAAAAACAAAAGGGGGCTTCATTGAGATATCCACATGCCATAAACTCACCCATTTAAAGTATACTGTTTAATGGTTTTAGTATATTCACAGAGTTGGGCAACCGATTACTGCAATCAGTTTGAGAACATTTTCATTAATCACAAAAGAAATCCTGAACTGAAACCACCACCACCATCACTCCAGCCCTGGGTGACCACTCATCTACTTTCTGCCTCTTATGGATGTGCCGTAAGAAATGTGGACATTTCCTATAAATGAGATTATATACTATGTGGTCTTTTGTGACTTCTTTCACTTAGCGTATTTTCAAGGTTCATCCGTGTTGTAGAATGTGTCAGTACTACATTTCTTTTTCTGGCCATTCCATTGTGTGACATATATCACATTTTATTTAACCATTTTTCAGTTGATGGATATTTGCATTGTTTACACTTTTGGGCTATTATGAATAATGCTGCTATGAACATTAGTGTACAAGTTTTACGTATTTTCAGTTCTTATGGGTATATACCTAGAAGTGAAATTGCTGGGTCATACAGTGACTGTTTAACCTTCTGTGCAGGCGCCAGACTCTTTTCCACAGGGACTGCATATCAGCAGTCTATGAGAGTTTCAGTTTCTCCACATCCTTGCCAACACTTGCTGCTGTTTGTCTTTTTATTATAGTCATCCTCATGTATGAACTGTAAAGTGGTAGCCCATTGTGGTCCTAATTTCCATTCCTCTGATGGCTAATCATGAGCATCTTCATGTGCATGCTGGCCGTTCATATATCTTTGGAGAAATACCTATTCAGCTTCCTTGCCCACTTTCCAATTATTTTCTCTTTTCTCATTTTAAATTGAGAATTTTTGAAGTACAGGAAATACTACTAGTCTTAGGAGAAAAGTAATGTTTATCACCCTTAAAATCCTGGGTTGGGTTCTAGTTCTTCCTCTCTGATGTAACAAATTACTTAGCAGTATTAAAACAGTATAGCTTCATAATTGAAAACTTGCTTTTAATTACATTTCTTTGTGAGGTTCTCACAATAGCCTGCTAAGGTAGGAGACTTAGTACAAAGGAAATAGTAGTCAGGTAGTCTGGATTTGACCCTTAGGCTCTTCTGTGTATTGATCATGTGAATTTTATCAAGTCACATTTCTTCTCCGAGTCAGTTTATCCATAATAAAAGTGAGTATTTCTAACCCCATGGGATTATTATGAAGAAAAGATGAAACAGTACATGTAAAAATGCCAGTGAGAGTCAGGTGCTCAGTATTTTTGAGTCCAGTAATTACACTACTCCTACTTTATAAATAGAAAACTGAGGGTTCAAAGAAGTTAAATGATGTACTAAAACTCAGATTAAATGCTAATGACATCATGCTGAGTCACGAATTACTACCTTCTCTAGAAGGAAGTGTTTTTGCTACCAAGCAGGATTGGCCATTGAAAGGATGGAGGAACTCGGTGTTGGACTATTAACGTGTCTACTAATCAGCCTTGGGTGCCTTTACACAGAGGTGCTCGATTCAGGCCTTTTTTTTTTTTAGTTTAATTATGTGTCATAAATCCCATATATGAGGAAGTGGAGTGAAAAAAAAGCACTGTATAAGCAAGACCTTTCCCAGAAAGGATATTGAAAAAAAAATCTGCTGCCTCTGCTTGCAGGTTCGTAAGCGTTAAGTAAGCAAGACTTGACCTATATATTGAAAAAGAAGAATTGAAACACAGGATCAGATTTGTAATTGTGAAAAGGCTTGCTCTGCCTTCTTCCCTCTTCCATGCTCACACATCACATACGCACTGTAACTGAAAACATACACCTGCTTTTTTTTTTTTTTTTTTTTTTAAACCAGACAAGCCCTGTGAGCTTGGATCAGCTCTAAAAGGCATAAAACAGCAGAGGACAGAATGAAATAGTACTACATTATCTGATTACTTAAAACTGATAAGCAATCTTCTCTCCAAGTGGTTCTGTCTGGTGTCCTGACTTTTCTTTCTCTGTCTTGCAACAGGTAGTTAATGAGCTCTTTCTGTGTGCAGACATTGGGGATACAGTTGTCAGCTAGGTGGGAAAAGCCTCTATTGTCATGGAACATCCAGTCTAGTGAAGGAGACATGTTAATCAAGAATTAAAACTATATGTATTAAATGTTAAGAGCTGTGATGGAGAAATGCATAGTGTTGTGATAGCATATCAATGGAGAGATTAGGGAGAGTTTCTCTCAGGAAGGAATGCTCGAGCTGTGATCAGAAGAAACCAGAGGAATTAGGATATAACTAGACAAAGAGGAGGGAGATAAGTTGTGAAGACAGATAGGACAGCAGATGCAGAAGTCCTGTAGTGCAAGAGGCATGGTGGGAGGGAAATTTCAAGTAGGCCAGGGTGGTTGCAGCATGAGCAGCAAGGGCAGCATGGTGGGAGCAGATGGTGATAACCAAACTATATGAATCTTGCAGGTTGTGATAGAGGTGTGTTTGTCTTTGTTCTTGAACAATGGGAAGTCATCAAGTTTAATTCACTGGAGCTGGCAAAATGAATTAATACACTTACAAAATATTTGGAGTCTTGCTTGATTAGATCAGAAAAATGTATTTGACATTTCTTTTTTGATAACAATCTTATCTCCTTATGTCTTTTTCTCAAACATCTTCAATGGTTCCCTAATACAATGGTATGAATCTAGCATTTAAGGCTCTTAAAGCATCATTTTCTAGATTCATATTCCCATTTTACTACCCTGACCTACTGCCTACCTCCCCCACCCACCACATACACACTATGCTCTGCATTTGAAAGTCTCACCCATTTGTCAAAGTCCAGCTTGAATTCCACCTCCTTCATTTAGACTGCCCAGATCTCTTCAATGAGAACTCAACCCACCCCACTGCTGGGTTCTTCTAGCATTTGGAGAGAAACACATGCTTACTTTGCACTTACCATTGGTTACCTGCTATGAATTATTTGCAGTGCATAATGATCCTCTTTTGGTGTAAGAAATCACATTTTATTTTTTGAAGTTACCAAGTACCTTATATGATACCTGATGGGAATTCCAAGTGTCCACCATCACTCAGTATGTGGGTTCCTTTGTAGTCCCACACAATGTGCCTGTCAGTCCTCAAGATGCATTATTTTAGGGAGTCATTCTAAGAAAGTTTTTTTCATCCTAAAATCATAGACACTGAGCTTTCTTAGTTCTTTTTCTCTTATGCTGTTGAATTAAATCTCAGGCTTAATGTTCAAGTTAGAAAAGGGTTTAGTGAAATCATAAATAATCTTGATAAGATTCACTCTCTCATTCAACCCAATACTGTTCCTATTTAGTCCCCCACAGGATCAACTGCTATTTTCTTGCATGGTGGTATTCACCAGGGTTTGTACTTAACCCACATCCCTTCTCACTAAGCACAGTCTTCCTGGGACTTTCATCTATGCTATAGCTTCAACTTCCACCTATGTATGGGTTAATTAAGTCATTGAATATTTATTGAGTGCATGTGTCTCAGGCAGTGTTCTAGCCACTAGGGATACAGCAGTGAACAAAATGCTAAAAATGTACCTGCCCTATGTAGCTTACATTCTAAGCAGGTGATGAATATAAGTTTAAAATGCATAGTATCTTGGTGATAATAAAACAG
This sequence comes from Colobus angolensis palliatus, assembly GCF_000951035.1. Lineage (NCBI taxonomy): Eukaryota > Metazoa > Chordata > Mammalia > Primates > Cercopithecidae > Colobus > Colobus angolensis. The sequence continues at coordinate 6,964,263 of NW_012114921.1, read as the reverse complement.
TAGGGAAGAAGAACATGAAATTCCAAGATGCGTGTGAAAATTTAGATAAGTTAGACAAGGAAGGCCTTACTGAGAAGGCAACAACAACAACAACAAAATGGAAGTGAGAGAGCTAGCCGAGCTGATGTCTGCAGAAGGTGTTTCAGGTGACAGAACAAGTGCAAAGGCCCCAAGGAATGTGCCTCGCATGTTCAAAGATGGAAGAATGAGGCAGGATTAGAGTGAATGGGGAGGAAGGGAGTAGCAGGACAGAAGGTGAAAACTGGAAGCATTTCTAGTTTTCTGAGTGTCTTCATAAAAGGGAGTTGAATTTTGTCAAATGCCTTTTTTTTTTTTTTTTTGCATCAGTTGAAACAATGTGGATTTTTTCTTTGTTTTATTTTTAATTATTTATTTATTTTTTTGAGACGGAGTCTCGCACTGTCACCCAGGCTAGAGTGCAGTGGTGCAATCTTGGCTCATAGAAACCCCTGCCTCCCAGGTTCAAGTGATTCTCCTGCCACAGTCTCCCAAGTAGCTGGGATTACAGGTGCCCACCACCACACCCGGCTAATTTTTTTTGTATTTTTAGTAGAGATGGGGTTTCACTATGTTGGCCAGGCTGAGTCTCAAACTCCTGACCTCATGATCTTCCCGCCTCGGCCTCCCAAAGTGCTGGGATTACAGACATGAACCACCGCGCCTGGCCCCTTTTCTTTGTTTTTATTAATGTCTTTTGTGGGCAGCATATTGGATCATGGTTTTTTAATCCATTCTGCCATCTCTTATTTTGGATTGGAGGCTTTAATACATTTACATTTAATATACTATTGGATAAAGAAAGACTTCTACGATTTGATATTTGATTTTCATACGTCTTTTACCTTTTAAAATCCTGCGTTTCCTTCATTACTGTCTTTTGTGTTGATATTTAAAATTAATCTATTTTTATTTCTTTCTTTAAAAAATTTTTCTCCTAACCTCTGTGTTGGTCAATTTTGTGTTTGTTTTTTTGTAATGAAATGTTTTGATTCTGTTCTCATTTCTTTTGTGGCTATTTTTAAGATATTTAGCTATTTTCTTTGTAGTTACTATGGGGGTTATATTGAACATCATGAATTTATAGCAAACTAGTTGAATTGAAACCAGCTTAACTTCAATAGCATACAAAAAATTCTGCTCCAGTTTATCTTTGTCCCCCTTTTATGTTGTCACGAATTATATCTTTATGCATATGTAACCAATAACAGATTTATAATTTTTTATTCATTCATCTTTTAAATCATGTAAATAAGTATCTTTTAACTCTCCTCCAGGTTTTTCTGGGCTTTTAGTTTGTTTCGTTGGTTGATTATTTGGTTGAAGGCTGTAGTAGTCCATTTGTCTAGTGACTTTTTCTACTTATTTTTTCATAGATTGTATTCCTTTTCATGTGTGGTCACTGGTCACTGAAGTTGCTCTTTCTTAGCTTGTGTCTAACTAGTGTTTTGACAGATTTCTTTGAATGACAGGACCTAAACAAAAACACCTCTCTCAGTCTTTGCAGGTTGCTTCTGTTCTCTGGCTCTCCTTCAACACTTACGCAGACTTCCACTGAACCTACGGACCAACCTGTAGTGAAAGTTTGCGGTCTTTGACGAAGCTTTCTAAATTCCTCCATATACAAGGGTGCTTTGGAGTCCCCTAATGTCCCAAAGAAACACTCTCCTTGGCTTTTTCTTCTAGGCTTTTGGCAGTCTATTATATGTTGCAGCCAAAATCTAATCTTCTGCTTCAGGCATCTGCACTTTTTTTTTTTTTTTGTGAGTCTTGTAATGTTTATAGAGTACTGTCTGCTACTTTTCTGGCCTGGGTACATTCTGCATTAAGCAGAGCAGACTGTGTCTTGCATCAGTCCTTCGAATAGCCCTGAGACAGATTAGAGCAGACATACACAGTAATTTGAGAATGATGTCTCCTCTGCCCCTTCTAGAAAGAGGGACCAGGATCCACGATAGAATGTGGGCTGCCGTCTTTAAGACTGCTGCCAAGTCGGGACTAGGGCAAGGAGTAGTAATGCCACACAGCTTGCCTGTATCATATTTTTTTATTGTGGTAAAATATATATAACATAAAATTTGCCATTTTAGTTATTTTTATCAATAAGTGTACAGTTCAGTGACATGAAGCGCATTCATGTTGTGGTGCAACCATCACCACTATCCATCTCTGGAACTTTTAATCAACCCAAACTTCTTTAAACAATAACTCCTCATTCCTGCCTGCCCCAGTCCCTGGTAATCACCCTACAGTCAGGAGTTGCCCTCTTCTTGATTCAGTGTTCAGTTGTTGCTGTAAACCTTTGGCTGTTTTCTGGAGTTCTGACAAAGTTGGTTCTAACAGTTTCTGCTTGTTTTTTGATATTTCTGTGAAGCTGCCTACCCTGCCATTTTGCTGACATTACTATTAATGCCAAGGTTTTTGTTCTGAGCACCTTGGAAGAAGAGAATGGCTATTAACTTAGATGAGAAAGACTGTGGGAAGATCTAATTTGGAGAGTAGAATATCAAGGTCTCAGTTTTAGATATTCTACTCTAAATATATCTTTTAATAGATATATTAAATTCAAGATGCTACTGGATATCAAGAAGAGAAGTCAAGTAGACAGAAAAGAGGTCTCAGGACTGAGCCTTGGGGTGATAAGGACATGAGGGTCAGGAAGATGAGGCAGAACCAGAAAAGACTGAGCAGGAGTAACCAGAGGATGGAAGGTAAAGTTGGAGATTGTGGTGTCTCGGAAATATGTAAAGAAAGTGTTTCTGCTGCTAGTCGAATAACATGAGGACTCATGGAGCTTGCCATGTGGAAGTCATTGGCAATCTTGGGAAAAGCAGTTTTGGTAGAGTTGGAGGAGAATGGGAGGAGAGAATTGGAGACCAAGAGTACAAATAATTTCATGAGTCACTGTACAGAGGAGCAGAGAAATGGAGCAGTTGCTGGAAAGGCAAGTGGGATCAAGAATTGTTTGTTTAACGTAAGAAACTGGGATTCCTGATGGTATTGACCCAATGGAGAGGAGAAAGTTTGTGATGCAGGAGCGGAGAGAATTGCTGGTGCACTGTCCTTGAATAATGGGAGGGGACAGAATCTAGTAGAGGTGCTGGGTTCATCTATTAGAAGAGGAAGAAGCAGGTAGGTATACATTTGCTTCAATTTTCTGATGACTCTCAAATACACATCTGCAAATTGCTGTCTTCTTTGAGCCAAAACTTACTTCCTTGGGACATCCCTGACTGGATTTTCTGAAAGTATGTCAACCTTAAGTTGTCCCAAACCAAGATCAACCCCTTTCCTTTCAACTTACTCTCTCTGCTTGTTACTCCCGGTCCATGGCAGCCCATTCATGCTGAGAAGAGGAAGGGTCAGTTTTTTCAGTGAGGTGGAAGCATCAAGAAAAAGGCAATTCCAGAGCTGAGGCTGGAAGATGGGTAATCACGTGGGAAAAGGTAGGGAAGAATGAGACAGGCAAAGCATCAACGTTGGAGAGGGACACTGAGCTTGGGTTGGGGGATGACTGGGGGGTGGTGAGCTCAGAGCAGTCACCTAGAGGCTGTTACATTCCCAGATGCCAACAAAGCATTGTCAGGGGTTGTGGAGTTTCCCATAGGTTGTTATGTAATCCAAAAGGCTACTTGTCTTGAAGTTTTCTTCCATAGCATTAGATTGTTGTTCTGCCAGAAGAACCCTGCAAGCTGCTTCCACCTTCGGACCTTGTGCTGGCTGTTCCCTCTTCATGCAGTTCCCTTCCCTCTGACTTTTTACCAAATCCCCCTCTCACCCATCATCTCCGTGCTCACCTCTTGGTACACTTCTCCAGAGTCTTTCTCCCTTAGCCTCCTCACCTCTCTCTCATTTATGGCTTTTCTCATTTGTTATCCCAATTTTTGCTCCGTGAGGGTTTTCCTCTGAGGGTTGAATTCATCTCATGTCCTTAGAACAGGGCCTGGCGTGGAAAAGGCAACAAGTTTGTTGATTGACTATACAAAAAAAAAACCCAAACTATCTCAGTCTTAGGTCTCTGGCCGCAGGTGCACAAATGCTTGCTAACAAGTAAAGCCCAGAAATAACCTCCTTTCAGGCTGTTTTTAGATGAGGATGTTATTGTTGTGAGGCGCGTGTGTGTCATCCATTCTGGACTCAGGAGACAGTGCCCATCTTGGCTGTCATTTGTTCTGTCACTTCAAAGTGCAGGAAAACCATGGGTGGTGATTTTAGAATCTTATTCAGAACCCTCAGGGAATGAGTCATTGTGCACTGACGACTTTTCCGGATTGCTGCAGTTCAAATAAATTAAGCAACAGGACATTATTGTTGTTGTTATTGTTGTTGTTAATTTTAACTATTTTTGAAGGTAAATTTCAGAAATGTACTATCATGCTTTCCTCAGTATGATTCTACCATCTCTTGTTTCTTCAGAATCATGATGATGAGCATAGTTATAATAATTTTTCAGCTCAGCAATGAGAATACAGAGCTTTGCTGGCCTCTCTCTGGAGCGGATCTGGACCACAGCCCTAACTATATGGTGGAAGGAGCTGAGCTGCCCCAGAAATCAGAAGGATAAGTCAGGGAAAGAGGCAGGCCCAGACCCCAAGCACAGGGCCAGTGAGTCCCAGGCTTCAAGTGCACCAGAGTCCCCTGGGGATCTTGTTAAAATACAGGTTCCAATCCAGTAGACTCAGATTCCTCTGTGGACTGGGATCTGAGTTCTGCATTTTTAACAAGATCCTGGGCGATGCTGGTGCAGCCAGACCACAGACCACCTTTTCCATATCAAATCTTTCTGTATCAAGTTGACCTCCCAGAGGTTTTCTTGTGATCTTGAGTGGGTTTTGCTGGGAAGCTTGTCTTTCTCTGGAGCTTCTTACACATACCAGGTGGACTCTGGTGATAATAATTCTTCTAAAGTTTATAAAATGGTCACCTATTTCTCTTCATTCTCCCAATTGTCCTAGGAGGTAAGTTAGCACCCTTTTACCAACTGAGACACCAATTCCTGACATCACATGGTTCCCAGGAGATGGAGGCAGAGCTCATGGCTCCGTGTCTAGTGCGCTTCTCACCCCTTTCTGCTGCCTCCCCTCCTATCTGTGCTCTGTGCCGTATATAGCCTTGTGGACTCTCAGTGCCGAAGGGAAAAGAATTGTATGTGTGCACAGATGTGCTTGCCTGTGTTAAAAGGAAAGGCTGATTAGCAACAGCTGTAGCACATGGGGCCCATGTAGTCTCACTTGGGATACCCTTTTGCAGAGACTGACATTTCCTCTCTGCTCCATCTCCCAGTACCAATGAAGCCCTGGCATCATACTGTATGGGTGAAATACTGTGTCACCAGCAGCAGCGGTCCCTGCAGCACGTGCTGAGATGCTGTTTCTGCCCCACTGTCACCCCTTCTCATTTGGCGGCAGGCTGGTTGGGCTTGATCTGCCAGCATCTGCTTTCTCTGGCCACTGGGGCTACTTTGCCCTGTACAAGGCATTGAAGTGCTGGGAAATTAATGCCCCTCAGTCAACCAAGGGCTAATGGAAACTGATGTAAAATAATCAAGCTCTTCTAAGTAAGGATAACTCTGTGGCATTTTCCCCCACATCAAGCCTCAGTTACTGTGGTGACTTGCTTGATAATGTCTCACTTCCCCACTCCCATAATAGTAGTTCCTGGGATCCCTTCCTAAAGGAATGACTTGCACTCAACTCCTTGTCTTGGGGTCTGCTGGAGGAACCCAAATTAAGGCACTTCTCCCAACCACTCTTTCTACTGACTTACATCTAAACCCATATACCTGATTTTCCTCTCATCACAGTGGAGAAGTATTCCAGTTCCTGGTGAGGTCAGACCCTCCATGAGGGGCCTGGATCGCATCCTTACAGCCTTCTCAAGGTTTCCCTCTTGATATTATTTCCCTTCTCTGTGGCATCATCTTTCCTTCTCCCTCTCGCTTCCTCTTGTCTCACTTTTCTCCTCCTCTGTCTCCCTCTCTCCTAGAATATGTCAACCTAAAAACAGGCCCCGAGATGACCCCTCAGGCCATGGTCTTCTGATTCTAGCCAATATGGAGCAATAGTGACTGGATTTTCTCATGTGCCTGAAACAGCCATAGCAATAACAACAACAACAACAACAACAACAACACTATATGATACCGTGGTTGTCAAGACACTGGGCCTCAAGCAACAGCAGCCAGAAGATGGGAAAGAAACAGGGTGAAGAAGTCTATGATTGTCCTAGCACAAGAGGGAGTTTCTAGGCCATAGCATAGGGAAAAGAACCCAGGTAGAGCCTGGTGGGCTCCGTGAATTGAGAAAACTGGACTAAGAGTCCAGAGAGACCAAGGTAGTTAGAATGTCCAGGGCAAAGTAGTAAAGGAGAGAGCTTCACAGAGAGAGAACTCCTGAGATTTACAGTGATCCATACATGCTTGTGAAGAAATATCCAAAGCTAAGGGAAGCACCACCAGAACTAGAGGAAATCATAGCTAGCACTCACACAGGGCCGGAATAGTGCCTGTTCCCACCGGTCAGTCTGGAAAACCTCATGCTTCACAAGACATTGAGTACAGTACTCAGGAGGGTTTGCCTCAGTAGTGGGTAATAGTAAGCCCTAGAGTAACTGCTGCTCTAGTCCTTCCTAACAAATCTTAAAAGAAATACCAAAATGATCAAACTGTTTCCAAGTAACTTAACTGCATCTCAGAACAAAGTTCAAGAATATAGGAATAGAAAAATGTCCAACACTCAGCAAGGTAATATTCACAATTACTATCATCAAATAAAAAATTTACAGGCTTGCAAATCAATCAAAACTGGACCCGGATTGACACAGATGTAAAAACTAGCAGACAAGAACACTAACACATTTGTTATAGATACATTATATGTGTTCAAAAGTTAAGTGGAGACATGGAAGATATTAAAGACTCAGATCAAATTTCTAGAGATGAAATCTCTAGACTTCACTTACTGAAGTGGACTTCTTCCACTGAAGTCTTGAACTCCTCAAAGTCATCCATGAGGATTGGAACCCACTCCTTCCAAACTTGTGTTAATGTTGAATTTTGACCTCCTCCCGTGGATCATGAATGTTCTAAATGGCATCTAGAATAGTGATCCTTTCAGGAAGGTTTTTAACTGACTTTGCCCAGATCCATCAGAGGATTCACTATCTGTGGTAGCTAATATACCCTTACAAAATGTATTTCTTAAATAATAAGACTGGAAAGTTGAAATTACTCCTTGCTTTATGGACTGTAGAATGGATGTTGTGTTAGCAGGCACGAAAACAATCTTGTACATAGTCATCAGAGCTCTTGGGTGACTAGGTGCGTTGTCGATGAACGGTAATATTTTGAAAGGAATCTTTTTTTTCTCAGCAGTAGGTCTCAATAGTGGCTTAAAACATTCAGTGAGCCATGCTGTAAACAGATGTGCTGTCATCCAGACTTTGTTATTCCATCGATAGAGCACAGGTAGAGTAGATTTAGCATCATTATTAAGAGCCTTAGAGTTTTCAGAATTGCAAATGGGCATTGGCTTCAACTTAAAATCAGCAACTGCATTAGTCCCTAACAAGAGAGTCAGCCTGTCCTTTGAAGCTTTGAAGCCACATACTGACTTCTCTTTCCTAGCTATGAAAGTCCTAAATTACATCCTCTTCTGACAGAAGGCTGTTTTGTCTACACTGAAAATCTGGTGTTTAGCCACCTTCAACAACGATCTTAGCCAGATATACTGGATAACTTGCTGCAGCTTCTCCAACAGCACTTGCTCCTTCACCTTGTACTTTTATGTCTCATAGATGGCTTCATTCATTAAACCTCATGAACCAGCCTCTGCTAGCTTCAAACTTTTCTTCTGTAGCTTCCTTACCTCTCTCAACCTTCATTGAATTGAAGAGAGTTAGGCCTTGATCTGGATTAGGTTTTGGATGAAGGAATGTTGTGGCTGGTTTGATCTTTTATCCAGACTGCTGAAACTTTCTCCACATTAGCAATGAGGTTGTTTTGCTTTCTTATTATTTGTGTGTTCACTGGAGTAGCATGTTTAATTTCCTTCCAGAACTTTTCCTTTGCAGTCACTACTTGGCTAACTGGTGCAAGAGGCCTAGCTTTCAGCCTGTATCAGCTTTCAGCATGCCTTCCTCACTAAGCTTAATCATTTATAGCTTTTGACTTAAATTGAAAGATGTGCAACTCCTCCTTTCACTTGAACACTTAGAGGTCACTGAAGTTATTAATTGGCCTAACTTCAATATTATTGTGTCTCTGGGAACAGAGAGGCTGGAGGAGAAGGAGAGAGATGGGAAAATGGCCAGTTGGTGGAGCAGTCAGAACACATACATTTACTGATTAAGTTAGCTGTCCTATGGGTGTGCCCTGTGGCAGTCTAAAACAATTACAGTGGTAGTATCAAAGATCACTGTTCACAGATTAACATACCACATATAATAATAATGAAAAAGAATGAAACAGTGAGAGAGTTATCAAAATGTGACAGAGACATAATGTGAGCACGTGCCAGGGCAATCAGGCAAGAGAAAGAAATAAAGGATATTCAATTAGGAAAAGAGGAAGTCAGATTGTTCCTATTTGCAGATGACATGATTGTATATTTAGAAAACCCCATCGTCTCAGCCCAAAATCTCCTTAAGCTGATAAGCAACTTCAGCAAAGTCTCAGGATACAAAATCAATGTGCAAAAATCACAAGCATTCCTATACACCAATAACAGAGAGCCAAATCATGATTGAGCTCCCATTCACAATTGCTACAAAGAGTATAAAATGCCTAGGAATCCAACTTACAAGGGATAAGGGATGTGAAGGACCTTTTCAAGGAGAACTACAAACCACTGTTCAATGAAATAAAAGAGGACACAAACAAATGGAAGAATATTCCCTGTTCATGGATAGGAATAATCAATATTGTGAAAATGGCCATAGTGCCCAAGGTAATTTATAGATTCAATGCCATCCCCATCAAGCTACCAATGACTTTCTTCACAGAATTGGAAAAAAGTAAAGTTCATATGGAATCAAAAAAAGAACCTGCATTGCCAAGACCATCCTAAGGAAAAAGAACAAAGCTGGAGGCATCATGCTACTGGACTTCAAACTATACTACAAGGCTACAGTAACCAAAACAGCATGGGACTGGTACCAAAACAGAGATATAAACAAATGGAACAGAACAGAGGCTTCAGAAATAACACCACACATCTACAACCATCTAATCTTTGACAAACCTGACAAAAACAAGAAATGGGGAAAGGATTCCCTATTTAATAAATGGTGCTAGGAAAACTGGCTAGCCATATGTAGAAAGCTGAAAATGGATCCCTTCCTTACACCTTATACAAAAATTAATTCAAGATCGATTAAAGACTTAAATGTTAGACCTAAAACCTTAAAAACCCTAGAAGAAAACCTAGGCAATACCACTCAGGACATAGGCATGGGCAAGGGCTTCATGACTAAAATGCCAAAAGCAGTGGCAACAAAAGCCAAAATAGACAAATGGGATCTAATTACACTAAAGAGCTTCTGCACAGCGAAAGAAACTACCATCAGAGTGAACAGGCAACCTACAGAATGGGAGAAAAATTTTGCAATCTACCCATCTAACAAAGAGCTAATATCCAAAATCTACAAAGAACTTAAACAAATTTACAAGAAAAAAATCAACCCCATCAAAAAGTAGTCAAAGGATATGAACATATACTTTTCAAAAGAAGATATTTATGCAGCCAATAGACACATGAAAAAATGTTCATCATCACTGGTCATCAGAGAAATGCAAATTGAAACTACAATGAGATACCATCTCACACCCGTTAGAATGGTGATCATTAAAAAGTCAGGACACAACAGGTGCTGGAGAGGATGTGGAGAAATAGGAACACTTTTACATTGTTGGTGGGAGTGTCAACTAGTTCAACCATTGTGGAAGACAGTGTGGTGATTCCTCAAGGATCTAGAACTAGAAATACCATTTGACCCAGAGATTCCATTACTGGGTATATACCCAAAGGATTATAAATCATGCTACTGTAAAGACACATGCACACATATGTTTACTGTGGCACTATTCACAATAGCAAACCCTTGGAAACAACCCAAATGTCCATCAATGATAGACTGGATTAAGAAAATGTGGCACATATACACCATGGAATACTATGCAGCCATTAAAAAGCATGAGTTCATGTCCTTTGTAGTGACATGGATGAAGCTGGAAACCATCATTTTGAGCAAACTATCACAAGGACAGAAAACCAAACACTGCATGTTCTCACTCATAGGTGGGAATTGAACAATGAGAACACTTGGACACAGGGTAGGGGGACATCACACAGTGGGGCCTGTCGGGGGTAGGGGGATGGGGGAGGGATAGCATTAGAAGAAATAGCTCATGTAAATGACGAGTTAATGGGTGCAGCAAACTAACACGGCACATGTATACATATGTAACAAACCTGCACGTTGTGCACATGCACCCTAGAACTTAAAGTATACTAAAAAAAAAAGAGAAAGAAAAAGAAAATGTGTGTACCATCATTAACCATCCGAGAAATGCAATTCAAAGCTACAATGATACACAACATAAAGATGGCAATCCTCGTCGTCGCCGTCATCATCATCATGATGTAAACTTGCTGAAGACAGGGTTTCTTTTCTTTCCCTTGCTGTATCCACAGTTCATAGAACATTTCCTGGCACATGATTGTTGACTAAAACAGAGCCATCCAGGCCAGAGAGTATTACCAGAGGTACGCATTGAGGGTAGAAATAGTAGCAGCAGGGAGCTAGGGATGAAGGTAGCAAGAGTGAGTGAAAGTCATGCCTAAATGAAACCAACATTACCTCCAGCAGCAGTGGGACTGGTGGAGGGCAGGGCTGGCTGCTCTCTGAAGGTCAGCAGGCTAAATAAAATGCTTAGAAAGAGGCTCGGTTGGTAGGAATGGATGCTTCTGCAGTCTTATTTAATAATTTTTTAAATTTAGAAATTAATATATACAGAAGAATGCATAAAACATATATGTGCACTTTAAAGAACGACTATAAATCAAACATCCATGTAACCACCACCCAAGTTAAGAAATAGGACATTAGGCTGAGCACAGTGACTCACATCTGTAATCCCAGCACTTTGGAAGGCCAAGACGGGCAGATCTCCTGAGGTCAGGAGTGAGAGCAGCCTGGCCAATATGGTGAACCCCATCTCCACTAAAAATACAAAAATTAGCCAGGCATGGTGGGGCACGCCTGTAGTCTCAGCTGCTCAGGAGGCCGAGGCAGGACAACTGCTTGAACCCTAGAGGCGGAGGTTGCAGTGAGCACTCCCTGATCACATTCCTCCTGTCTTCTAAGACAAAACAACTCTCTTGATTTTTGTTATAATCATCCCTTGCTTCAAAAAATATTTTATCATCTACTTCTGTACACCTAGATAATATCTTATTCAGTTTTTAAACTTTATATAAATGGAGATATAATGAATGCATTCTTCCATGATTTGCTTTTTTTCCTCTTAATATTATGTTCACAAGATACTTTTGTGTTGATGGATGCGGCTGTTTATCACTGCTGTTGTGTAGTATTCTGTTGAGTGGATACACCACAATTTATTTTCCAGTCTACTACTGTAGGTGGATGGTTTCTAGGTTTTTTTGGCTATTATGAAAATGATGCTAAAAATATTTTGTACATATGTAAGTTTCTTCAGGCTCAGCATTATATATATATATAGTATAATACATAATATGTAATATATATATGTTTCTTAATTTTGATGAAGTCAAACCAACTTCATCAAAATTAGTTGACATACATGTATGTATGTATTTATATATAAACTTGCATGAATATATGTGTGTGTATATATATGAATTGTTGAGTCATTCAACTTTACTAGATAATACCAAATAATTTTCTTAATTGATTAATTTACAGTCCCATTAGTACTGTGTGCTCCCCACCTTGGTTAACAACAGATAATTTTCCACTACATAATGTTTGCAATATGATATATAGGTAACCATATTTTCAAAAAAATAAGTGAAATTTTAGCATAGTTTTAAATTTAGAGAAAAATTGCCAGAATGGTATGGGAAGTCCTGCATATGCCTCAGCCAGTTTCTCCTATTGTTAAAATCTTTACATTATTATGATATATTTGTCACAACCGAGAAAGCAACTTTGGTACATTACTATTAACCAAACTGCACACTTTATTTGGACTTTACTAATTTTTCCATGAATGTTCTTTCTTCTAGTCCAGGAACCCACCCACTAAGCCACATTCCATTTAGTCATCATGTCTCCTTAATCTTCTCTTGTCTGTGATAGTTTCTCAGTCTTTTCTAGTTTTTCATGACCTTGACAGTTTTGGGGAATACTTGTCAGGTATTTTGAAGGTTGTCTCTCAATTTAGGTTGTCTGACATTTTCCTCGTGGTTAGACTTGGGTAATGGGTTTGGGGGAAGAAAACCACAGAAGTGAAGTTCTCTTCTCATCATATCATATCAAAGGGACACACGACTTAGGAAAAAGATTATGCCCCAGCTTCTGGGGGAGGGAAATATCTATGTAAAATATTTGCAGTTCTTCTGTATGGGAGATTTGTCTCTTCTCTCCATTTATTTACTCTATCACTTATTTATATTAATATGACTTAGGAATATTTATTTTGTACATTATTTATTTTGTTGCTCAAATTATTCCAGCTTGGACCATTGGAGACTCTTTCAGACTGGCTCCTATATCTTTGGCACTTCCTTATTTTCTGCCTCTATAATATTCTCAAGGTTTATCTTGTATTTTTTTCTGCCCCAGCTCTAGAACCAGCCATTTCCCCAAGTAGCCCTCGTTCCTTTTATTGGAGAATGGTGTTAAAAACCAAGATCTGAGTCTTGAGTGTGCTCACTGCTGCTGGGCTGTTGTTGATCCTAGGCCCTCTTAGTGGAAAGAGCTAGGAAATAAATATGCACATCAAATCCATAGATACATATACATATCTATAATTATTTCTGTATCTATCCTTCTGTATCTATATTAAGTTAGCCACACTGATGTGTCTTGCTGTATCCAATATTACACTGTTCACTCTAGCCTTCCCCTCTCATACATATGTAACTTCTCTCCCCAACAGTGATAAATCTAGCTCCAATCATCCAGCATCCATTTATTTATTTGTTCAACCTCAGTATACATGCACAGTAGCTTCAGAATTGTTAAACCATATCCCTGTGAGAAATAACTTTACCAACTAGAATACAGTGCCTATATACAATTCCTTTGTGTTTAGCCTTACAGTTTCTGGCCAAACACTGTTTTTTCAAAGTTACTTAGGCCTGCTCCTTTCTTCTCTATCCCCTTCAAATGTTATATTATACATTTGTAACACAGATTCTTTTGTCACAGTCTGAATCCATCCTAGGAGCCCCTGACTTCCTGGTTGATTGATTTTTAAAATATATGAACATTGGGCCAGGCATGGTGGTTCATGCCTGTAATCTCAGCACTTTGGGAAGTGGAGGTGGGCAGATCTCTTGAGCTCAGGAGTTTGAGAACAGCCTGAGCAACATGATGAAACACTATCTCTACAGAAAATACAAAAATTAGCCAGCGTGGTGGTGCATACCTATAGTCCCAGCTACTTGGGAGGCTGAGGTGGGAGGATCATCTGAGTCCAGGAGGTAGAGGCTGTAGTGTAATTGCACCACTGTACTCCAGCCTGGGCAGCAGAGTGAGACCCTGTATCAAAAAAAATTTTTATAGTCACTAAAGTTCACTTTTTGTGCTGTAAATTCCTAAGGTTTTGACCATTGCATTGCATTGTATCATGTATCATCCAGAACCATACAGATTAATTCAATCACCCAAAAAGTTTCCTAAATTTTGTAGTCAACTCCCTTTCCCCAAATCCCTGGCAAGCACCGACTGCATATTCATCCCTTTAGTTTTTCTTTTTCCAGAGATGAAAAACCACATGATTGCATATATTTCATCTCTCTAGTTTTTCTTTTTCCAGAATTTTCACATATATGAAATCATACAATATATGGCCTCCGAAGTCCGGCTTCTTTCACTTAGCAAAATGCATTTCAGATTCATTGATAATTTTTCTGTGAATTAATAGTTAGTTCATCTTTATCACTGCATAGTATTCCATTGTACCACAGTGTGACGGTTAATTTTATGTGTCAGCTTGGCTAGGCTATATGCCCAGTTATTCAATCAAACACTAATTTAGGTGTCTCTGTGAAGGCATTTTGTAGATGTGATTAACATCTATACTCGGTTCACTTTAACTAAAGGTGATTACCTTTGATCATGTGGGTAGCCTCATCTAATCCGTTGAAGGCCTTAAGAACAAAAACAGATTTCCCAGAGAGGAAGAAATTTGGCCTCCAGACCATAGCATCAGCTCTTTCCTGAATTTCCAGCCTGTTGTCCTGCCCTACAAATTTCAGACTTGCCAGCCCCTACAGTCATGTGAGCCAATTTCTTTCCTAGTTCAACAGATAGACAGAGCCAATAGGATATAGATCCTCTGGTTTCTCTGGAGAACCCTGACTGATACACACCGTTTATCCATTCACCTATTGAAGGAGCAGGCCATCTTGGTTGTTTTCTGTTTGGGGCAATAATGAATAAAGCTGCTATAAACATTCACGTGTAGGATTTTGTGTTTAGTTAACTTTTCAGTTCACTTGAATAAATACCTGGGAGTGTATAAATACCTATAAATTCAGTTCACTTGAATAAATACCTGGGTTGTATGGTAAGTCTATGTTTACCTTTATAAGAAACTGCCAAAGTGTCTTTAAAGTAGCTATACTATACTATTTTGCATTCCCACCAGCAATGCATGAGAGTTCCTGTTCCTCTGCATCCTCGTTGGTATTTGTTATTCTCAGATTTTTGTATTTCAGCCACTCTAATAGGTGGAATCTCATGGTTGTTTTGATTTGCATTCCCCTAATAACAAATAATTTTGAGGGTAATTGTATTTTTAATTTCCCTTTTTCTAATTATTATTAAGGTTGAATTTATTTTTCTGGATTTACTGGCCAACTGATTTGTCTTTTCATGAAGTGCCTGTTCAAGATTTTGCCTATTTCTTATCTTTTTCTTATTATTTCTTAGGACTTCTTTATGCATTCTGGGTATAGGTTTTTTCTGATGGTATGTATCACAAATATTTTCCCTTACTTTATGGTTTGCTTTTCTCTTTATAAGGCTTTTTGATGAACAAAAAACTTGCCTTTGAACTAGAGCATTTGCTCTATTTACATTTAATTTAAATACAGACATACTGGATTTGTATGTATCACTTATTTTGTGCTTTCTGTTTATTCCATCTGTTTTATTTAGTTTTCTCCCCTTTCTCCCCTTCATTGACTTATTTGGTATCATTCAGTCTTTCCCTCTACTGCTTTGAAAGACATACACTCTGTTGTAATCTTCTTAGTGTTTTCCTTAGAAATTAAAAGATCATCCTTAATTTACCAAAATCTAATGTAGTAAATATCTTTACCCTCCTCTTGAGCAATAAAAGGATCTTCAAACACATTTTTTTCCACTCCTAAATTACATGCTATTGTTATTGTGTATTTTAACACTGTCTTTTAAAAAATCTTTCTCTCACAGTATAATATACTGCAGAAATTTTCACATAGAAAAATGCTGACCCGATGAACTTTGCAAACTGAACACATCCATGTTATCAGCACTCAGATCAAGAAAGATAACATTATCAGCACCCTGAAAGCTCCTTTTCAGTCATTACTACGACCTGCCAAATGGTAACTACTATCATGTCCTCTAACAACCTAAGTAGTTTTGCCTGCTTTTGTACCTTATAAAAAAGGAATCATACAATATGTATTTACTTGTGCCTGGCTTCTTTTGCTCAACATTATGTTTGTGAGGTTTACACAGATGGTTACTATCATTGTGATTTTTGTTATTGCTTTGATCAAAGTCTAGTTTGATATTAATATGGCCACTTCAGCTGTCTTCTTTTAATTTTTTCTTCTTTTTTTGAATTTTGTTTCTCTGGTCTTTGATTCAGGATTCAGCTTTCTTTTGATTAATGTTTTAATAGTATATTATTTCCCATTCTTTTCCCTTTTTTTTTTTGAGACAGGGTCTCACTCTGTCACCCAGGCTGGAGTGCAGTGGCGTAATCATAGCTCACTGCAGCCTCAGCCTCCCCAGGCTCAGATGATCCTCCCACCTCAGCCTCCTGACTAGCTGGGACTACATGCCCGTATTGTTTTAGTAGAGACAGGGTTTCACCACGTTTCTCAAGCTGGTCTTGAACTCCTTGGCTTAAGCAACCCTTCTAGCTCATCCTCCCAAAGTGCTGGGATTACAGGTGTGAGTGTGCCACCCTGTCCAGCCCATTCATTTACTTTTTTTTTTTTTGTTTTTTTGAGACAAAGTCTCACTCTGTCACCCAGGCTGGAGTGCAGTGACATGATCCAGGCTCACTGCAATATCCATGTCCCGGTTCAAGCGATTCTCCTGCCTCAGCCTCCTGAGTAGCTGGGATTACAGGCACTAGTTTAGTAGAGATGCGGTTTCACCATGTTGGCCAGACTGGTCTTGAACACCTGACCTCAAGTGACCTGCCCACCTTAGCCTCCCAAAGCGCTGAGATTACAAGTGCGAGCCGCTGCACCCAACCCCATTTGTTTACTTTTAACCTATCTATATCTTTACATTAAAATAGGTTTCTTGTAGATGACAAGTAGTGTGTCTTTTTTCTCTAATCTGACAATCTTTTTTAACTGATGTGCTTAGACTATCTACATTTAATGTAATTATTAATAGAGCTGAATTTAAATCAACCACTTTGCTAGTATTTTTTGGCTTATTCCATCTTTTCTTTGTTCCACTTTTCTTTTTTCTGCCTGCATTTGGATGGAGTATTTTTTAAATTCCATTTTCACTCCAGTATTGTCTTATTACTCATACCAATTTTTAAATTGGTGGCGGGGGGAGGTTCCTAGGGTTTAAAATACGCATCTTTGTCACAGTCTACTTTCAAATAATATACGTGCATAATATTACATGCCTTCACATAGGTGCAAACATTTTACAACAACAATATACTTTCAATTCCTCCTGACCATTTTTTTGTGTTATTGTTGTCCACATTTTACCTTTATATAAACTACAAACCGCAAAATACAATGTTACTATTTTTGCTTTAGACAATCAATTTTCTTTTAGAGCAATTCGAAGTAAAAAAAAAAATCTTTCCACTTACCTTCATTAAAAAAAATTTCTAGAGCTACTCATTTTTTTGTGTATATCTAAATTTTGTCTAGCATAGTATTCTTTCTCCCTGAACTTCTAACACTTCTTGCAGCTCAGGTCTTCTGGCAATGATGTCTCTCAGCTTTTGTTTATCTGAAAAAGTCTTTATTTTGCCTTTGCTTTGGAAAGATAGCTTTTACTGGAAATACATTTTTGGGTAACAGTTCTTGTTATTGTTTTCTCTTTCAGTACTTTGAAGATGTCACCTAACTGTCTTCTGGTTTATGTAATTACTTATGAGAATTCTTCTACAGCTCTGATCTTTGTTCCTCTCTAAGCAATGTACCTTCTTCTTTTTTCTCGGGGGTCTTCAAGATCTTCTCTTTTTTGTTTATCTATTTTGTTTCTGAGGATGAAATATCTCAATTTTCTGGTTGGTTTTTGCTTTTGTTTGGTTATTTATTCTTCTTGGGGTTCTCTTAGCTTCTTGGATCTGTGGTTTGCTGTGTATGTTTTTCATTATTTTTGGAAAATTCCTAGCCATTATCTACTTAATATGTCTTGTGTCCCATTCTCTTTCTCCTCCTTCTTGAGATCCAATTCCGCTTATTTAGACTGTTAAATATTGTCTCACAGCTCGTGCATTCTCTGTTCTGTTTTATTGGTGTTTTGTTTTATTTTGTTTTTACTCTTGTTTTCTTTTAGTTTGGGTAGTATCTACTGACCCATCTTCAAGTCCATTGACTCATTCCTCAGTTGTTTTGAGTCTTCTGACAAGCCACAGAAGGAATTTTTCATCTCTAGTGTGGTGATTATATTGTCCACTTTTTCTATTAGATTCTGTAACATATTACTCCCATTTGGTTTAAAGTTCTCTTATGATAGTTCCAACATGTGGATTATGTCTGCATCTGGATTTATTGATTACCTTGTCTCTGGACAATGGGTTGTTTGTTTCTTGCCTTTTTTTTTTGGCGTGTTTTCATTTTTGATTGAATGTCAGACATTGTCGAGCAGTAGACACTGAGATAAACAGTTATTACACCTGGAAAAAGGCATGTCTCCTGTTCTGTCAGCTCATTGGTGTGTGGAATTGAGTCAATCTAGTCAGGAGTTGAGTTGGGTTTGGGTTTTGTTGTTACTAGGGTTATCTTCAGTGTGTTGCAGTCTGCGAATTCTTCTAGAATTGCCTCAGGTTTAGGACTGGAACTGGGATGCTGAAGGATTTTTCTCAGTGATCTCAGGCTTCAGCCATCTCTGTACTCCTGTACCACATACGGGCTTCCTCTCCACATTCTTGCTCTTCTCCCAGTTAGCAGACTGATCTTGCTTGTTACAAATGCTTTCCAGGCTCATCGTGGGGACAGGGAGGCGTTCTCTTTGCTATGTCCCAGTCTCAGTGTTAGGCAGGCCCTGTGTCCTTGGGCCTCGGTGGGAAGAGGGAGGTTTGCTCAGGATTCCTGCCCCTCATCCCAGTGGAAGCCACAGTTTGCCTCATATCTGTGCAGAGTCTGTACTGGATAGGGTTTCCAGCCCTCTTCCATTCATAAGAAGTCTCTAGTGGCATTTGTTTAGGATTCTGGGCCTGGAACAGTTTCCTTTTCTTCTATCCTTCACCTATCAGCAATGAAATCTTGCCTGTGTCCATACCCTTGAGGGTAACAGGGTTTGCTACCTCTCCCCTCATATATTGCAGGTTTTTTCCATATGAGAGCAGGGTTTGGGCAGGGAGACAGGGCAGTGTGTCTTTGCTGTGGTCATCACTGACCTCTGCCTGCACATATGCACTACCCAAAGCTGCTCTCTACAATCGCTCAGCCTTTCCCCAGTCTTGCTCATCAGTATCTGATGGAAGCCCAAGGAAAAGGGCCTGAGAGTACATTAAAATTTTCCTCTGGGGCTCTAGACTGCCAAACTAGCCAACACTTGGCTTTTAGCCAAATTTCAAGCTATTTTCTTCTCTAGCTGTATGGTGGTCAGTGCCTCTTCCTATGCTCTGTCACAAGTGACCCAATCCCTGGATCTCATCTCTCCTTGGTCAGAATTCAGGGTATTTGGTTGTCCTCTGACCTCAGATCTCTGATGGATTCAAGAAAAGTTATGATTTGTAGTTTATCTGGCTTTTTCTTGCTGGGATGGGAACAATGGTTTTTATTAGCTTCCTATATCTTGGGTGGTAGTAAAACCTTCCTCCTGCATTCTTTCATTTATTTTTATTTTATTTTATTATTTTTTAAGAGATGGGGGTCTCACTATTTTGCCCAGGCTGGCCTTCAACTCCCGGGCTCAAGCAATCCTCCGGCTTCAGCCTCCAGAGTAGCTAAGACTACAGATGTGTGCCACCATGCCTGACTCTCCCTCCTGTATTATTTTTTTTTTGAGATGGAATCTTGCTCTGTCACCCAGGCTGGAGTGCGGTGGTGTGATCTTGGCTCACTGCAACCTCCGCCTCCAAGGTTCAAGTGACTCTCCTGCCTCAGCCTCCCAGGTAGCTGGGATTATAGGCGCCTGCCACCACGCCCAGCTAGTTTTTGTATTTTTAGTAGAGACAGGGTTTCGCCATGTTGGCCAGGCTGGTTTCGAACTTCTGACCTCACGTGATCTACCTGCCTCGGCCTCCCAAAGTGCTGGGATTACAGGCATGAGCCACCACGCCTGGCCCCTCCTGTATTCTTAAGAAAGCAAACAGGCTTCACCTCTTTTGCCAAGTCCTTCTCCCTCCCTATTGCCCTCTGATCTGGTTCCTCTCTGCTCATCAACTCAATTCTCAATTCTTTATTCCCCAAAAGACCCTATCTGGCATTGTAAGGCCCTCCATAAATGGCAAGGATGGGAGAGGGAGAGAAGAAATAGGGCAGAGATGTGCAAGTTGGCAGGGGTTAGTTAGGAGAAGCCTTGAATTCTCATATGTTAGTAAGTCTTGTCCTGTTACACCTATAAATAATATCGGTAACTGGAATGAGACACAGGTCACTAACACAGGCTGGTCCTCCCCCAGCCAGTCCTATGCCCTGCAGTCTTCCCCTTTGATTTCTCTATTGCTGGATGAGAGGCCGAGTGGATCCACAGGATAAAGTATTGGAAGTGAGAGGAGCAGAGTAGGGGAGATGATAAGTTACTGAATAGCTTGGGGGTGGAGTTTTCAGGGAGTCTGAGAAGAAAGGAGCCAAACCAGGCCTAGGATAGAAGTGGACAGGAGGAGAAAGTGGACTCTGCTGCATGGACCGCATATGTATTTTATTTATTTATTATTATTATTATTTTGAGATGGAGTCTTGCTCTGTTGTCCAGGCTGGAGTGCAGTGGCGCGATCACAGCTCACTGCAACCTCTGCCTCCTGGGTTCAAGTGATTCTCCTGCCTCAGCCTCCCGAGTAGCTGGGATTACAGGCACCCACCATCACACCTGGCTAAGTTTTGGTAAAGACAGGGTTTCACCATGATGGCCAAGCTGATCTTGAACTCCTGACCTCAGGTGATCCGCTCACTTCAGCTCCCAAAGTGCTGGGATTATAGGTGAGAGACACCATGCCCAGCCTGGACTGCATATTTAGATTCATTTTTCTCTTTGAGAGAATCAAGCAAAGAATGCTGTCTTCCTGGCCCTTTCCGTGTAGGGGCACTTCTTAAACACGATGTAACCCTGAGATTGAACCAGGAGTGTCTCAGCTTCCATAAGGGTTACACTGCAGGCTCCCGAGGTATGTGCCAGAACTGTATTAAGTACTTTACAGATGAAGAAACTGAGGGTCAGAGATGACAGGTGACTTGTCCCCAGTCACAGCCATTAAGTGACAGAATTTGGACAAAAATCTAGCCAGGTCTGATGTTCTAGCTTGAGGTCTTTCAGACAGCTCTTCCCTGGGAAGCCACTGATCCCTGGCTCATTCCTGCCTGCTCATCCTTCCTGCCCCAGTGTGCAAGGGTAGGCCTTCCCTCGGGGCCTGGCTGAGTCTACACCCTATCCAGCCCCACCATATCAGCCTCTAGAGACAGCCTTCCTGACACTCCCCAGACAGCCAGGCCCCAGGGCGTGCAGCCAAGCAGAACCTCTGTGGGTGCCCCCAGCCTGAGCTCTGGGTGTGCTGCTCCCAGTCACAGTCCAGGAATGTGGGCATCCAAGCATCAGCAGCAAACATGCTCGCTGGCTGTCAGCCGAGCCAGGGCCCCTGAAAAGTGACAGGAGCTGAAAGAACCATTAGACAGGAAGGCTGGATTGAGGGGGCAGATTTCGAGTCACCTGAGCTGTGCATGGCAATGCAAAGTAGCCGAAGCTGGCAAAGTTGGGAAAGCCACTGCCTGATGGGCCTCAGTTTCCCCATCTGTAGACTGTGGATGATGTCTCTTGGCCCTCCTGTTTCACTAGGCAGCTGTGAGAAAATAAATGTGATTGATTGCATCACCTGATTATATTGCCTACCTCAACCCATCTCAAAGACCTACAGGGGAAACTGAGGCAGATGATACCTCGGGTTGGTAATAGGGTCAGGCCAGGCATCCGGGCCTCCAGGCTCAGCTCTCACTGACTCAGTGTCGGACCCTGGGTAGGTCTCTCTTCTCAGAGCCTTGGCTTCTTTATGGTAAAACAGAGGAATTGCCAAGACAGTGCTTCTCAGACTTAGATGTACTCACGTAGCACTGGGCCCTTGTTAATCCAGATTCTGATTCAGCAGGTCTGGGGTGGGGCCTGAGAGTCTGCATTTCTAACCAGCTTCCAGGGTCTGATGCTGCTGGCCCTGGGGCCACATTTAAGAGCTAGGGCCTGGAGGAGCCATACGGGCTTTCAGATCAGACATTCCTAAACTTCCAGGGCTCTGGATGCCTCCTTCCTGTCATCCCAGCCCCCGCGGGGCTGTCCTGAAACTCCTAGATGGGAGCACTTCCTCCCTTCCTCGCGACCCTCCGCTTCATCTGCACCTGCCTCACCTTCAGAATCAAGAAGTCTCCAGCTCCTCCTCCCTCCCCCTGGGACCTGCCCTTCTCCCAGCCCTTAGTGGGAGACAGAACCCCATCCCTATTGAAGATGTGAAGAGCTCAGACCTCTGGAGGATTAGAGAGCAGGGCTCCTAGGAAGTCTGTCATCCCAGGGGTCTTGCTGACTTAGTGGCTTTCCTGCCCTTCCTGCCATGCCTGCCCAACCTCAGTAGCTGCTGGAGGAGATTTGTATGCCATCAGGATTTTGTAAAGAAAAGAGGGTGTGTGTTGGTAAGGAAGGAAGAAGCCAACATTTATTAAGATCCTATTGTGTGACAGGCACATTCGCAAGCATCGCTTCCGGCCAGCCCTTGTCCCTGTGAGGTGCACTTGCATTGAGCTGTCATTGTGGGGATGAAATATGGTGCAGCCCGGGAGACTCCTGAGAGACAAGTCAGCAGTGTGAGGAGGGGACAGAGGCCAGCCTGGTTTCCCAGCACAAAGAAAGAGGAGGCTGGGGGCAGGGAGCATCCAGTTTGGAGAGGGCCTACAGATCAGGGGCGGACTTTGACTTCTTTCTGGGACAGCGGGAAGTGAGTTAAAGGACCGGGCGAGTTTGAGACAGGATCAAATGAACTCTTCAGAAGGACTATATGGCCGTTGAGTGGAGATGGGGGTCAGAGGGACTTCCAGTGAGGCTCCTTCCACTCGTGGGACCTTGAGCTGGACAGGCTGTGTGGCAGCCCTGTCGTTTGTCTATACCAGAAATATCTCTACAGCACGTTCTCACCACGATCTGGATTCCCTGTAAAATCTCCAGGAGGGGGCAGCACAGGCCTCAGTCTCCCCTTCAGGAGAGAGGTCCAGGGAACACCGCAGGCTTCCCCAAGACCACCCCAGGATGAGTCACTAGGCCGGGATTGGAATCCAGACTCTGTAGGCGGTCTGCTGCCAGGACTCTGGGTCCTGGGAGGGAACAGGCCGGAAGGCCAGGGCCTAGCCAGGGTCAGCAAGCACCCATCACCCAAGCATTGCCCGGCTGGCCTGGCTCAAAATAACTTTCCAGACACAAGGAAATATTTTATCCCACTCTGTTTTCCCACACACAAAAAATAAACATCCCCAAATCTCAATGGGGCCAGACTCCGAAGAGGGGGGAAGGGGAACAAGAACATGGCTGGTTGCCCACTGAGAAGTCCAGTTTTTGTCCTTTTAGTTCCTTTCTTGGGGTCAAAACTTTGCTTCCTGATGTGAGCGTGGAGACTCCCACTGCTTTCCCAGTGGGGAATGGCTTTCCCTTGGTGTTAGGCTGCCCTTTCCCAGGGGTCACGCACCTCAGACATTGTGATGCAGATGGGACAGCTGCAGGGACCGTACATGGAAGGATTAAGAAGCATATGACACAGCTCTGCCCTTGACGGGCTTACACGCCACTGGGAGGCATGGCTGGGTTTCCTCTCTTCCTGAGGAGCTCTTGGACACTGGGGAAGAGAAGACTAATATTTCCTGAGAGCCAGCTGTGTGTCTGGTACACACCAGGCTCTTCCAAAGACACCATCCCATTTGATCCTCACCATAAGCCTTTGAGGCATCTATTATCACTTCCCATTTTACAGATGAAGAAACTGAGACTCGGGGCAGGCATGATCTGTGCAAGGTTTCAGAACCAGGGAATGGTAGACCGAGGACTTGATTTTACACAGGTGGCTTTAAGGCCGCACTTGGCATCACCCTGGCATTGGTAAGGCCCACTTGGAAGCTGGTGGGCGGTGAAATGAGCCGGAGGTCGCTTGCGCACAGAGCTCCCGTTCTTCCCTTGGGTTGTGGTAAACCCAGTTCCTAATGCCCCAGGACTTGACTGGGAAGGCAGAAATGTGGCTGCTGCTGTGGATTGAATTGTGTTCCCCCAAAAGGTATGTGGAAGTCTTATCACCCCCGACATACCTGTGAATGTAACCCTATTTGGAAGTAAGTTCTTTGCAGATGTAATCGAGCTAAAATGAGGTCATTAGGAAGGGCCTCAGCCAAGATGACTGGTGTCCCTATACGAAGAGGGAAGAACAAATTGTTTTGTCTTCATCCTCCCAGTGTGGGGTACTTTGTTATGGCAGCCTCAGGCCATCTACACAGCGGGGGTATGCCTGGGAGTCCCTCAGCCTCCTTAGGCAAAAAGACGACCTGGAACTTGTGGGAGAGGCACAAGGGCCGGGGCTCAGTCCTCAGCTCTGTGAGGGGAAGAGCTTTCTCCCAGTTGCAGCAGTCCCAGAGGAAGGGCCTTCTGAGGTGCCGAGGGCCACGTGGCGGGAGTGTGTGTATGGAGGACAGGATGGCCGTTTGATGAAGGTGTTGGGTTGATTGTCTCTCTCTCATTGATTTTTGAGAATTAGTTTATATAGATATATCTGTAGAAAGGTTGGCTCACTGGGTAATGAGTTTGTTGCAAATGTGTGTGTTGCAAATATGTTTCCTAGTTTGGGGCTTGCTTTTCATATTCTTTATGGTTGTTTGTTTGTTTGTTTGTTTTTTAAGAGACAAGGTGTCTCCCTGCCACCCAGGCTGGAGTGCAGTGGCACGATCATAGCTCACTGCAGCCTTGATCTCCTGGGCTCAAGTGATCCTCTCGCCTCTGTCTCCCAAGTAGCTAGGTCCACGGGGGCATGTTACTGTGCTGGCTAATTTTATGCAGTTTTTTTGTAGAGATGAGTCTCACTTTGCTGCCCAGGCTTATGGTGTCTTTTGATCAACAGAGATTCTTCATCTTAATGTTATCAAATTTGTCCCCCATTTTTCTTTATACCCTTTGCTTTTGTTGTCTGCTTTTAAAAATCAATTTTTATCCGAAGGTCAAAAGAGAAGCCCCTATATTTTTCTAAAAATTCAAAATGTTACTTTTCACAAGCATTTTTTAATTCAACTGCAATTTATTTTTGTGTAGGATATGAGATCAGGTTTTTATTTTAAGATAGATAAGCAACTATCTCAGCATCTTTATTGACCAGCAGTGCCATCTCTGTCTTATATCTGTCCCTGTATCAATACCTCACAGTCTTAATTGCTAGAGGTTTAGTTATTTTACTGTACTTAGTTTTAGTAAGTCTTGATGTCTGGTGGAGCAAAACTTCCTATTCTCATCTTGTTTTTCTTCTGTTATAGTTTTTGTATCTTTTAATGGTTCCTTTAAAAATTCTTAACGCTGTTATTTATGTAAAAGTTGTCTTAAAATAAAATAATTCTGATATTACTATCAATTTGAATAATTTACTTTAAGATTTGTATAACACAGAAAGTGAGAGCTTGATAGTTCGGTATATATTCTTTTTTTTTTTTTTTTTGAGACAGAGTTTGGCTCTTGTCATCCAGGCTGGAGTGCAATGGCGCGATCTCAGCTCACTGCAACCTCTGCCTCCTGGGTTCAAGCGATTCTCCTGCCTCAGCCTCCTGATTAGCTGGGATTACAGGTGCCCACCAAAATGCCTGGCTGACTTTTTGTATTTTTAGTAGAGATGGGGTTTCACCACATTGGCCAGGCTGATCTCAAATTCTTGACCTTAGGTGATCCACCCACCTTGGCCTCCCAAAGTGCTGGGATTACAGATGTAAACCACTGCACCCGGCCTGGTATATATTCTTATAAAAAATTTTCAGTGGATAGACCGACACACACGCACACACATATAATGTATTTATATACACATTATGACAGAATCATTCCTCATGTACTGTTCTGACATTAACTTTTTCACTTAGAAATAGGTCTAAATATATTTTCATGGTGGAAAAATAGAACAGCCTCATAAAAAAGAAAAAAAACCTGCACAGTATCCCATTTTAGAGAAGTACTCAAATATAATCAACCAATCCCTTATTGAGGTACATTGGTGTTGATTCCAATGGTTCATTTTTTTAAACTAATGCTGCTTCCAGTAATAAATTATCCTTCAGAAAGATTTTACCCACTGGCACTGTATCACACTGCCTTTTGGATCACATGGGCACCACATGTTTAAAACACAGGGTATTTTAAACAAAATAAACAGATACAGTAAAGATAAAGGAAAGAACACAGCAGGCATTGTGTATCTGCTGCCCACACATTTACTACATGTTTGCCACACATTTACTACATTAGCTTTTTATTAAATTTGCTTTGGAATTTTTTTTAAAAATTAAGGAAATTTCAAACATACACAAAAGTAGAGTAAATGGTATCATAACCCATCACCCAACTTCAACAATGATGAGTTCATAGCTGCGTCCATCTACATTCCCAGCCCCAAACTGTTTTGATGCAGATGCCAGACATCATATAATTTCATCTATAAATACTTCAGGAAGCCTCTCCAAAAGATAAAGACTCTCTTATACTTTAAACAATCAAATATTTTCTAATATAATCAGATATCCAAATATGTCAAATTCCCTTGATTGTCTTTAAAAAAATAATAATTTGTTTGCAAGATTGGGGAAATGTTGGTCCAAGGACACAAAATTTCATTTAGGCAATAGGAAGAGTTTCTAAGATCTATGGTACACCGTGGTGACCACTGTTTGTAATGACACACTGTACATTGCAAATTGCTAAGAGAGTAGATTTTAAATGTACTCACAACAAAAAATAAGTATGTGAGGTAACGCATATGTTAAATAGCTTGATTAACCATCCCACAATGTATACATAGATCAAAACATCATGTTGTATAGCATAAATATACATAATTTTTGTCAATTAAAAATTTTTGCTTAAATAAGTATTGTCAATTAAAAACTAATTCATTTGCTTGAATAAGTATTCAGAATAAAATCCAGACATTGTCGTTGTGACTCTTAAGTTTATTTTTTAAAATTTTCTAACAATCACAAACTTACAGAAAAGTTGCAAGTACATTACAAAGAGCTTTTCTTCTTCTGACTCTTTTGAGAAGTGAGTTGCAGACCTTGTTCCCCATCACTCCCCAAATCTCTCTCTCTCTCTTTTTTTTTTTTTGTAGAGATGAGGTCTTACTATATTGCCTAGGCTGGTCTCAAACTTCTGGCCTCAAGCAATCCTCCTGCCTCAGCCTCCCAAAGTGCTGGGTTTATATGTGTGAGCTCCCATGCCCAACCTCCCCAAATCTTTAATGCTTCCTACAAACAAGGACCGTCTTCTCTATAATTATAATACAACCATCAAACCCAGGAGATTAACATGGACTCATTACTATCATCTACTCCTCAGATCCCATTCAAGTCTTGCCACTCATCTCAACAACGGCTTTTATTGTCAAAGGACCTAGTTCAGATGCACTCACCATATTGTATTTTAGTTTTCTTGTTCCTTGAGTATCCTTCAGCCTGGAAACGTTACTCAACTTTCCTCAAAATTTTTGAAGTTATTTTGTAGTCTATCCCTCAGTTTGAATTTGCTGATGTTTTCTCATGATTGTACATCTTTGCAAGGTCTATAATTGTGCATCTTTGCATAGTATGTGAATACTATGCGTCTTCAGTAGGAATATCATGGAAGTGCTACTGTGTTTTTTCTCATTGCTTTTTATCAGGTGGTGTGTGATTTTTAATTGGTCCCATAACTGATGATTTAGGTGATGTCTACCAGTCTTTTCACTGTAAAGTTACTCTTTTCTCCTTTGTGATTTTTATAGATACTTTGAAACGATGCAAATATCTCATTCCTCATCAAGCTTTCAATTAATTCTTTAGTTTACATCAGCATGGATTTATGATTTTCTATTTTATTCAATGAGTCATAATCTCTTACTATCATTATTTATTTTTAAGCTCAAAATGTCCCCATTTGGCCAGTGGGAGTCTCTTTAAGCTGGCTCCTGCATCCTTTTGAGAAATCCTCATAATTCTTTGGGCACACCCTTACTTTCTGGCATTACAAGATGTTCTGGGCTGATTTTGTACTTTTCCTATTCCAATCCTGTAATTAGGCATTCTCTAAGGAAATGCAAAACGGTCATATTCTAATTATATTTTTTATTTATTAGCCAGAGTTCTTTTATTTAAAAAACAACTTCCTTTTATCAGCTGTGTTAGTTCATTTCCTTGAGTGCAGTTTAAATAGCAAGTCAGGATAAATTTTTGAGTGTTTCTGACTACTTACCAGTTGTAATAATAATGAGTTAGTTTTCTAGCCTTCTCCAAAGGTAATCTGTAAAGTATTTTTTAGTAGTATAATAAACATTCATTTTTAAGTATGTTAATCTATTTGTCATTATTTTTATTGATGTTCAAATTGTCCCAACTTTGGCCAGTGGGAACCTGTTTTGAAAATTTACATATGAATCTGATCATATGTAATCTGAAACATATGAGGAAACAAATCCACACTGAGTTTTTCACAGCAAAAAGAACTTTGGGAATTTTGTTTGGGATTACATTGACTCTACAGGTCAATTTGGGAAAAACTGACATCTTTGAGATAGTGAGCCTTCCTGTTCATGAACATGGTATATATCTCTGTTTATTTAGGTCTCCTTTATTGTCTTTCAATAAAATTTTATTCAAGATTTTGTATATCTTTTGCTAGATTTATTCCCAGATATTTTGTATGTTTTTTGCTAGTACCAACTATATCCTTTTTTAAATGCATTTTTTAAACTGAAGAAGTGGTAATATATAGAAGTGCAATTGACTTTTGCACATTGATTTGATGTCAGACATTGCTAAATTCTCTTCAGTCTAATAATCTTTAGATTATTTTGCTTTTCTACTTAGAAAAGTATATCATCTATGAAAAATGACCGTTTATTTCTTTCTTTTCAATCCTTATTATTTTATTTCTTATCTTAATTTTTTTCCAGAACATCTAGAACAAAGTTGAACAGAAATAGCAATAGCAGGCATACTTGTCTTATTCTTGATTTTACAAGGAATACTTTCATGTTTCAGAATTTAGTAAGATGTTTTCTATAGGTTTTTTTTTAAAAAAAAATAGAAGTTAGAGTTAGAAGGTTTTTCTATATTACTTATTTGCTAAGAGTTTTATTTTTAATCATAAATGGATATTGAATTCTATCAAATGTATATATATGTATACATAGATATACACATGGGTTTTTTTGCTTGTTTTTGTTTTTTCTTAAAGACAAGGTCTCCCTCTGTCACCCAGGCTGGAATGCAGCAGTGCAATCACAGCTCACTATAACCTTGAACTCTCAAATTCCTGGACTCAGGTGATCTTCTCACCTCAGCTTCCTGAGTAGCCAGGACTACAGGCATATGCCACCATGCCCAGCTAACTTTTAATTTTTTTGTAGAGACAAGGTCTTTCTATGTTCTCCAGGCTGGTCTTGAACTCCTGGCCTCAAGCAATTCCTCTACTTGGCCTGCCAAAGTGCTGACAGGTGTGAACCACCACACTTGGTCTACATTTTTTTAAATAACTATATGGGGTTTTTTTTCTCTTAAATTTGTTAATAAAAAGCAATAATTCATTTACAGATTTTTCTAATGTTGAACTCGGTGGTCAGAGACCATGGTTTGTATAAACTGAGTCTTTGGAATTTGTTGCGACTTGCTTTATGGCCTCACCCATTATGCAAAAGTGGTCCATATGTGCTTCAAAATGGGTATATTCTCCAGTCATTGAGCATGAATTTCTACATACATGCATTAGGCAACTTCTCAGTGGAGTGGCTAAAGTCTTCCTGGTGATTTTTTTCTTTACTTGATCTATCAAATCCTAATAGAGGAGCTTCCACTATTTGCCTGATATATATAAATATCAGACAAATACATGTACATGTGTATATACATATGCACACTCATATACACATATTTGAAGCTGTGCTATCATGTGTGTACCATCTAAATGGTTTCATTTCTTCCTGGTTAATTGACTCATCATTTTGCAATGGCCCACTTTATATAAACATTTATAGTAATGTTTTTGTCTTCAAGTCTGTTTTGTTTGACATTAATATGAATACAGCAGATTCCTTTGAGTTAACATTTGTCGGGTGTGTTTTATTTCATCCATTGACTTTTAACTTTTCTGTGTTCTTAGAGCTGAATTTTTTTGGTGTGCTTACTTTGACCATCTTCATCTTGTTATTGTGATTGCTGATGTATTCAAATTATTTATACCATGTAGCACATAGTAGGTGCTCAGGAAACGAGCCATTGTCAACCCTGAGGCCTCTAGAAGGCCTGCTGGGAGTGGGGGCTGGGAAGGGAAGTGAGGCTTCTTTGGGCGGGGGTGTATGTTGCTATTACCCCCTAGTCTGGGGGGCCTACAGGACATGGGTTTTCCTAAGAAAAGCATGGCGTTTCCAGAAAGCATGGCTGAGAAAACCCCAACCTAGTCTGGGGCCACATAACTGTTTCCTAGAAACTAGATGTGAGTGAAACTCGGCCCGTGCCCGAGTCACAGTTTCCTGTTTTTCATCCACTAGCTAATAAAGTTATTTCCTTCGTATGCTGCGCGGCTGAGCAGGAAGGCTCCAGCGGCTCAAGGCTTGAGGCTAGCTGTTATCCAGCATCCACCTCCAAGCAAGAGAGGAAGTGGCCTGGGCTCCGCTGGGGAGGAGCTTCCTCTCAGTCAGTGCTGTCCACGCTTCTCCCCTGCAGGGCGTCCCAGCACTCACAGCTGCCCTGGGGCTTCAGAGCTCCACCCTGACACATTCCAGAGCTTCCTCCCAGGGCCTGGAGACCCGCCCGCCCGCCTGGGCCTCTTGGAAGTCTTCAAGATGTCTCTGACCAGAGCCTCAAGTCTCTCAGGTCCCAAATGAATCTTATCTTGCCTGGCCCTGGGTCCTTCCTGGCGTTCCTCTTCTCTGTGTGCCATCACCGTCCAGCCAGATTCTGCTCCGTCAGAATCCAGGGCATCGCCTGCTCCCCACTCAGGACCTGCAGGGACCTTGATCTGGGCTCCAACGCAGGTTCTACTCACAACAGCGTGGGGAGGGCTGGCCTGCCACAGCTCTGCCCCCACTCCCTGGCAGTGGCTGGAGGGCAGGGAGAGGTCAGACTCCTCCCTGTGCCCCCACTGCCCACTCAGGGTGAGGCCTGGGCAGACTGCTGGAGGATTTGTTGAACGAATGAATGAATCCGCAGGCCTTCTGGAGTCTTCTCCAGGATAACAGCTGCCACCCCAGCTCCCCAGCCACCCTCCCAGGCTGTGGTTTCCAGAGGCGTCTGCCTCCAACCCCTTGCTCAGAACTTGCTTCGGTTTTTGTATTCATCCACACATGTGGCACTCAGCTGCAGACACCGTCCAGGTCACTCCTGGGAGTGCAGGGCCCTGGCCTTGGGTGGCATGGTCCTGCACTGGCAGGGTTGGCTCTAGGTGCCAGGGACATTTCAGTGGGTCATTCATTCTCTTTTCACTCAAACATTTATGGGGCCTGGAACACGTGCCATGCACTGGGGATACAGTGTGACAAAGGTGGACAAGGTACCTCCTCCCACGAGGCTTACCCACCAGGGTGAGAGCAGAGGACCCAACAATGCCCAGTCCCTGGTGGCCTCAGGTGGGCTGGAGCCCCTCCGGATGAATGTGTATGGTACATACAGCCACGGGGAAACAGGGCAGGAGGGCAGTGGGAAGCTTGTTCAGGGAACAGGCCCTGCCCCACAGCAGGCTGAGCTGCAGGGCTGAGTCCAGCCCCCAGGATGGAGTGTGGCAGAAGGATGGAAGCACTGGCCCTGAGGTCCAGGGTCCGCTGCAGATGACCCAAACAGATGATAGAGTGGGAAGGTTACAGGTGCTGGAGTCAACCAGCCCCAATGCTGAGAACTGCGTGGCTTTGAGCAAGTGGCTCTCTGAGCCCATTTCCTTTTCTGCAGAATGGATGTTAAGAATCCCCACCTCACTACAGGATAAAATGCACACACATAGGGGGCATTTAACAAAGCCCCTGGCACATAAGAGGGGCTCAGGCTGAGACTCAGCTCCTGTTGGGAGCTCGCAGTCAGTCCTGGAGCATGGGGCTGAGGCCGGTGCTGCTGACAACCCCCTGCCCTCCACTGCTTTGAGGCCTCTTGCAGCTAAGAGAGCCAAGGAGAAGGGGCAGGGAGTGCAAAAGGCTTAGGGCTAGCGGGAGAGGAGGGAGGAGGATAGAGTTTTGAATCGGGCATTTTATGTGTATGAAGTCACAAAATCCTCAGAAACCTGGGGTCAAGGGTCAAACACATGACCCCCCACTGCCTTACCATGAGGAAACTGAGGCTCAGAGAGGAAGTGATGTGCCACAGGTGTATGGAAGAGCTGTGTTTGGATCTAGGGGTGCAGGACTTCTGAGCTCATGGCCCTTGTCTTGTACTGAGGTTGGGGGTTTCAGCCTGGTCCCCCACCTTCTTTCTCACAAGTCTTAGCCCCTGGGGTTGACTGAATGGTCCTCTCTGCCCTGGATATGTGCCCCTGCCTTTTTGAACATCTTATTCATTCTTGATCAGTTCATCTTTTGCTTCCGACCTGGCCTGGAGGCCTGCAGGTACATGGTGGACCTTATTCTCACCTTGGCTGGGCTGCTCTATATACTGGTTTCCTGGATCTGGAGTCAGAGCAAGCTGGAGCTGGAGCAGCCTCTGAGATGAGCTCCTGGAGAGTGGGGCCTAGACCTGCCTCATCCCTATGTCTCCAACACCCAGCCAGAGCCCTGCTTGAAGGAGCTGGGAAATGCTTGCTGAAGAAGGAAAGGATCAAGGGTGGGTGGCCTGGGTTACCAGAATGCCCTGAGCGGGGGGCAGTTTCTCTACTGTCTGGAAGATAACAAAGAATATGGAGCTGGTGCTGCACAGTCCTAGACGTGATCCCACTATGATCAGAGTGAGACTCCATCTCAAAAATACAAAAACAAACAAAAAAACCCAAAACAACTCTTCAGGAAGTATCTGAGAAGGCAACTTTTATCAAAGTGCCCCAGAACCTAAATGGCAAATCTAAAGGGTACGCATGCATTTATAGAGTTTGCTTCATTTGAAGATGATAAAGAAGCTTTAAATTCCTATAATAAAAGGGAAATTGGGGGCAGAGCAATCAGGCTGGAGTTGAGATCTCCACCTTGGCCACGGGTGTAGGAGTGTGTGGCCAAGTATATGTAACATCAAGTTTACCACTTTAACCCCATTTGAGTACACAATTCCATGGCATGAAGTACATTCACATTGTTGTACAACTCTCACCATTACCCATCTCTAAACTCTCTCATCATCCCAAACCTTTGACTCTTTTTCTGGCCATGTGCCCTCAGGTGAGTGAACTCCCTTCCTTGGAACCTCAGCATCTCATTTCTGTACCAGGGAGAGAGCCCCCTGCCTCCCGGGTGCTGGGCGACTCACCTTCTTCAGATGGGTGGGCATGGCCAGGCTTCAAGGTCAAGGGGGGTGCACCCAGGAATGGCTTTATTGTTCCCGTGTTGGTTGGCACAAGATAGTCCCTCCAGGGCACTTCCCACAGGGCGGGATTGTTTGTAATGATAAGGATAATTATGGTGCAATCATAAGGAGTGTTAAGGGGAGGACCCCACTGACCAGGAGCAGGGAGACCTGGGTCCTAAACAAGGTTCTTCCTTGTACAAAGAAGGGGGACAAGGGTCCCCCTTGCATCCTCTTGCAGTGCCCAAAGCCCCTTCTCTTCCGTGATCAACCTAACTCCTCACCTCACCTAGGCCAGGAGGCTGGGTGAGGGTCAGTTCCCGTGAGTCAGAGTGGAGAATCCAGATGCTTCTGAGGCCCTCTGCTCCCTGAACATGATCGTGTTCTTGTCCACCAAGTCCAAAACCTTGTTGACAAGGGGTCCTGGCTTTCTCTTATTCATTCAGTCACTCAAGTATTCACTCATATACTTAATGGACCCTTGTCTGTGCCAGGCCTTGTGTTGAGCCAGGTTTGGGGGCCACAGAGATGCATCAGGCCTGGTGCCTCCCTCTCCCCGTCTGGTAGGAGGTCAGAGCCAGGTACAGACAGGGTGGCTCAGTGCTGGGCCTGCAGGGGAGAGATGAAGCCT
The DNA here is from genome assembly GCF_000951035.1 of Colobus angolensis palliatus. NCBI lineage: Eukaryota > Metazoa > Chordata > Mammalia > Primates > Cercopithecidae > Colobus > Colobus angolensis. Next base: position 6,930,114 of record NW_012114921.1, on the reverse strand, counting down.
GGTGCCATCTACTCTGCAGAGGGGTAGAGTGGGCATGGCCTGGGGTGTGGACATGCTGCATGCAGTGGGTACTCAATTCTCCAGCTCTGTTTGCAAAGCAGGGATGAAGAACGGCAACTGCGAGGGGAGATGAGGTGGTGCAGGTGAAGAACTTAGCTCTGTAGCTCAGTAATCTGCACTCTGATCACAAGCACCCCATGAGGCTGGATCTGTGGACCCCACTGGGAAATGCTGCGTTTGTGCGTCCTTCCATCTGTCAGCCACACCCTTCCGAGCATCTGTTGGAACAAAGCACTTTTCAGGCCCAGTGTTGCATACATCACACAAAAGCGAGCTGCTCGGTTCTGCGAGGGACTTCTTGAGAAGCCTTATAGATGCTTATCTCCACTTCAGCTGTGGTTCTCAGAAGGGACGTACTGTTGGTTGAGCATAAACCTTAGGTCTGGGACATAGAGCATAAGGCTCAGGCCCCTCCCTGCAGATCCTTTGTCTAGGGGGCAGATGACAGGTGTGGAGCTGCAGGTGGCCTGCTCTGTGTGTGGTTCACAGTGTGGCCCCAGCCCTGCACCCAACAGGTGCTGTGGAAGTGTTGGGCAGAGACATTGGCTCCATCTCATGGAGGGAAGGTAGGATGGAAACTGAAATAAAGAACCATTTTGGCCAATCCTGATGTTTCTTCTCACACCACACCACTGCATGCACACAGACACATGGACACACAAAGGATTTAGTTGTTACATCTACAGTTCTCATTTACAGATGTGGAAACTGCAGTTCCACAGCTCTGACCTCTTTCAGATTTTACCTTAAAACCACAGGGCTGGAAATCGCCAACGTCTTCTCTGTTGCAAGTCATCAGGCAGTCCCTGGGAAAGTGGTGGTTTGGTAAGCCCATCTCCCACAGCCACCGCCTGGGAATGACCCTCCTCTCTCAGGTACAGCCCAGGTCCACAGGCACCTCTTTACCCTGGGGTGTGGCACTGGGGACAAAGCCTCTTTGTTGTGTTGTCTGCCCCCACCTGACCCCGCCCTGAGCAGCTTGGATCTGGAGCATACTTGTGGCAACTGTGCCAGCCAAGTGTGGGGTTGCTGATGAGGCAGCAGAGCCCACGCGTCCACAGACTTAGCATGTAGCTCCCAGCCTTGCCTGCACAGCAGATCCACCAGGGAGCTTATAAAAAAACATCCCAATGCCAAACAGAACTACAGACAAAGACCACATGATTATCTCAATACATGCAGGAAAGGCTTTTCATAAAATTTAACATCACTTCCTGGTAAAAACTCACAATAAACTAGGTATTGAAGGAACATACCTCAAACTAATAAGAGCCATCTGTGACGAGCAACAGCCAGTATCATACTGAATGGGCAAAAACTGGAAACATTCCCCTTGAAAACCAGCACAAGACAATGTGCCAGGGCAATCAGGCAAGAGAAAGAAATAAAGGGTATTCGAACAGGAAGAGAGGAAGTAGAGCGATCTTTGTCTGCAGACGATATGATCCTATATCTAGAAAAACCCATCATCTCAGCCCCAAAGCTTCTTCAGCTGATAAGCAACTTCAGCAAAGTTTCAGGATACAAAATTAATTTGCAAAAATCACCAGCATCCCTATCCACCAATAACAGGCAAGCCAAGAGCCAAATCACAAATGAACCCCCATTCACAATAGCCACAAAAAGAATAAAATACCTAGGAATACAGCTAACAAAGGAAGTGAAAGACCTCTTCAAGGAGAACTACAAACCATTGCTCAAAGAAATCAGAGATGGCAGTCGGGCACAGCAGCTCACACCTGTAATCCCAGCACTTTGGGAGGCTGAGGTGGGTGGATCATTTGAGGCCAGGAGGTCAAGAGCAGCCTGGCCAACATGGTGAAACCCGTCTCTACTAAAAATACAAATATTAGCCGGGCATGATGGTGGGTGCCTGTAATCCAAGTTACTTGGGAGTCTGAGGCAGGAGAATCTCTTGAACCCAGGAGGTGGAGGTTGCAGTGAGCCAAGATCGTGCCATTGCACTCCAGCCTGGGCAACAGGGCAAGACTCTGTCTCAAAAAAAAAAAAAAAAAATAATTAACATGAATGGATATTGAATTCTATCAAATGTATATATATGTATACATAGATATACACATGGGTTTTTTTGCTTGTTTTTGTTTTTTCTTAAAGACAAGGTCTCCCTCTGTCACCCAGGCTGGAATGCAGCAGTGCAATCACAGCTCACTATAACCTTGAACTCTCAAATTCCTGGACTCAGGTGATCTTCTCACCTCAGCTTCCTGAGTAGCCAGGACTACAGGCATATGCCACCATGCCCAGCTAACTTTTAATTTTTTTGTAGAGACAAGGTCTTTCTATGTTCTCCAGGCTGGTCTTGAACTCCTGGCCTCAAGCAATTCCTCTACTTGGCCTGCCAAAGTGCTGACAGGTGTGAACCACCACACTTGGTCTACATTTTTTTAAATAACTATATGGGGTTTTTTTTCTCTTAAATTTGTTAATAAAAAGCAATAATTCATTTACAGATTTTTCTAATGTTGAACTCGGTGGTCAGAGACCATGGTTTGTATAAACTGAGTCTTTGGAATTTGTTGCGACTTGCTTTATGGCCTCACCCATTATGCAAAAGTGGTCCATATGTGCTTCAAAATGGGTATATTCTCCAGTCATTGAGCATGAATTTCTACATACATGCATTAGGCAACTTCTCAGTGGAGTGGCTAAAGTCTTCCTGGTGATTTTTTTCTTTACTTGATCTATCAAATCCTAATAGAGGAGCTTCCACTATTTGCCTGATATATATAAATATCAGACAAATACATG